>NC_090236.1:45891290-46200315 GCF_024489055.1 Chanodichthys erythropterus
ATTAACATAAACAGAGAACGGACAAGGAGTGCAGGGAGTGAGTGCAATATATGGGGAGTGCTGACAATAGAGTCCAGGTGCAGGTGATCCGTGATGATGAGGAGCTGACGAGGGAAGTGCGTGCAGGTGTGGAGAACAGGAGGATGATGGGAAATGGAGTTCAGGGGAACAAGGGATCCGTGACAGATGTATGCATGTATTGCTTCTGAATTTGCGTCTGAATAGCGCTGGCTCCGTGGGCGTGGCCGCATTAGCAGATAATGAGCTGACATGGCCCTCTTTTCATACAGATTACATAAACACAAAATGTTTGTTTTCGATTTGACTTGCACAATTTAAAACCTGACATTTAAAACCTGACGTTTCTTTAGACATAAGTTTAATTTTTTTGTCATTCGTATTCACTAAGTTACAGTTCATTTTCTGAGAACTATCAGATTGGACTTTGTTCAGAGGGAGATGAGAGATCACGCATCATGTTAGTTTTCTTTATTTTACAAAAAGCACAGCATTTTGTTTTTACTCTGAGTGTACACAAATGAAAGAAGATATTCAACAGATTACAATGGTGTATATCTCTTAATTGTATGTGCAACATTGACAGAGTATTTTGAGTCTTTTTCACACTGGTAAGAAAAAAAATGCGGTGGTATCGCCGGCAATACCCTCAGACCTCAGAGTGTTAACAGTCATCCTTCAACAACTCACTCACAAACTGGTCCAGCTGGGGCTCAACACCTCTCTGTGCAACTGGCTGTTGGACTTCCTGACTGGGAGACCTCAGGCAGTACGGGTCGGCAGTAACACATCCAGCACCATCACACAGAACACGGGGGCCCCTCAAGGATGTGTGCTGAGCCCCCTCCTCTTCACTTTGCTGACCCACGACTGCACACAGTCATATAACACCAACCTTTTCATCAAGTTTGCAGACGACACGATTCTGGTGGGTCACATTAGCAACAGAGATGAGACAAACTACAGGAACGAAGTGAGCCGTCTGGCCGGGTGGTGCAGTGACAACAATCTTTCTCTGATTGTGGAGAAGATGAAGGAGATCGTTGTTGACTTCAGGAGAGTGCGCACACAGCATGCTCCTCTGTCCATCAACAGTGCAACTGTGGAGAGAGTGAGCAGCACGAAGTTCCTGGGTGTGCACATCACAGAGGACCTCTCCTGGACTAGCAACACTGCAGCACTGGCCAAGAAAGCACAGCAGCATCTCTACTTCCTCCGGCAAACTGAGAAGAGCCAAAGCCATCGAGAGCATTCTGACTAGCTGCATCACTGTGTGGTATGGCGCCTGCAATGCATTCTGCCGAAGGCCACTTCAACGCATAGTGAGAGCAGCTGAGAAGATCGTTGTCTGTCTCCCCACCCTCCAGGATATCTACTGCACCCGTCTCACCCGCAAAGCCCTCTACATTGCAGGTGATCCCACCCACCCAACATACAGCTTCTTCAGTCTGCTGCCATCAGGGAGGAGACTGTGGAGTCTCCAGGCGAGGACCAGCAGACTGAAGGACAGCTTTATACATCAGGCTGTCAGGAAGCTGAACTCCCTCCAGACATTACCCCCCTCCCTTCTTTTACCCCACGCATCATTGAACTCTGTATATATTTTTTTATTTACATATATTTAAACGATTTAACTGTATTTGTATATCTACTATTAGCGTTTAGTGTTAACTGTATGCACCGGGGGTCTGAGAGTTACGCAATTTCAATTCTATGTATGTATGTACTGTATATGTGACAGAATTGACAATAAAGGAGACTTTGACTTTGTTGCCTAAAATATGGAGCTATATTATAAGAGTTTTAATAACTAACGTCTAGGTTACTAGTGTAACCCCCGTTCCCAGAAGGAGGGAACGGAGACGTTACGTTGATACTGACGTAATGGGGTCTCGCCTGGGAGCCCAATCACCTCCAAGGGTACAAAACAAGCCAATGAGAATTGGCCTGTGAGATTTACATGCCGGGCCCCTCCCCCGGCATCTGGGTATAAATAGGGCCGGCATACTCACCTTCATTCATATTTTTGCTGAGGAGCCGAGACAGGTATCTGGCCGCTCAGCGGTGGCTCAAAGCTATGGCAGGGGAACGTAACGTCTCCGTTCCCTCCTTCTGGGAACGGGGGTTACACTAATAACCTAGACGTTCCCATTCAGTCAGTCACGTTCGACGTTACGTCGATACTGACGTAATGGGGTCCCGTGGAAAACGCCATAGCAACTGAACCATGTTACGAGTGTTAGGGAGGCAGGTGCTGGCAGGCTGAGGCGTGCCAAATGCAAATGCGGCCCATACTCGCAACCCTCCAGCGCCCAGAGTAAGCCCAGGAATGTCTTCCATACTGGTGGGATGGAGAGGACATTTCTGGGCATTTATGTAATCTGTATGAAAAGAGAGCCATGTCAGAAGTCCGTGATTCAGCTCATTATCCGCTAATGCAGACGCAAATTCAGAGGCAATGCATGCATTCATCATCTCAATCATGTATTTATTGTCTTGAAAAGTGTTTATCTGGATGTAAAAGTCATGGTTAGCGAGCTCTAGAAGACATGCAGTTAGTTCCTGTTTTCTTTTTTTCGACACCATCACTTCGGCCAGAGCCCCCTCTACGAGGCGCGCCTATGCCATGAAGTGGAGTCTGTTCGTTGAGTGGTGTTCCTCCCGCCGGGAGGACCCCTGGAAATGCCACGTCTTATGGAGCTCCTCATGCACATCCGGGAAGAATGGCACTGGGGCAGGACGCGGCTGGGAGATGCGCCCCGAACCCAGAAACCAATCATCCAACCGCGATCGCTCGGGACACGATGGAGGGTTCCACACGAGACCGATGCCCGCGGCGGCCCGGGCAAGCATGGCCACCAATTCAGAGTCCGCCTCAGACTGAGCGACCACCCCTGAGGGTGGAAGCTCGGAGTCATCATCATCCTCCGAGTCAGCGATCCCGCTCCCCGATGCAGCGACCGACATCTGATCCTCCTCCGGAGCCCCGAAAGTGATGCGGGGCACCCCCGAGGAGGGCCCCGCGGCAGCAGCCGGCAGCTCGACGGCACATGGCGTTGCGGAGGAGTGGGAGGTTCGTGGGGGTGGACCCGACTTAGTGGCTCCCACTGTGATCCTCAGATCTCCCAGAGCACTAACCGAACCGACGGCCGCTACAGCCACCGGCGCTGGGGTAGTGACAGAGGGGACCCTCACTTCTGTGTTAAAGAAGGAGAGTCGCGATCTCAACGCCAACATGGACATGCCCTCACAGTGAGGGCATGTACCATCCACGAGCGCTGACTCAGTGTGCGGTTTACCCAAACACGTGAGACAGCGATCGTGGCCGTCAGAAGAGGTCAGGAAACGACCACATCCAGAAACACACAGACGAAAAGACATCTTGAAAAAGACGCTGATCGCCCGTGCTTGCTCTTTTAGTACACCTCACCAACCAAAGCACACAGGGATGAGTGCAGCACCGTCCTGTGGGCAGCGCGCCGTCACATCCACCGCTGAGCGTGCCTTCCCAACCAGCTGGAGAGATTCGAGCAGCCACCAGAGAGAAACAGAAAGAAGCAATTAAAATTGCTGTTGAAGGAACTTGTCCTTAGCAATTAAAATTGCTGTTTGCTCTCTCAATTCAGGAAATTCACTCTTGAAGAGGTGAAGGATAATCAGCCGATCGGCTACGAAGCAAAAGTATGAATGAAGGTGAGTATGCCGGCCCTATTTATACCCGGATGCCGGGGGAGGGGCCTGGCATGTAAATCTCACAGGCCAATTCCCATTGGCTTGTTTTGTACCCTTGAAGGTGATTGTGGCTCCCAGGCGAGACCCCATTACGTCAGTATCGACGTAACGTCGAACGTGACTGACTGAATGGGAACACAAGTTAACATGACTTAAGTTTTTTTGTTTGTTGTTTTACAAACATGACTGAACACAAATAAACCACAACATTAACACTGACATTATAACATTCGTTAGAATTCTCTTAGGCAAGTATACATTTGAAAGAATGTGAGTTTGAATGAGAGTGTGAATTCCTCCACTAAACAACAATGAACAAGCATTGAACATTTGTTAGATTATATGCTAAATGTTTGTTGAGTCCATGAATACATAAAAAACACGCATCACTGCCAATTTACATGACATCCTTAGGATAACTGCTGTCCAGTCATGAAGAAGCTCCATCAGCACAGCAAAGGCATACAATTTCCTTTAAATTATCCAGGACAATCTTTTCCTTTAAAAGCACTGTCACATCAGTGATCTCCAGGGAAGGTCATTCTCCTTTTTGACTAGTATTCATCACTGTCACCACCTGTTCATCATTGGGTTAAAAAGAGGGTAGGTCAGTAAGGGTAGGTCAATAGTCTTTTTTATCACTTCAAACACTTTGTGTAGTTGTTTAAGTAATCTTCTACCACATGCTACAATGTCAGCACCAGTGAGTGGATTTAATTCAATTAATATTAACTAACCCAAATGATTTATGATTCAATAATTGAGCTGGGCGACATGGCCAAAAATATTGTCTCAATAATTTTTTCCATATCATACTATAACGATATTTATCATGATATTCAAATACCATTAATGGGGAAGGAAATTCTACATATTTGTTAGAACTAGAGAACAAATGCAAACAATTTGTTCACATTTAAACTCCACAGAGTAAGCTGCCTTTTAATTTAGGGCCCCATGAAATCCACTTCTTGTGTCTTTTTAAAATGTAATCAAACAGTTTCAGTTTGAGTTTCAATGTGTATTTGATAGTAGTTTTTCTCAAATGAAACAGAGAAAAGCTTGTGAAGTGACTCAAGAGCAGCTCTGGAGATGAAGTTCATGTGGATTGTCCTAGTACAGTGAGACTGCAGGTGGATTAGATATTTAGGTTTTTTTCACAAGACAAGATGGCGCCAGTGTGTGTGGCATGCCGTCTGCTGCTTCTAGTCCCGCTTGTGTTTGTGTTGTTTCTGTCAACTATCTGTAAAAACGTCGACTCTCTACTGGTATATGATCGCCAAACACTACTAAATATAAGATCTGCCACAAATGACTTGATGAACTATGATCGGAGTGAACAGAGAACTTCTCTCCCATTTGCATCTGAAATCCCTTTTTACCTTTGGCGCGCGCCAGTTCCTCTTTTCCGGAGGAGGCGTTATAGACGCCGGGGCAAACGCAGTGGACTGCTGGTAAAAATCAAACGCTATCTGGCGAAATGTTTCTGGATCAATTATTATACCACACTTGCTGAAAACAAACTGGATCGACGTTGCGTTATTTCCTGGCATTCTATGGATTCTGTATACACTGGGCTGATAACGCTCGTCGGCAGGGACGTGGATGTCCCCCCTCCCCGCTCACCCCGTCTCCGGAGAGGTGGCGTGAATCTCCAAAGCCTTCGGCCGCTGGATCGGGAACCCCTGATGGCAGAAGGCCCGACTCCGACCAGGATAGCACTGGTAAATGCTAGATCACTAACAAACAAATCCTTCATTCTTAATGACTTTTTCACCTCCCGTGCACTGGATTTTTTATGTGTGACTGAAACATGGCTAAATGCCAGTGACCTAAGTGTTTTTTCAGAAGTTTTACCGATTGATTGTACTTTTTTTAACTCTCCGAGGTTTTCTGGACGAGGAGGAGGAGTAGCGACAATTTTTAAAGAAAAATTTGAATGTCGTCAATTGTCATCAGACATTTATTCCAGCTACGAGCTTAATATTTTCGAATTGGGTCGATTCCAGCCGGTGTTGTGTGCTGTGATATACCGACCACCTAAATATTATAAGGACTTTATAAATGATTTTTCTGATTTTTTGTCTGGAATTATGTCAAATTATGACAGGGTGTTACGAATGGAGACTCAGGCGGGAGATCCAAATGCAGCATTTATTTACAAGAGAGAGTGGTCGTACAGGCAGGGTCAAAACAGGAACAAACAGGAACAGGCAGAGTCGTAGTCAAGGGACAGGCAATGATCAGGACAGGCAGCAACGGGTCAAAAACAAGAAACAGGCAGGAACGATAACAAGCAGGCAGACAGGATAGAAACGCTCAGAAATGACACAATGGTAATCAAGACTTCGCGATTGGATGGTGTGAGTGAGAGTCCTTTTATAGTCCAGGTAACAAGCTGCAGCTGGGTGTGGTGATTAGTGAGGAGTGTGTGCATGGCTGTATGTGGCGACAGGTGATTGGTGTGGAGTGAACATGTGACTGACAGGGAGAATTGTGGGAAGTGTAGTCCGGGGAGTGACAGGAACAGACGGTGATCGTTACACAGGGTTTTAATAATTGGCGACTTTAATATACATGTTTGTTGTCCTATGAAGCCACTAGTCAAAGATTTTTTAAATGTTATTGACTCTTTTAATTTGGTCCAGTTTGTGACAGATCCTACACATGAGCATGGACACACATTAGATCTTGTTTTATCATGTGGTTTACAAATTTGTAATCTTGAAATTTGTGAAGCGTCTTTTTCAGATCACATGCCTGTTTTATTTGAGATCTCTCTCCCTTATTCTAAACCGAGTGGACCAGCTTGGCGATGTTGTGTGTTTAATTCTTCCACGGTTGCGCAGTTTTCTACTGTTTTTCAAAGTTTGGATGAAACTAATTGTATGCTCGCTTCCTGTTCTAATACTGAAGAGCTATTCTCTCTGTTTGATTCTTCCTGCCAAAGTGTGTTAGACATTGTTGCACCTTTTAAAGTTATGAGGGTTAAGCCAAAAAGTGAACCATGGTTGAACGATACTACTCGTGCTGTCAGACGAGAGTGCAGGAGAGCTGAACGACAATGGAAGAAAAACAGATTACAGGTGTCTCTTGACATCTTAAAAGACACCTGGCATAAATACCAAAAAACTGTAAAAACCAAGAAAACAAAATACCTTTCTGACATTATCTTGAAGAATTCTCACAAACCCCAAGCTCTTTTTAGTACAATTAATGCTGTACTAAATGGGCTTACCTCTCAACTGACTTGTTCTTACTCATCTCCAGATGTTTGCGAGAAGTTTTCACAATTTTTCATAGGTAAGATAGAAAATATTAGAGCACATATTTTACCTTCCTCTGAGGACCCTTCTATTATTGTCATCCACCCTGCTGTCTTTAACCAGTTTGAGCCTGTGTCCTTATCTTTTATAAAAGATATAATTGATCAAATGAAATCATCCGCCTGTTTTACAGATGTTGTCCCTCCACGTTTTTTAAAACAAGTTTTTGAAACTATTGGGCCCAAAATTCTAGGAATTATAAATAGCAGTCTGACCACAGGGGTTGTACCACAGGGCCTCAAACATGCAGTAGTTCAACCACTAATAAAAAAACCCAATCTTGACGCATCAGTTTTCTCCAATTACCGACCTATTTCTAAACTTCCATTTCTTTCGAAAATACTTGAGAAAGCTGTAAGTATCCAGTTGCAATCTTTTTTGGAATTACATGGAATTTTGGAGTTGTTTCAGTCTGGATTTAAAGCCCTTCATAGTACATAAACTACACTCTTAAAAGTTTTTAACGACCTCTTATTGATTACAGACTCAGGAGATTCTGCTATTCTAATGCTGTTAGACCTTACAGCTGCATTTGATACTATTGATCATAATATTTTGATCTCTAGGCTGGATCACTGTGTTGGTATCAAAGGTGTTGCACTTGAGTGGTTTAGGTCATATCTGTCCGATAGGAAGTTTTCTGTTTGCCTTGGAGACTTTGTATCCCAAATGGCACCTTTTCCTTGTGGAGTCCCTCAGGGGTCTATTCTTGGCCCGATGCTGTTTTCCTTGTACATCCTTCCTCTGGGATCTATCCTGAGAAAGCAAGGCATTTCGTTTCACTGTTATGCAGACGACACACAACTTTATCTGCCATTGAAACGAAATGATAACAGCTCTGTAAAATTATTGTTGGACTGCCTCGCAGACATTAAAGCCTGGATGGCTATGAATTTTTTACATTTTAATGAGAGTAAAACTGAAATTGTGATATTTGGCCCAAGTAGTACCCATGTTGCCCCCATCTCAGAATTGGGTTCCTTAATTCCGTATGTTAAATCTTCCGTTAAAAATTTGGGAGTAATCATGGACGGTGATTTTAAACTTGAAAAGCAGATAAATTCTGTGATTAAAGTCAGTTTTTTTCAGTTAAGGCTCTTGTCTAAAGTGAAACCTTTTTTGTCATCTAAAGACTTTGAAAGAGTTATACATGTTTTTATCTCCTCTCGATTGGATTATTGTAATGCCATCTATGCTGGTGTCAGCCAGGCATCTCTTTCACGCCTGCAGTTGGTGCAAAATGCTGCAGCTAGACTACTAAAAGGGGTACGTAAGCGTGACCACATTTCTCCCATACTGGCTTCCCTTCATTGGCTTCCAGTACGGTTTAGGATTGATTTTAAAATTTTAGTGTTTGCCTACAAATCCCTAAATGGTCTAGCCCCGACCTACCTTTCGGACCTTTTACAACAACATGCTCCATCTAGGTCTCTTAGGTCGTCAGATTGTATGCTCTTGGCTGTTCCTAGAGTAAGGTTGAAACATAGGGGAGATCGGGCTTTCTCAGTTGTGGCCCCTAAACTATGGAATAATTTACCATTGTCTGTGAGGCTGGTTCCAACTCTATCTGTTTTTAAATCTAGTCTTAAAACATATTTATTTTCCTTGGCTTTTAGTTCAGTTTGAGAGCTGTGTGTTTTTGTCGTTTTGTTGTCATTTTATTTTTGTTGTTGTTGATTTATTATGTGGGATGTACAGCACTTTGGTCAACTTCTGTTGTTTTAAATGTGCTCTAGAAATAAACTTGACTTTGACTTTGAATCCATATACAGTAAAAATGTCCAGAGCTTATTTTTAGCCATACATTTTATTGTGATCTTGACATGATATTGTTTACTGCCCAGCCCTAATCAAAAATGATGTTTTTGCCACAATGGCTTCATTTAGGGGCCAGTGGCTCCCTACACAGCATATAGTGTGGAGTCCAGTGAGATGTTTTTCTGTCATTATGAAGCTTAACAGTTAACATGCCAAAAAATTCTTTAAATAAAAATAACCTACTTTTTTGTTGAAGTATTAAAACAGACATGACATACCTCACACATTCTGATGAATTTAGAGGGCTTTTCTTTAAAGTATTAGTTCACCCAAAAAAGAAAACTGTCATAATTTACTCTCCCTCATGTTGTTCCAAATAAGATGTTTGCTAATCTTTGAAACACAAATGAAGATATTTTTAATATTCTCTCAATTTTTTGTCTATCCATTGCAAGTTTTGGAGTCCAACATTTTTGAATTTTCTGAACAGTGTTCCATAGATGGACAAAAGTCGTATGGGTTTGGAAAGACATGAGGTTTGGGTAAATGGTGACAATTTTGATTTTTGTGTGAACTATTCCTTTAAGAAAGGAAGACCAAGGAGAAGGGCTCCTCTCCACAGTTCAAGAAGTCATACTGTTGTTGCATAAACATTTTAAGTAACGTTAAACAGGCAGAAGACAACAGAAACATTAATTTTCTAAAAATAAACTCACATAAACAAAGAATGAAGCACTCCTTAAGTCTCTGGCTTTATCTACAAAAACAATTTTTCAAAAAACAACTGATAACAACGTGGAATTTTAAACTTACCATAATTCGTCTTTCGCTCTCTTCTTCTGTAACGTTAGCACAGAAGATTGTGCATCCTCGCACAGCAGTCGCCTGTCGTTTAACGTTACTCCCGGTGCGGGCCAAATGAACACACAAAGCGCAACAAGTCTGAAATATTACATGCAAAACATCAATTTTAACAATTATCGCTTCAACACCATCAAAATAAATCAACCTTTATTACATATCGCAGTTTCATTTCCTTAAGGAAAACTAGGTCATTACATTCGGGTTAATCACGAAGATTAAAAAATAAATAAATTAAAATGTGAATCTGTTGATAACTTTCCATTAACAGACTTCAAGAAACTTGTAAATATGACACAATAAACCCACTATATTTAAAAATGTCTCTTTGATTCAATAAAAGAGGCTGTTGAGACATGAGACGAATAAGGCAAAAAACATGAAAATTTCCAATCTAAGTTCTTTCCATTCTAAGTCTTTTCTGACTTTTTTTCGCCTTCAAATACATCTCAAAATACTCTTGGACAGAAATAAGTGAGAATATCTTTTTTTTTTTTTAACAACAATTTTATTTGTCAAAAATTATCACACATTCCAACAATATTTTCCATTTTCCATTATAACTAAATAAAATAAATTAAAAATAAATTGAACTACTACTACTACTAATAAAAAAAAATAAATAAAAAAAAAACAAAACAAAACAAAAAAACAGCCATAACAAATGTGTCTATATACTCTCAATGTCCATCAATTCCACAAAGGAGTCACCATCTAGGCTCTCCAAAAAGTCAAAGAACAATTTCCAGATGAACCAAAAGGTATAAAGTTTGTTTTTCAGAAAGTAGGTAATCTTTTCTAAAGCAAGGTGTGAGGTCATCCCCTTTATCCATTGAGACACGCCAGGACTTTCTTCTTTTTTCCAAGTACACGCTATTACATGTTTAGCTTCTAGCAAACAGAGAATTAACAATAATCTCTCATGTTTGATGATTTTAAAATTCAGAGGGCAGATATGCAATATACACAACTTTGGATCAAGAGGAGTTCTTTTACCAATGATTTGACTTATGATATTCAATATATGAACCCAAAAGCATTTAACTTTAGAACATTCCCACATGCAGTGGAATAAAGTTCCCTTCTCTTGTTTACATTTATAACACATATCAGGAATATTTGGATTGAAATGATGTAATTTAACTGGAGTAATATATTGTCTGCTTAACCATTTATACTGAAGCAGTCTCAAGTGGGTGTTCACTGTCTGAGTTTGAGCTTTCAAGCATGCTGTTTGCCATTCTTCCTCAGTTATGCCAACCTGCAAATCAGACCGCCATGCTTGAAGTCTATCATTAGATGATTCTTTAGATTTAACAACAAATTGTTTATATAATACAGAAATCTGACCTCTTCCTTTCAAACAGTTTAGTGTGATATTCTCCAAAGTAGAAAGAGTAGGCTCAGTCAGACTTTGGCCTTGTCTTGATAAAAAAAAGCTACGTAATTGTATATATTTAAAAAAGTGTTTTTGCGGAATTCCAAACTTTGTCCTGATTTCTTCAAAGGACATAAATCTTCCCTCGTTATAAAGATCAGACACCTTGCTAATACCTTGATTTGACCAGAATTTAAAGCCTGGATCAGCTCTGCCAGGACGAAAATTTTCATTGCCAAAAACTGGTGAGAAGGGTGAGAGTTGTGATGATTCCCCTAGATAGGCAAGAGCCTCAAACCAAACTGCTATGGTGTTTCTGGTATATGGGTTTTTAGTACACTTATTTAACTTCTTAGCATCTGTTGAATATAAATATAAATTCAAAGGAATTGGAATAGAATGGGCCTCTATAGATACCCAGGTCGGAGGACAATCCTTCTCAAAATAAAACATTGCTGCTCTAATTTGAGCAGCCCAATAGTACCATTTTAGGTTTGGTACGTTTAACCCCCCTCTATCAAAAGGCAAGTAAAGCATAGAGAGCCTGAGACGAGGGCGTTTGTTGTTCCAAATAAAGTTGGAAAACGTTTTTCTCATTAGAACAAAAAAAAAGTAGAATGTGGGGGGAGGGGGATGGATTGAAAGAAATATAACAATTTGGGTAAGATAGACATTTTTAATATGTTAACACGGCCAATCAATGAGATAGGAAGTTTTGTCCATCTATTTAACAGGCCAGTTACAGAGTCTGATATGGGCTTATAATTAGCTGATACAATTTCATTAACAGTTGGTGTAATTTTGATTCCTAGATAAATAAAACTTTCTTGTGAGATTTTAAAGGGTGTCTGAACTGGAGGGAGAAGCCTTTCTGCTTTGTGGAGGAATAGTAACTCGGATTTAGAATTATTAATTTTATACCCCGAGAATTCTCCAAATTTTTTAATCAAATTTAGCAATGCTGGAATAGACTATTTTAGATTGGAAGAGAATATAATTATATCATCTGCATATAAAGAAATACAGTGTTCTGAGGGTCCAATTGTAATACCCAAAATATTTTGCCATAGCCAATGGTTCAATTGCTAGGGTAAAAAGTAAGGGAGAGAGCGGACATCCTTGGCGTGTACCTCTGTAGAGTCTGAAAGGGGCAGACATTATTCCATTTGTTAATATCTGAGCTAGAGGGTTAGCATACAAAATTCGGACCCATTTCATAAACTTATATCCAAACCCCATCCTTTCCATAACTCTAAACAGATACTGCCACTCAATTCTGTAAAAAACACTTTTTCAGCGTCTAATGACAGAAGTGAGTATTAGATTTCTCATGTAATATATTAAGTACTCTACGGATATTATGAAAACCTTGCCTCCCCCAAACAAAGCCGTTTTGATCAATATGAACGAGCTTGGGCAAATGTATTTCTAGTCTTTTTGCTAGGGCTTTGCAAAGAATCTTTAAATCATTCAAGAGAGAAATTGGTCTATATGAGCCACAATCTATTGGTGACTTCCCAGGTTTTAGCAGCAAAGTAATTACCGCTGTATTCAAAGAGGGAGGCAAAGTCCCATTCTCTAGAGACTCTTGGTACATTTCTAAAAGAGGATGGATTAGTTTATGATGGAAAATTTTATATAACTCTATTGGTATGCCATCTGGGCCTGGGGTCTTCCCTCCTTTCATGCTAATAATGGCCTCAGACAACTCCTCAGAATTCAGGTCATCTTTGTAAGGGCTTTAGCCTTACGTCATTTATTAGCTCAATTTAATTGTTAAAGGGAATAAGAATTGAATCAACTGTAAATGATTCACTGTAAATGATTCAGAATTAATATTTAACACTTCATCAATTATTCGTCCAGCGAAAATTGAGGTTAGAGTATTTTACCAATTCTGGATAAAATATTATTCTGTGGTCAACAGTAACAATATTTTATTATGATTATTGTTATTATAATTATTATATTATTATAAGCAAGAGGTAACTTGATCTTAAGTTTAAGGCAGTAATTTGACACACAATACAAGAAACTGGTATATGTGAAAATCAAAACAAGATTTATTGACTACTTCTAATGATTACAGGAAACTAAGGCTAAACACAACACACATACACACATACATACATGCACACACATTCGCGGAGTTGATGAGTTATGAAAAGTCCCAAGTTCAGTGCTAACTTAACTTATAACCGGAAGAAAATCACAAAAGCAGAGCTTTGGCTTGATTCTTTAGGTTTAAAGGAGTTTCACCAGTTTCCAGCAAGAGAGAGAGAAGTTTGCTTGTACCTGCGTTTGCTCTGACAGCTGAGGTAATCGGGTTGTTCCGTGACTCGTGTACAGCGGAGTCCCGCGTTCTGGATTGGCTGTCTTTCAGGTGACGTCTTCTCAGGAAAGCCCTGTGGGTTGCGCGGAAGCTTTGAAGGATGTTGCTGTTCTGATCTGAGCGTCTGGCTTGAGCGGCTCTCTTCTTGGGAGACTTTGGTCAGATATTTCGCAGAGGGTTTTGGAATCTGGATGTGACGGCTGTTGATCAGCGGCGTGGCTCGTAGTTCAAGTCGACGACTGTTAGATGGAAAATCAGCCCCGGTCAATCAGTTCTCAATGACCCATGCGACTTTTCCGCCGTGGTCAAAGTAGCGGTGCTTCGGCTACTTCTGACCGATTTCTGACTTCCAGCTTCTGACTCTGACCTTATTTCATATTTCTCAACTTACTGACTGACTTGTTCGGACAGCATAGTTTTAAAGGAGCAGTTCTGGCTCCCTCCTTCAGATGCGATCCTCCAATGAGACGTTGCTACGGAGATTAGACACGCCTCGTCTATTGTCTATTGATCACATCACGTGATATCTGCAGAACATTTTCCTGTTTTATTAACAACTTTATAAAGTTTCTTAATATTTTCCTGATACTGAATTTCAATGTTTCATTCACACAGAATTACAGAGAATTATAAATTCTGCATTTAGAGCTCAAACACGACACACTTCTTACACACATATTACTAGACTGACCTAATTAAAACAATGATTATAAGAGAAGTTTTAAGATTATAAGTTTAAACTCTGACCGGAGTCATGGGTGACCGGGTCACGATGGACGGTCACACAAGAGAGGTATTGATAGGACAGATTTGTCTTTAAATCCGTTGATGGGTGTTTTCCTGTTCCGTCCGATAATACAAGAGGGTTTTGTGAGAGAATCAATAGATTTAATGTGATCAAACCCACGTGATGGGTTCTGATTAGTTTATTGCTGATGAGCAAAGAAGTCCTTTAGACAGAGTCCTTTGTTAAGAGAAGTCACATCATCACTTCTGCTAAGGCTAGGTGTTTCCTGTCAGGAAATGGATCTTTTGGACCAAATTAAGCTTTGTTCAATCATGCCTCTGGCTGATAAAGCCATTTGGTAACGTCTGTCGAACGGGTCCCTACATCTTCAAGGGAAACCATGAAGCCCAAATCTGTTGGCCCAAAGTCCAAAGCATCCAGGAAAACTTTCTGTTTCTCTGTGGCACTCTCTGAGTACTCAGAGCTGTAAAGAGCCTGAAAATAATTCCTAAAGACCACATTTATCTCAGTTTGATCAAATGTTACCTCACCCTCCTTTATCTGAATGGAATTTATGGCTCTTTCAGTTTGTAACTGCTTAATACGCCAGGCAAGTAGCTTGCCCGCTCTCTCCCCACCTTCATAATAGGTGGCATGTTCTAATGAAAGCTCATTATATTTCATTTTCAATTTGTGCAATTCCAAAAGGAGATCAGGGGTAGTTTTCTGGTATATTTCAGATTCAATTTTCTTTATTTTGTTTTCAAGGTTTACCATTTCTACTTGGCAACGCTTATATTTATAATTTGTGTAGCTAATAATTCGTCCTCTTATAAAAGCTTTAAAAGCTTCCCATCCGACTGAGGCAGATTTTTGATTAGTATTTATTTCAAAATAATAGTCTATCTGTTTATCAATGAACTCCAAAAATTCAGGATCCCTCAGCCAAGTTATATGCAAGCGCCATCTTGGGGTCCTACATAAAAAATTTGGAAAGTTTAACGTGAATGAGACTGCAGCATGATCTGAGATTAATATACTATCATACCAACAGTTTCTGACTTTAGACGTTAGATCAGTAGATAAAAGAAAATAATCAAAACGAGAAAATGTATTATAAGTACTAGAATAACATGAATAAGTCAAACTATCTGGGTGTTTGTTTCTCCATATATCTATTAAATTGAAATCTTGCATATACTGTTTTAACTCTATTCTGGTTTGTAAATGAGAGAGATCTGTTTTAGTTGATCTATCTAGTTCTGGACATAATGCACAATTAAAATCTCCTCCTATAACAAAATCTCCTTGCAGTCCAGCCAATGTTAGAAATACATTTCTGTAAAAAGCAGGATTATCCACATTAGGCCCATAAACATTCACTAAATTCAGTCTAACAGATAGGATCTCGACTTGGACAATTATATACCTCCCCAATTTGTCTATGATTGTGTTAATTATTTGTAAAGGTATGGATTTATGTATAAGTGTGAGAACCCCTCTAGAATGCGAATTAAAGCAGGCTGAAAACACTTGCCCTGGCCATCTCTTCTTTACCCTAATAACATCCTCCGGAACTAAGTGGGTTTCCTGAAGGAACACTATTTTAGCTTTTATTTGTCTAAGTCTATTCATCACTTGCTTTAGCTTTATAATTTTATTTAGACCTCTCACGTTCCAGGAGGTAAATTGAATATCAGATAGGGAAACCATTATTACATATACAGTATATACCCGTTCTTAAAAAGGATGCTAAAGTAAGTATACAGACAATTATTGTAAAGGAGAAAATACAAAGCAAGGGAAAAAGAAAAAAAACAAAAACAAAAAAACCAACAACAACAACAAAAAACAACAACAACAACAACACAATACAGCCAAACCGAACAATTGGCCAACAAACAGGTATTTCACCAAATGGAATACCATTACCCCTCTTCCCCTCCCCAGTTGAACACTTCCAAAGGCCTTCTTGAAACAGCGTGATTACAGCACTTTGTCGGTCCACTTGTGAACTTTCCACAGAGAGGAACAACCTGCCTGATCGCTGGGCGGGTCCCGCAACAGACAGAAATGTCAACCCAGCATCACGAAAAAAAAGAAAATTATGTTAATGAAACTGATCCCAAGATTAAATATTTTCCTACACATCCTGCTGGGCAGTATCTTTGAGATCTTGCAGAAACCTCTGAGCGTCTGGGGGGCTGATGAACAAATGACGCTTTCCCTTATATGTCACGCACAGAGTAGCTGGATGCAAGATGCCGTAGCGCAGTTCGGGAATATTGAGATCGCGGAGGTCCTTCTTCACCGTGTCAAATCGTTTCCGTTTCTTGTGCAGTTCAGCTGAGACGTCAGAAAAAAACATAAGCTTACTTTTGTCCAACATCACTGTGCCTTTTGCTCACGCTGCCTTCAGGGTACGGACTTTGTCAGCGTAGTTTAGGAATTTCATTATCACGGCTCTTGGCGGATTGTCAGACCGATCTTCGCAGAGTCTGCCGATTCGATGAGCTCTCTCAATTACCAGGGGACCAGGAAAATTTTCTGGACCGAGGATCTCAGGTAGTAATTTCTCTAAGAAAGCACACATGTCTTTCCCCTCCATTTTTTCTGGAAGTCCCACTAATCATAGATTAAAATGACGACTACGATTTTCCAGATCATCTACTTTTACTGAAAGAGATTCCACGGCCGTTTTTAACTTTGCGTTTTGCGTTTGCAACTCTGAGACACTATCTTCTTGTGTGCTTATTCGATCCTCGGCTTCTGTTACCCGTGTTCCCAGCCATGGGTACTGTGTGGGCATGGGCTTTGGCTGGGTTAAATCAGCGGGTCCCATGTAGGTTTTGTAGTACGAGTCCCACATAGGAAGCCCATATGAGCTGATTACATGGGCCCCATAAGGGACAGGCATGGGCCAAGTGGGCATGGGTTTGAACTGGGAATGCACATATGGGTCCTGCATAGAATTTTTATGGGCCAAGTGGGCATTGGTTTGAACTGGGAACACATATATGGGTCTTGAATGGCATATTTATGGGTGAAGTGGGCATGGGTTTGAACTGGGAATGCACATATGGGTCCTGCATAGAATTTTTATGGGTCAAGTGGGCATGGGTTTGAACTGGGAAAACATATATGGGTCTTGAATGGCATATTTATGGGTCAAGTGGGCATGGGTTTGAACTGGGAATGCACATATGGGTCCTGCATAGAATTTTTATGGGTCAAGTGGGCATGGGTTTGAACTGGGAAAACATATATGGGTCTTGCATGATATATTTATGGGCCAAGTTGGCATGGGTTTGAACTGGGAAAACATATATGGGTCATGCATGATATATTTATGGGCCAAGTGGGCATGGGTTTGATCTGGGAACACATATATGGGTCTTGAATGGCATATTTATGGGTCAAGTGGGCATGGGTTTGAACTGGGAATGCACATATGGGTCCTGCATAGAATTTTTATGGGTCAAGTGGGCATGGGTTTGAACTGGGAAAACATATATGGGTATGCATGATATATTTATGGGCCAAGTTGGCATGGGTTTGAACTGGGAAAACATATATGGGTCATGCATGATATATTTATGGGCCAAGTGGGCATGGGTTTGATCTGGGAACACATATATGGGTCTTGAATGGCATATTTATGGGTCAAGTGGGCATGGGTTTGAACTGGGAATGCACATATGGGTCCTGCATAGAATTTTTATGGGCCAAGTGGGCATGGGTTTGAACTGGGAACACATATATGGGTCTTGAATGGCATATTTATGGGTCAAGTGGGCATGGGTTTGAACTGGGAATGCACATATGGGTCCTGCATAGAATTTTTATGGGTCAAGTGGGCATGGATTTGAACTGGGAATGCACATATGGGTCCTGCATAGAATTTTTATGGGTCAAGTGGGCATGGGTTTGAACTGGGAAAACATATATGGGTCTTGCATGATATATTTATGGGCCAAGTTGGCATGGGTTTGAACTGGGAAAACATATATGGGTCATGCATGATATATTTATGGGCCAAGTGGGCATGGGTTTGATCTGGGAACACATATATGGGTCTTGAATGGCATATTTATGGGTCAAGTGGGCATGGGTTTGAACTGGGAATGCACATATGGGTCCTGCATAGAATTTTTATGGGTCAAGTGGGCATGGGTTTGAACTGGGAAAACATATATGGGTATGCATGATATATTTATGGGCCAAGTTGGCATGGGTTTGAACTGGGAAAACATATATGGGTCATGCATGATATATTTATGGGCCAAGTGGGCATGGGTTTGATCTGGGAACACATATATGGGTCTTGAATGGCATATTTATGGGTCAAGTGGGCATGGGTTTGAACTGGGAATGCACATATGGGTCCTGCATAGAATTTTTATGGGCCAAGTGGGCATGGGTTTGAACTGGGAACACATATATGGGTCTTGAATGGCATATTTATGGGTCAAGTGGGCATGGGT
Organism: Chanodichthys erythropterus; assembly: GCF_024489055.1. Taxonomy (NCBI): domain Eukaryota; kingdom Metazoa; phylum Chordata; class Actinopteri; order Cypriniformes; family Xenocyprididae; genus Chanodichthys; species Chanodichthys erythropterus. Next base: position 45,909,907 of record NC_090236.1, read on the forward strand.
TTGAACTGGGAATGCACATATGGGTCCTGCATAGAATTTTTATGGGTCAAGTGGGCATGGATTTGAACTGGGAAAACATATATGGGTCTTGCATGATATATTTATGGGCCTAGTTGGCATGGGTTTGAACTGGGAACACATATATGGGTCTTGCATGATATATTTATGGGCCAAGTGGGCATGGGTTTGATCTGGGAACACATATATGGGTCTTGAATGGCATATTTATGGGTCAAGTGGGCATGGGTTTGAACTGGGAATGCACATATGGGTCCTGCATAGAATTTTTATGGGCCAAGTGGGCATGGGTTTGAACTGGGAAAACATATATGGGTCTTGAATGGCATATTTATGGGTCAAGTGGGCATGGGTTTGAACTGGGAATGCACATATGGGTCCTGCATAGAATTTTTATGGGTCAAGTGGGCATGGGTTTGAACTGGGAAAACATATATGGGTCTTGCATGATATATTAATGGGCCAATTGGGCATGGGTTTGATCTGGGAACACATATATGGGTCTTGAATGGCATATTCATGGGTCAAGTGGGCATGGGTTTGAACTGGGAATGCACATATGGGTCCTGCATAGAATTTTTATGGGTCAAGTGGGCATGGGTTTGAACTGGGAAAGCATATATGGGTCTTGCATGATATATTTATGGGCCAAGTTGGCATGGGTTTGAACTGGGAAAACATATATGGGTCTTGCATGATATATTTATGGGCCAAGTGGGCATGGGTTTGAACTGGGAATGCACATATGGGTCCTGCATAGAATTTTTATGGGCCAAGTGGGCATGGGTTTGAACTGGGAACACATATATGGGTCTTGAATGGCATATTTATGGGTCAAGTGGGCATGGGTTTGAACTGGGAATGCACATATGGGTCCTGCATAGAATTTTTATGGGTCAAGTGGGCATGGGTTTGAACTGGGAAAACATATATGGGTCTTGCATGATATATTTATGGGCCAAGTGGGCATGGGTTTGATCTGGGAACACATATATGGGTCTTGAATGGCATATTCATGGGTCAAGTGGGCATGGGTTTGAACTGGGAATGCACATATGGGTCCTGCATAGAATTTTTATGGGTCAAGTGGGCATGGGTTTGAACTGGGAAAGCATATATGGGTCTTGCATGATATATTTATGGGCCAAGTTGGCATGGGTTTGAACTGGGAAAACATATATGGGTCTTGCATGATATATTTATGGGCCAAGTGGGCATGGGTTTGATCTGGGAACACATATATGGGTCTTGAATGGCATATTTATGGGTCAAGTGGGCATGGGTTTGAACTGGGAATGCACATATGGGTCCTGCATAGAATTTTTATGGGTCAAGTGGGCATGGGTTTGAACTGGGAAAACATATATGGGTCTTGCATGATATATTTATGGGCCAAGTTGGCATGGGTTTGAACTGGGAACACATATATGGGTCTTGCATGATATATTTATGGGCCAAGTTGGCATGGGTTTGAACTGGGAACACATATATGGGTCTTATATATATTTATACAACAGTTCTGTCTGGTTCTCGAATCTGATTGGCTGATAGCCATGCGATATTTCAGCGATATCAGCACTCCTCCCACCTTTTCACCGTTTGTATCACTCCACTTGAAGTGACCGTCATGGCTGCCGACCAAATCAACCGCAAGCTTTACAAATACTACTTGTTGTACCACAAACTGCAGTTTTAATAGTTTTTAAGCGATAATGTAGTTGTTTAGACCTGAAATATGTGACTCATATTTAATAACAGCGCCTATTTTACAACTTGTTTTGACGTTTTCGGAGATGTGAGCTCCAGGGCGTCAGCGACCGTTCAGTGCTTCTGTAACTGCCGAGAACAGCTTAGTCTCGGCCAGTGACTCGTGGATTTGCCGCTGGCTCTTATAGTGGTTAAACATGAGACATTATTCAATTTGAGTACATAGAACAGGCAATCTTTGGTCTTTATTAATCTATTATTTGTTCCAGAGCAAGTCGAATTGTGCTATGTTAAATTTGATAATAAACGACGTTATGTTACATCATTATAGATAGGCTAGCATATTGGCTTCAACTAGACGGGACATATCAGACGAAGACTCTTCTCCGCTCTTCAAATACGTAAAACATAAAACTTTATAAACATAGGGTTTTTTTAGTAAAGAAAACGCTTTACAATTTTTTTTTTCTAACATCAGATCTTTATTTACCTTTGCATTGCACAGAGATGTCCAAACTGCGTGCACACTTCATTCACGAGGGGATGCGGATTAATGTAATGAAGTTTGATTGACGGTTTGAGGATCCAATGGAGTTAAGAGGTTTTGTCACAAGCTCTTTAAAATCATTTTCATTCCTTAAATATTTGTAAAACCCACATACAAGCGTAAATGTTTTTTGTTTTGTTTTTTGTACATAACTAGTGCTTTGTTTGACTGAACTGTACAATTGTGCTTATTTGTTGTTCAATAAATATTATTTTATATAAATATGTCCATTAGTAAGTAATATGGATTGAGTGAAAGTTACATTAATACGCCATTAGATGGCAGCAACACTTTACAGGAGGAATGAGTCAGTGAAGCACAAGAGACTTTTAAATTGAAAGGAACTTTTGCAAGTTGTTTTTAGTGCTGTAGTGTTATACAAAGATCGCTTTCCTCAGAGGACATTCAAACGGACTTTTATAATGGATATAATATTATGGACATCGACTTGAAGAATGAATGTAATGCAATACACTGTGTGCAGAATTATTAGGCAAGTTGATTTTCTGATCATATTTTTTTTCCAAGCACATTTTACCAATTCCAATCCACATCAATCTTAATAACTACTATTAATATTGTTTTTAATCATTTATAAGTGATACATAATTGTTCATGAAGGCTGGAAATGAAAAATGCCCTATATTCAGGTGTGCAGAATTATTAGGCAGGTTTTCTTTTACAGATAAAATGAGCCAAAAAAGAGATTTAACTCAGACTGAAAAGTCAAAAAATTATTAAATACTCATGAGAAGGACGCAATACTAATGTAATACTAGAAATTGCAAAGTTAAAGCATGACCATTGGACAGTGAAATGCTCATTGGGTCAGCGGGGTCATACAAAAACAGCTGGAGAAGCAAAGACACATGTTAACTGCAAAAGAATTAAGAATTAAGGTGAAGAATTAAGTGTGAAACCATCAGGAACCCTTTAGTCTCCAGCGCCACCATTTCCCAGAACTGAAACCTACCTGGAGTCTCCAGGAGTGTGAGGTGTAAGGATCTCAGAGACTTAGGTTAGCTAAAGAATCCTAAAAAATGACCCTCTCTTAATAAGAATCACAAGCTGAAGTGTTATAAAATACATGAAGACTAGGTTTTTATAGGCCTCATAGACAGACAGCTTGAGAGTGACTCCCGAAGGACCAGCACCACATCCTCTTGTACCACTGTTTGAAGAATTTATTTTCCAGAATCTGGCAGTAAGTTTTGGAAGATCATTTAGTCAATCTCTGCAAGATGGACATTTCAGGATAAGAGAACTCCCACACCTTTTAAACATGGAAATCATATTGATTTTATTGTATAACATTTTTTGGTGGTGCAATAAATATTATTTGAAATAACTAAACTATTTATTTTATAATATATTATTTTTAACGTGAATGTATAATCTGGGGACATAAAAGTTCCCCTAATTGAAGAATCACCCATATATATTTGTTTCAACCTTCATATACTTAAAATATATTTAAAAATGTATTTCAGGGGCAGGAAAAATATATTTATATATGAAAATATATTTCAGGGCGCAAGAAAATACATTTCCAATCTTACAGTCGATGTCACGATCATCGCCTGCTCCTGTCAGTCCCCGGACTACACTTCCCACAATCCTCCCTGTCTGTCACATGTTCACATCACACCAATCACCTGTTGCCACATCCACACTAATCACCACACCAAGCTGCAGCTCATAACCAGGACTATAAAGGACTGTCACACACACCACTTCACCGCGAAGTCTTGATCTTGCTCCGGCTGTCATTTCTGAGCGTTATTACCCTGTTGGATTACCTGTTACTCTCTTAGTTTGCCTAACGTTTCCTGACCCTTTGCTGCCTGCCCATCGACCCTGTGCCTGCTCTCTGGACTGTGAACCTTGCTTGTTGCCCTGACCCTCTGCCTGTCTCTGACCACGTTTCTGCCTGCCCTACATTGCTGTGTTTGCTGATGCTGACCCCTGCCTGTACGACGACGATTACTTTTAATAAAGCTTGCAAAATGGATCCCATGTCGAGTGTTGAATCGTTACAGTCGACAATGCAAATGTGCGTGGAAGAAAGCCTTGCGAACAAAACTATCCATTATGTTTGAAGAATTTTGAAAAACATGAATTTCCACATATTTTCCACATTGACACTTTGTTCACATATCTTCCCAAAAAATACCTGTGTAATAGTGATCATGGCACCTCACAAATGTGTGTTTTAGTCTATTACTTATTAATTAATTCATTTATTTATTAATTTAATTGTAATTTATTGTCAGTGTAATATAGCGTTTAGATCTACATCAAATACGAATAAATAGATTAATAAAATCGCTAGCTGTACGATGTTAACTGTGACGTAATTTGAATGGGAAACCACTAGCAGCGCTCACAGACTTTTGGAGTACTGCGCATGTGCGTCATTTTGAACTGTAACGGTCGTCAGTCAACCGGGAGTTTTCGGAGTAAAAGGTAAGAGCTAACGTTATAACTTTATTTTTAGTCGTCATTTTTCACATATGTAATGTTCATTGCTACTTTGAATGTATAATGTTTTATTGTCAAGGGTTTTTTTTTACTTTAATTGTAAAATTAATGCCCCGTTTGTTTATTTGCTCACATGAGATGCATTTGATATTTTCAGATTTCCGTTTTACAGTTAGTTGTTTTTAATTTGGACACTAGTGAAAACTAACGTTACACAAAAAATGTTTAATATTTTTTTTTAAATTTCAGCTGTAGAGTGTTTGGGAGACGGTGCTGCCTGCTGTTGTCGATCTATGATGCTCCTGTCACTGATAGTGGCCTGTAACGTAAGTCTTTTTTTTTTTTTTTTTGGCTAAATTTAATGTTTTACTAAACTTGTTAAGTAGGCACACGTTATTTTCTCGTTATTAAAGTTCAGGCATATGCTGGTTTGGCATTAATGGCATTTCATACGCTCAATTTTTCTACTATTATTATTATCATTATTAATATAGCCTTACTATAATATAATTTTTATTCACTTTCTGCTGAATGACAAGCTGTTTTCGATTATCCAGTTGAGCCAGTGATTCAGTAAGTTGCTTGCAACAGAAGATGCTTATTTGTCACGACTTACAGGTTTACATGTGTCATTCATTACTGAAAAAATCTGCTTTTTATTTTCAGTAGCAGAAGCAGAGACAGTTTGTGCAACAGCAACAAGGTAAGAATGATGAGACACTTTAAGAAGTAGATTTTTTTTTTTTTTTTTTATTAAGCACTGTTAAGCAAATTATATTATTTTATTTGTGTAATTTATGAATTGATATGTTCTCTGCACTTGTGTTAATATCTGTTTCTGTCTGGAACAGGTGCGGGTCAAAACCCACAAGCCCAACGATTGTGCTGGAGAACCACAAGTCACAGGTACAGGATAATGTTCATAGTCAAGTCATCTTCATTTCTGTGGCACTTTATACAAAACAGCTTCACAGTAAAAAACATGAAATAGTCAACATGACCCTAGTTGAAGTGAAACACTAGGTGTGTGTTAGAAAAATACTAATATTTTAAAGTCTGTACATGCAAATGATTCCTCAAGCTTTAAAACACATTACAAATTACAACATGTTGACTTTGAGCCCATATTGGACAGTTGGCAAATCTGTAATGTAACAAATTTAACATAACAGTATTTTCCAAAAACACACCTATTGTTTCACTTCAGAAGAAGTTGATTAATCAACTGAGGTCATGTGGATTACCGTCATGTTCACTTTGGTTTTTGACCTTCTTGCGTGAACACACAGAGATGGATTATTTTTCTTAATATCTCTGTTTGTATTCCACAGAAAAAGAGAATGTCATAATCAACTGGAACAGCATGAGGGTAAATATCCCTTTGTTAAGTTAGCTTAACTGAGTGACTTTGTGATATTCCACTATCCCTTCATTTGTAAAAGTGAAAATGCAATGCAGAAGTGTAAAGAAAGGCTAATTCGACCTCTCCTCAATCATCAATTTCTTTACTGAACTGTCTAAAAATATGCCCATTAAATATCTTTAAAATCCAGTATACCTGTAATTGTTTTAGTTCCAGTGTAAACAAAAATATCAGGAAATCCAAAACTAGTTAGAGGACAAAGTGCATGCCCTCTGTACTTGTACTGATGTTCAGTGATTGTGTTTTGTCTTTTGTATGAGTACAGTGGTAGAGACAGAGAAGAAGTGCCTTTGATGAGGAAACCATGGCAGCCATATATACGGTAAGTTAATACTTAGTGAAAGGAAAATTTACTAGAAACATTAAGTTCTAAAAAAATTACAGATTTTTGTCTCACAGTCAAGAAGAGATTTCCAAATGTGTCCAAAGAGGCTTTGAGGATTTGACGTGGGGAAAGTGAGACTTCTTGAAAGCAAAAAAGTTATATTTGTTTGAATATTGTAATTTTTTGAACATTGTAAAGTATGTTCCTTGCTGATTTTTATTCAAATGTTCACGTGTTATAGACAACAAATAAAAAAAAATTCAAATGTGACATGTGAATGTATTTTCTTGGGTTGAAATATATGTAGGGCAAAATATATTTTTAAATGCTTTTGTAAAATATATTTTGAAAATATAGTTTATTTTGATAAAGTTTGAATTTATCATAAGTCCGAATGTGCGAATATAAAACCAACTTTACCGAAGTCGTGCCGTCGAACTGTTGTATAAACGCAATATCACACTCGTAGCCGTGCGATATGGCTGTATATCAGCACGCAGTGATTACCTACGGACGAATCACAGCGTGCTGATATACAGCCATATCGCACGGCTACGAGTGTGATATTGCTCATATATGTATGGGTAAAAAAGAACATTGACAACACAAACGCCATGACTGTTTTGGATGTATTTTTTGGAGAGATGTTTTGTTTTCTTTTTTTCAGACATTTTTTTAAAAAAATATATTTTTTATTTATTTACCGGTACGTTGTAAAATTTTAATTGATTATGTTTGTTGTTCAATGTATTATATAATGAGTGTATTTTGTATTGTATTTTTGGAGGGGTTTTTTTTCAGAGATTTTTTTAAAATATATTTTTTAGTTTACCGTATGTTGTGACATTGTTTTTTAAAGATAATTTTTGTTGTTCAATTTAATATATTTCTTGCAGTTCAAAGCATCAAGTGTCTTGTATTTATCTTGTACTTACATTCATTCTTCATTTTAAATTTCTTAGATTGTTCCCTTAAATGAATGGTTGGGCTTACCTTGCATGAATTGCCCAGTTAGGACCCATGCAGTACCCTTACAGGTCCCACTTTTAGTACGTCTGGGCTTCCACGGCTTGCCCCAATGTGGATCCCGGGTGCAAGCCCATAATGGGGCCCACATTTGCCGCCCATGAAGCCCTCATCTGGGCCCCACATGTCATTGCTGGCTGGGTTGTGAGTGCTTTAAGATCACACTGCACTCCGTTGATCGCCTGCAGCAGTCCATCAAATCACACAGTAAATTCCGATTTCAGTGAATGGCCTCGAGAACTGCTGAAAATGACTCTTGGTTAGCACTTGATGCTCCCTCTTCACTATTAGCTTCGGTAGATTTAGCATCTGCCTCGGCCTCTTCAGGCATGGTCAATTTTACTTGTTTTTGTGTAGTTTTAGTCGGTTTTGGTGGCATCTTGACACATTAGGATACATCCGAATTTAGAATGGGATCATTTTTTCAGCGATTATCGGGTTAAATAATTAGATTTTAATCATCATTTGTTGCGGAGCTCCGATTCGCATCCACTCAGCACCGCGCCATAACCGGAAGTCCAGTGAGAATATATTTTATTATTTATCTTAACTTACCATAAACCATCTTTCGTTCTATTCCATCTGAAGACGCTGAGAAAATTGCGGCTTCTCGCACCTGTTATGTTACACAGAAGGTCGGAGACACAGGTAAAATTTACGATGTTTATTGAGACAACCAGAGCAATGAACAGGTGAGTATTTCAGATGTTTCCAGACAGAGTATATATCAAGACAGTGATACTTGACTTGATCTTCACACCAGGTTCGATGAAGGCAGAGAGACGTGGAACAGAGGAGGTTACCAGACAGAGGATATATCAAGACAGGATTACTAGATGGCCACCATGACAACGGGAGTCCAGGATTTCCTTGACCAGATATGATGCATCGTCCTCCACAATGATCGGAAGGGGGGGGGGTTCTTCTGCATCACCAGGCTCTGTGGAGGGAAGAACAGATGGATGGTAAGGTTTTAGAAGAGATACATGGAATGTGGGGTGAATTCTGACCTCAGGAGGGAATGGTATCCTCGTATGCAGCGAGATGCAACTGCACACGTGGATCCAAACCCTGACGATATCTGGAGATGAGGGCTTGTTCGTTCCTCCTGCTCGCTGCCGCTAGGGTTCTGAACTGTAAAGCATAATCAAAGACAGATAAAGCACCTTGTTTCAGATTGCACAGTCTCTCACCTACGGATGAATCCCATGACGGTTTCCCAAAAACCTCCTTGAAGTGACTGATGAAGTTCGATAGGGATTGGGAGAGGGACAATTTTGTGTCCAAAGGGGTTCTGCCCAGCGGAGTGCTTTACCATCCAGTTGCTGAATCATAAAAGCGACTTTCGCTTTATCATCAGGGTACAAGTGCAGGGCGCCGGTCGGGCCATGGGATTGGCGAGAACAGACGGAGAAGAAGCGGTGGTGCGGAATGCGGAAGTGCTCGCTGGTGGTGCTGGCGTGGGTGTGCTGGTGAGAGTGCAATGGAGCACGTTAGCCAAATCCTGGAATGGATCTGAATTGCTCATCATGGTTGCTCAGCAGTGTTGGTCCGGTCTTCTGTTATGTTACACAGGAGGTTGGAGACACAGGTAAAGTTTACAATGTTTATTGAGACACCCAGAGCAATGAACAGATAAGTATTTCAGATGAAGTTTCCAGACAGAGTATATGTCAAGACAGTGATACTTGACTTGATCTTCACACAAGGTTCGATGAAGGCAAAGAGACGTGGAACAGAGGAGGTTACCAGACAGAGGATATATCAAGACAGGATTATTGAACTTGATCTTCATACCAGATTCAACGATGACCAGGAGACTTGGAACAGAGACTGCACAGAGACACTCACGGAGGACTGGAGAACACAGAGCATCTAGGAGATACACTGGAGACAGGTAAGGAGTCTGTAAGGTAAGCATTCATGTTAGTATGCATTAACGAGACTGGACAATGACTGAGTGACTGTGAGTGTCTTTTATGGTGCTGTTGATTGGATTGGTGATGAGTGTTAGGTGTGTGTGATCAGTACTCTGGTGAGGGAGTGCAACATGATTGGCTGGGTGCAGAGCCTGGTGTGTCTGTGACAGCACCGGAGTCCTCTGTGCTGTTAACGTGATGTGCATGCTCTCCATCACGTCCGTGTTCCCAACCCAGCACTGTTGGGTTAAGATTAAGAAGGATCTTCAACCCAACATTGGGTTGAATTAACCCAGCATCCTTACCCAGCAGTCTCAACCCAGCGTTTGGGTTGAAAAAAATAACCCAGCAGGTAGGTGAAAGAGTTTCTATGTGTTTGGATTTATCTGACTTCTGTGACATGAGACAGCTAGCAGACGGTCGGTTTAGCTAGTATGTCTGCTTCCTGACCTGGGCCCCAGTTTGTCATGTTTCAGCTCTAAGACTATGTGCCATATTACTAGAGTGAACAGCGGCACCATCCCAGGAGGGATGAATACTATCTTTTTTACAGGTAAAGTCTGCCCCAAAAACTTTTCCAATTGTCTATGAACCCTATATTATTCTGACAGCCAGCCACTGAGTGATGATAGTCTGCTAAGTATCTCCAACGGATAGGAAGAGGGCCAGAGCAAATAACAGTGTCTGACACTAAACTTGCAAGTTCACACACCTCTTTAATGTTAATTTTAATGATCTCCGACTGGCGAAGTCGAACATCATTAGTGCCAACGTGAATAATAATCTTAGAGTATTTACGATTAGCATTAGACAGAACTTTTAAATTTGCTTTGATGTCAGGTGCTCTGGCTCCCGGCAAACATGTGACTATGGTGGCTGGTGTCTCTGTTTTCACGTTCTGTGTAATAGAATTGACAATAACTAGGGCACTTTCAACAGGATTCTCAGTGTGTCACTAAGTGGGGAGTACCTGTTTGATGTTCTAATCAGAACAGAAGAGCTGTGTTTTTCCACACGACTAGGCCGTCTCACGGTCACCCAATTGCCCTGCTGCGCGGGCAGGAACAGAACAATGTACAGAGTTCACTAAGCTAGTCACATCCAAAACAATATCTTAAGCCCTTACATTCTTACTATCCTCGATTAAAGTTTGGATGCGTGTCTCTAATTCTGAGATTTTCTCCGTCAGCCTGACTATCTCCCTACATTTATGACATGTGAATCCCTCGTCGCTGACAGAGAGAACTATGCTAAGCATGTGACAGGCAGAGCAAGTAACAATAGAAGGAGAGGATGACATGACTCACCTTGTTTGTAGACTGATCCAACTTACCACAGCTGTTTGATGAATGCATGGAAAAAGGAGCGTTCGAGAGACTGACAAGTTAACAAGTTAGCGAAATGCTAACACGTTGTGATAGCGATTTAAATTAAAAGCTAGCGACGTCAGATTAATGCGATAGGCAATATTAGAATATTAGATATATGGTAATGATAATATAAACAAGAAATTATAGTAAGAGATTTAAAAAAAAAAAGCTATACGGGGCTACAGATGCAAACCACTCTGAGCAGCGAGGCAGACAGGAGCACACAGGACATAAACAAAAGATTTATTCAAGTTCTGAATAGAATAATTATATTGCCTGTATTATGTACCTCCTATGATTATTTCCCTTTGTTTATTGTTTGCTATTGTTCATAGGTTGTTTTATTTATGATTGGATTGTTGTTTTCATGAAACTGTTGGCTGACAATAAATTACATTTAACTAATCTTAATTGTCAAAATATTTTTATCCCATGTATTGTAAAATGATGTATTTTGAAAGTAGGCAATAACATTAAGGTCCACCCTATTTCACAATGGTCCACTCACTTTAAAATTTCTGGCTTCACCACTGATGTATTCATCTCTATTATGTAACAAGGAACTTTTAAATGGAACCTATTATGCCCCTTTTTACAAGACGTAAAATAAGTCTCTGGTGTCCCCAGTGTGTATGCAAAGTTTTAGCTCAAAATACCACACCAATCATTTATTATAGCATGTTAAAATTGCCACTTTTTGGGTGTGCGCAAAAATGTGCCATTATTGAATGTGTCCCTTTAACCCTGTGGGGTCTGAAGCTGATTTGGGGTCCTGTAGTAGTTTTGACATTTGTGCTTTTTTCAGTTGCTTATAAACATATTAATGGCAAAATTCTCATTACACTGTATTCATTACACAAACTAGGCTAAAATAATATGTGAACAACAAGTTATGTACATGTTTGTATTTTTAAGAGAATCACATATATGCATGTTTAAAAAAAATCACTGAAATAAGGCCTCAGAGCACAGTTTGCTTCAAAAGGTTGTGAAAAGCATCCTGCTTACTCAGTCACATAAAACAATGTATTGATTTTAAAGAAAGGCCATATGCGAGGAGGCATGACTATTCATGAATAATGCTGTGATTCACACCTGATGAGATTAAGACCCTGCCCCTAATGAGCCATATAATGAGCCATTGAAGAATGTGACTGAGTGAACTAAGAAAGAATGCAAAGACAAATTTTTTTGTTTGTGGTTTATTTAGAATATAGTTAACTGTATAAATGAGAATTCAAGAGACATTTTGAGTACACAGTTATACCTGGAAATAAATCTTGTTCAAAGATATAAGTGAACATCACATACCTGGCATTTGGTGTTTCTGCACTATAGAAAAAAAGAAGAAAAAAGAAAAAATCTTTTCTGCTTCCAGTCAGTGATCTCAGTATCAATATCTGGTCACTATGACTCTCAAATCTTTGAGATAAAAGGGGAAAAAAACCCTCTTGCTGAAAACAGGATCATATCAGCTTTTGTATTAACATTAATAATGTCCACTCTTAACAGAAAACATGATTTTTGTGATCTCATGCATGCACGTATTGTTGCACATCATGTGAAGAAAAATTTGTATAGGCCTATTATATTTTAAATTACAGTACCGGTCAAAAGATTGGACACATTACTATTTTTAATTTTTTTGAAAGAAGTATCATGCTCATGAAGCCTGCATTTATTTGATCAAAAATACAAAAAAAAAAACAAAAACAAAAAAAAAACAGCAATACTGTGAAATATTAATTTAAAATAATGGTTCCCTTTCAGTCGGTCACGTTCGACGTACGTCAGTAGTGACCGACGAATTGGGATATCGCTTAGAGAGCCCTATCATCTTCGTGTAAACTAAAACAAGCCAATGGAATTGGCGTGCGATATTTGCATAATGCGCACCGCCCCCGTCAGGTGTATATAAATAGGAAGCAGATGCAATCGCACTCTGTCTTTCGCTTCGGAGCCATTCACTGGTGTCCTGTTCAGAAGATTCCTTTCTTTGTTTGTTTTATTCTAAAACATTGCCTCAGAAGAGGATTTACAGCGAGCTTTCAGTGCTGGTGAAAGGGCACGTTCAGCGAGGTCGCGAGTCTCCGAGGAGCTGAGCTATAAGCTCGAAAACTGCTGTTTTCACAGCAACACAAAGAGTGTGTAGCGATTTGGGCCGGTTCCTCGGTGTGTCAGGGAGTGGTGTACCTGACACATCGCGTCGCTCCCTGGGTGCTTCAGCACGAGTGAGTTGACTTCCCCTTCTAAAAGGTATGGTGCAGTATGTCATTTCGTCTGTGCGTTAATGGGTGCGGTCGTTCCCTGGTCCCTGCTGATGGGCACAATCGTTGCATCTCGTGTTTGGGCATTCTGCATGCTGAAGCAACTTTTGTGGATGGTTCATGTTCCCATTGCGGGAACATGACTATCGCGATGCTGAGGTCGAGACTCTCCTTCCTGAAGTCTCAGGAAGCGGGGGTCCCCTCTCCTATGCCGCGTACGACCGTTTTTTCCGGCCCCGGGAACCGGAATGACGGTACGGCACTGTATAGGAAGGGTGACCTGAGGATTACGGTCAGGGCTTCCCCGCCGAGCGGAAACGCTCCTCGGGCCCCTGCCGCCTCATCAGCACCGCAACCCATCGTGCCACCGTTGGTTTCCGCTGGGCCCTCTACGGACTGTCCAGCCGTTACCCTTGGTGTGCCGGCGGCGGATCGGATGTCGATCGCTGCATCGGAAGGTGAGCCTGAGTCCTCGGGGGGGGATTCGGACGCGCTGCCGCCCGGGACGGTAGCGTTGCCCGAGTCGGATCCCGAGCTCACGGCTGTACTCTCCCGGGCCGCCTTGTGCGTCGGGCTTGAGTGGAACCCTCCACCCTGTCCCGGCCCATCTCGGTTGGACGATTGGTACTTGGGGGGGGGGGGTTGCGCTGGTCAAATCCAGCGTCCCGCCCCAATGCCTTTCTTCCCGGAAGTACACGATGAGGTGACCAGGTCTTGGCAAGCTCCGCATGGGGCTCGTACAGGGCCTGGTCCCTCGTCCGCCTTCACCTCCCTGGACGGCGGGCTAGCCAGGGGGTACGCGAGGATCCCGCCAGTCGAGCGGTCTGTTGCGACGCAGTTGTGTCCAATGGCCGCTGGCTGGCGCGGTGAGCCGCGTCTCCCGTCCCAGGCCTGTGAATTCTCAGCCGGTCTGACTGAGAAAGCTTACAGTGCCTGTGGGCAGGCTGCCTCTGCCCTGCACGCGATGGCCCTTTTGCAGGTCTATCAGGCAAAAGCGCTGTCGCAGATGCCCCAGGTAGGTCCTGACCAACAGCTGCTTGGGGAGCTGCGCGCTGCCACTGACCTTGCCCTCCGGGCAACGAAGGTGACAGCGCGTTCTGTTGGCCAGGCGATGTCTACTCTGGTAGCCCAGCAACGCCACCTCTGGCTGACCTTGGCAGACATGAGGGAGACCGACAAACATCGGTTCCTGGATTCCCCCGTGTCCCCGGTCGGCCTATTCGGCGACGCGGTGGAGAGCTGTGCCCAACAGTCCTCCGCTGCACAGATGCAGGCTGAGGCTATCAGTCACGTCATGCCACGGCGGTCCACTGCTGCCTCTACCCAGCCGCCCGTGGCTCAGCCTCAGCCCGCTCGTCGCCGAGGGCGCCCGCCTGCGTCTTCCTCCGCCCCTGCTAAGTTGGCAAAGCAGCAGCCTACACCAGCCAAACAGCAGGGTGCCGGTCGCGGACGTGGTGCCCAGCCCGTCTCTGCCAGCCAGGTGGCAAGCGGTTGGGGAAAACTCGGCCCTGAGACGGGCGACCTGGAGTGGAAGGTTCCTGCCCTTTGGGAGAGTATTCCATCTGCTCTCCCACCCCCGGAGGAGGGCCGGGGGGGATTTTGTGGCGGCTGTCCATCTACCGCCGCTGGCTCTCCGGAGTCCAGCGGTACCCACTTTACCACAAAAAGAGCAGTTTCCTCAAACTCCAGGTCACAACAAGGGGTGTCTGCCAGTGTGCCAGGCTCCGCCTCGCAGCTGACAGCTCCCTCCCCATTCGCCAGCAGGTGGCAGTGTGATGGTGCAGACCGCGTCCCGTGCGCCATCTCCCATGCACACTGCTGCCTCGCAGAGTCCGACCCCACTCCGGGCCGCCCCCAAGCCGTCCGAGTCGGGTCCCTCTTTGCCTTGCTGCCCCACCCCCGGTGCGTCTGTGGTGCCTTTGGTCCCGCTGGCTCAGTGTCTGGAAGCGTGGATCACGCTCCCCAGCCTGTCCAGTTGGCTCATTCTTACTATCAGACTCGGCTATGCGATTCAGTTCGCCCGGCGTCCCCCGGTCTTCAGGGCTGTCCACTTCACTCCGGTGTCGTTGGACAGTGCACCTGTTCTCCGGGTGGAGATTGCTGTCCTCCTGGCGAAGGATACAATCAAGCCGGTCCCTCCAGCCGATATGAAGTCGGGGTTCTACAGCCCCTAGTTCATTGTACCAAAAAAGGGCGGTGGGCTACGGCCAATCCTGGACCGTCCCCAGGATTGGTTTGCAGCAATAGACCTGAAGGACGCATACTTTCATGTCTCGATTCTGCCTCGACACAGACCCTTCCTAGGTCGGTCTGCGTTCGAGGGTCGGGCATGTCAGTACAAAGTCCTACCCGACATGGTTGTAGCTCCCAGCCGGTTGGGTCTTCAGGTCAACTGGGACAAGAGCAAACTCGCCCCCGGGTAGAGGATCTCTTGTCTTGGTCTCGAGCTAGACTCGGTCGCACGGACTGCGCGTCTCACCGAGGCGCGTGTCCAGTCGGTGTTGAACTGCCTGAAGTGCAGGACAGCGGCTCCACTGAAAGATTTTCAGAGGCTCCTGGGGCATATGGCATCTGCAGCCGCGGTAACGCCGCTCGGATTGCTTCATATGAGACCGCTTCAACACAGTGCGGTGCGGCACGCTCCGTGTCCCTGTGACACCGAGCTGCCGTCGCACCCTTGTCCGGTGGTTGGACCCTTCGTTCCTGTGGGCCGGAGTACCCCTCGAACGAGTGTCCAGGCATGCTGTGGTCTCCACAGATGTCTCTGCCACGGGATGGGGGGCCACGTACAACGGGCATGCAGTGACAGGTCTTTGGACGGGGCCTCAGCTGCATTGGCATACCAATTGCCTCGAGTTGCTAGCGGTTCGTCTTGCGCTGGCCCGCTTCAAGAAGCTGTGGTCAGGCAAGCACGTTCTAGTCCGCTCACACAGCACTGCGGCCGTTGCGTACACCAACCGTCAAGGTGGTCTACGCTTCCGTCGCATGTCGCAACTCGCCCGCCATCTCTTGTTGTGGAGTCAGAAGGATCTGAGGTCCCTTCGGGCCACTCGTGTCTCAGGTGTGCTCAACCGTGCAGCCGACGAGCTGTCACGGCAGCATCTACTTGCGGGCGAGTGGCGGCTCCACCCCCAGGCGGTCCAGCTGATTTGGCAGTATTTCGGCGAGGCCCAGGTAGTCCTGTTTGCCTCCCCGGAAACGGCCCTCTGCCAGTGGTTTTATTCCCTGACCGGCGGCACGCTCGGCACGGATGCCCTGGCACACAGCTGGTCCCTGGGTCTGCGCAAATATGCGTTTCCCCTAGTGAGCCTTCTCGCACAACTCCTGTGCAAGGTCAGGGAGGACGGGGAGCAGGTTCTGTTAGTGGCTCCGTACTGGCCCACTCGGACCTGGTTCTCAGACCTCATTCTCCTCGCGACAGCACCTCCCTGGCCGATTCCTCTGAGGAAGGACCCCCTGACTCAGAGACGGGGCACCCTGTGGCACCCGCGTCCCGATCTGTGGAACCTCCACGTGTGGTCCCTGGACGGGATGCGGAGGTTCTGAGTGATCTCCCGCAAGCGGTCGTAGACACCATCACTTCCGCTAGAGCTCCTTCCACTAGGAATCTCTATGCGTTGAAGTGGAACCTGTTCGTCGAATGGTGCGCCTCTCGCCGAGAGGACCCCCGATCATGTTCGGTCGGATCCGTGCTTTCCTTTCTGCAAGATGGGTTGGAGCGAAGGCT
Organism: Chanodichthys erythropterus; assembly: GCF_024489055.1. Classification (NCBI taxonomy): domain Eukaryota; kingdom Metazoa; phylum Chordata; class Actinopteri; order Cypriniformes; family Xenocyprididae; genus Chanodichthys; species Chanodichthys erythropterus. The sequence continues at coordinate 45,926,717 of NC_090236.1, forward strand.
GTCTCCCTCCACTCTCAAGGTGTATGTTGCCGCTATTGCCGCACATCACCATGCAGTTGAGGGTAAGTCCCTGGGGAAACACGATCTGATCGTCAGATTCCTGAGGGGGGCCAGGAGACTGAATCCTCCTCGCCCTTCCTCCGTACCCTCTTGGGATCTGAACCTGGTTCTCACAGCTCTCCGGGGTCATCCCTTTGAACCTTTGCAATCAGTCGACCTGAAACTAATGTCTCTTAAGACGGTTCTTCTGGTTGCATTGGCTTCCCTGAAGAGGGTAGGGGATCTGCATGCATTTTCGGTCGACGAAACGTGCCTAGAATTCGGGCCGGTGATTCTCACGTCATCCTGAGACCCCGGCCTGGATACGTGCCCAAGGTTCCTACCACTCCCTTCAGAGATCAGGTAGTGAACCTGCAAGCGCTGCCCTCGGAGGAGGCAGACCCAGCCCTAGCTTTGCTCTGTCCCGTCCGCGCTCTGCGCGTTTACGTGGACAGAACGCGAAGCTTCAGGACCTCAGATCAGCTCTTCATCTGTTACGGAGGCCAGCAGAAGGGAAAGGCTGTCTCCAAGCAGAGGATGGCCCACTGGATAGTGGATGCCATCGCCTTGGCGTACGAATCCCAGGGCGTGCCTTGCCCGCTCGGGTTGAGAGCCCACTCCACCAGAGGGGTGGCCTCTTCCTGGGCGCTGGCTCATGGCGCCTCGCTGACAGATATCTGTAGAGCTGCGGGCTGGGCGACACCAAACACGTTCGCTAGGTTTTATAGCCTACGTGTAGAGCCGGTATCCTCACGTGTACTCGCATCCACTAGTCGGTAGACGTGTTGTACCCACTCTAAGTGTCGGCTTGCAATGCCATTCCCGCCACTGGCCGGATACGTGCATACTTTCACTCCAGTCGTGTTCCCCGCTTGGCGAACCCTGTCGAGTTCCTCCGCCTCCCCCTTCGGCTCGGACATTGCGGAGTGTCTGATGCCAGGCCTACATCCGTCGCTGACGCTGTCTGTTGGCTGGGGCCCATATGCCGTGACCCCTCTACGTGAGCGGTCCCATATGTGTATTTTCCACGGTTTAAAACTCCCTACGGGCCGAGTCCGTGTCTTTCCCTTAGCAGAGCCAGCTCTGCTGTCACCTGTCAGATGAGTCTCCCCCTACCAGGTGGAGCCATCCCAGGGACTCCATATGCGTACTGCCCCCCGGGCCAGTCCATGTGTGTATTCCCACATAAACTCCTCCCCCATTGGGTAGGTAGTGGTCTCCGCAGCGTCCGCGGGTTCGCTTCCCCAGTGTGTCTAGTTTACTTAGTGGGTAGTGGTTAGACAGCAGTAAACTCTCTCGGTGTAAGCTCGCCCCCTTCACCGCCAGCCGGTGCTATGGGCGGCTGAGCTTGCGCTGGGCACTGGAAGGGGTTTCGTAACTGTGGCGCTTTAGTTGGGATCCCAATTCGTCGGTCACTACTGACGTACGTCGAACGTGACCGACTGAAAGGGAACGTCTCGGTTACGTATGTAACCCTCGTTCCCTGAAGGAGGGAACGGAGACGTACGTCCCGTCGCCACAGTTTCTGTACCCTCGCTGTAGCGCGGACACCAGTTGTCTCCTCAGCGAAAAACAGAGTGCGATTGCATCTGCTTCCTATTTATATACACCTGACGGGGGCGGTGCGCATTATGCAAATATCGCACGCCAATTCCATTGGCTTGTTTTAGTTTACACGAAGATGATAGGGCTCTCTAAGCGATATCCCAATTCGTCGGTCACTACTGACGTACGTCTCCGTTCCCTCCTTCAGGGAACGAGGGTTACATACGTAACCGAGACGTTTTCTATTTTAATATACTTTAAAATATAATTTATTTCTGTGATGCAAAGTGTCTAAACATTCATTTTACCTATATGGCATTTTATGTATTATATTTGTTATATTATAGTTTATATATTATAAATGTTAATGTGCTGTTTAATATACGTTGCTAACACATTTTATTTCAGTATTTATTATGTATTTCAATCGATTTCACTCATCTCAGTATAGCAATATAGTTTAGGAATAGCCAATATGGCAATTTACTAATGTAAGTTATGTGTAGTAAATGAAACCACGCGATCTGCCCCATTAATTCACACTGAGACACATAACTTGCAGGATTCATATTTAAACAGTCTTTTCATAGTTTAATATTCAGACACTATATCACGATTAGAATAAAGAACTTAAGAATAAAAAAAAAAACTTTCACAATCATCGGCTTGATCTAGTTGATCCTCAAAATGAAAGACGTGCTCTTCTTTTGAGATAAATTGTTCCAGAATTATTCCCCACTGCATCTCAAAGCGATGTACAAATATCTGACCAAGCTTGATGCATTTTTTCGAGCTGATGCGGGTGTTGTTGACTGTTGCATGGATCGCCTCAGAATTTGTGTTTGAAATGCTGCATACTCTCCGTGGGCGTGGCCTTATTAGTGGATAATCTCGCAAACGACTGACATCTCTCTCTTTTCAAACAGATTACACAAACAGAGGCTATTTATTTTCAATTTAACTTATTTAAACCTGACATTTCAATGTTTTTTTTGTCTTATGTTTGTGTGATTATTATTCACTAAGTTACAGGTCATTTTCTGAGGACTATCAGAATGGACTTCATTGAGAAAGACTGCAGCTCGCACATCATGTTAGTTTTCTTTATTTTGCAAAAAGTACAACATTGTTTTTACTGTGAGTGTGCACAGATAAAAAAAGACACTCCACAGTTTTTAATAATGTATAACTCTTGTTTGTATGACCAAAATTGATGGAGTATTTTGAGTCTCTTTTGCACTGATAAGAAAAAAAGCAAGCAGATTCGCCGACGCTTTACCGACCCATGAGTGTTAAATGCAAATGAGCTGTTGCCATCCCCCTTTCCAGAAGAGGGTGGAGTTTCAAGAACTCATGCTCCAGTATACTGGCAACAACAATGGGATAATCTCACATACCAAAAATGTCAGAAAGGGCATTCATGTGCAATTTTTAACTAGGAAACTTGTTTACGATAATCCTGTGTCTATGCTAATAGGGCAGACTGTCACCGGTTGTGGGCGAGGCTTCTCCCTATGATGACATCATTGTATGGGAGAATCTGAATCAACTCGTTTGAAGAGACTGCTTCTGATTTATGGAAATTATTTTTAAAAAAGGATTGAGTGGATTTTTACAATTATAGGCTGGTTGTTTACACACGCTGCGAACACACATTGTTGTTCAAGCACCTTTAAGTTCTTTTTTATAGTACAATGACCTATTATATGTCAAAATGGATCATTGCTATGTTCTACTGTGCATACTCCAAAAAGATGAGGTGGAGTGAGCATTTAGGGTGCAGTGGCATAACTGACTTATATGTACCTATTTGGAACACCCTAAGATACATCTAGTGTGTGAAATTTCATGCTGAATATTTTTATGTATTTTACGTAAAGTATGCTTCTACTACATGTACATTTACTTATGTTTTAGACACTAAACACACTAAAACATACCAAGTTGACGTTTTGACAGCACTTAAAGCAAATTATGTATGAACAACTTTACAGATGTACAAATACCACTTGTAAGCAAATTGGCTCAAAAGAAATATGAATAATGAATCATAACTCGTTATGATTAATTATAAATATTTGAATCAAATTAACTTAAATGTAGCTGAATTAATATTACAAATCAATCAATCTTGCTTTCTTAGCACGTAACTGTGACTGAATCGTTATCAGAGACATTGGTTTTATAAGAAGACCAGAATCAAGTCAAGTCAAATTTTATTTATATACCACAAATTTAACAGAACTGTAATTGATCCAAAGTGCTTTTCAGTAAATTAGAAAAAAATGGAGATAAGTCAAAAATCAAAGTCAATCAAACAAATTGTATAAACATACATAACATGGAACACCAACTATATATAACTATACACCGGCCTTGAGTCTCTCACGGATGAGCTCCGGGAGCATAAAAGGAGGAGCGACGACCGTGGAGGACGAGAGAAGTCCAGGCCTGGTCCTCTCTCGTCCTCCACGGTCGTCGATCCTCCTTTTATGCTCCCGGAGCTCCTCCGTGAGAGACTCATGGCCGGTGCGCCTCACAGGTGATGCTTGTTATCACTTGCGTCACCGGCCTCGCGCCGTTCCCTCACGGCTCTCGCCCGCCCTGGTCGCCACATATAGAAACAAGCTTAACTAATCAGTAAGTAATATCAAATTTAGGACTAAGATAGTTCCTTATTAGCTAATCAATAATTAGATAATGAGATTGGCATCATTAATAACTAATAGGTAACTATGAGAAATTATAAAGAATTGCTAATTAATTACTAATCACAACATTAAAGTGTCTGAAATGTGAGCAATTGTATTTTTTTACTCTCAACATGGTCATAAAATGCATCACTATTTACTCAAGTGTTACCTAGTCACTATGCAGGAACTACTAGCGATCTAGACCATTATTTTAAAGTGAAAAACATCGTTTTCACTTTAAAATAATGGTCAAGATCACTAGTAGTTCTTGAAGATTGTCCTTTTTTTAATCTCAAAGTGGTCATAAAATGCACCACTAATTACTCAAGCACCTAGTCATTCTTCAAGAACTACTAGTGATCTGGACCATTATTTTAAAGGGAAAAAGATGTTTTTCACTTTAAAATAATGGTCCAGATCGCTAGTAGTTCCTGCATAGTGACTAGGTAACACTTGAGTAATTAGTGATGCATTTTATGACTATATTCAGAGTAAAAATTATGATTGATTATGTCTCAGACACACGCTAATATTCTTTAAAATTTGTCCGTTAGTTAATAGTTATTAATGATGGTAATCTTATTAGGTAATTATTTATTAGCTAATAAGGAACCATCTTCTAAATTTGATATTACTTACTGATTAGTTAAGCTTCTTCTTATATTAGTTAATAGTAGTAACTGAAGTGTTAATTTAGTACTACTCATTAGTCCTGCATTACTTCCTGCATAGTTACTTATTAATGACAGACCATTATTCTAAAGTGTTAACGAAAGTTGCAGTAGTCTAATCGAGAATAAATTAGTGCATGGATCACAATTTACTAGAAAGAAAGTGTTTCACTTTTGCTATGGATCTAAGTTGAAAAAAGCTACTTTTTACAACTGCATTTATGCGCTTGTCAAATTGGAAAAGAGGGTCAAAATAGACGCCAAGATTTTTTGCATGATTGTGCAGGTTGTTACTTAAGGAGCCTAACTGTGTTTTAACTGAGTTGTTGGTAGCAACAGGACCCAGTAGAAGCACTTCGGTCTTATTTTCATTTAGTTGCAGTGAGTTATTTGTCATCCAGGACTTGACTTCATTGAGGCATGAGAAGAGATGATCTAATGAAAAGTAATTTCCTTGTTTGATTGGAAGATATAGATGGAGGTCGTCAGCATAACAATGCTAATTTATGTTATATTTCTGGAATATTGAGCCTAAAGGGAGCATGTAGAGGTAGAATAAAAGAGGTCCAAATTGGATCCCTGTGGAACACTGCAATGAAAAGGCACGGAGGGTGAATTGAATGACCCGATATTTACAGAGAAAGTTCTCCCCTTTATGAGGCGAACCACTGTAAAGCTAGGCCCTGGACTCCAACGATAAACTGAAGACATTTCAAAAGAATGTTGTGATCGATAGTGTCAAATGCGGCACTCAAATCTAAAAGAATCAGGGGAGCAGAAGACCCAGAATCGATAGACAGCAAAATGTCATTTGTGACCTTCAGCATTGCTGATTCTGTGCTATGCAACACTCTAAAACCAGATTGAAATGGTGCTAGAATATTAAAAGTATCCAGGTACGAAGTAAACTGTAAAAGTGCAACTTTTTCCAAAACCTTTGAAATGAAACAAAGTTTAGAGATAGGCCTGTAGCTGTTATGCACGGTAGGGTCAAGAGGAGGTCCTTTCAATAGAGGCTGTACGATAACATGTTCAAAACTTTCTGGAAATACCCTGTTTATTAAGGAGCTGTTTATTATAGTTAAGAGGATGGGGCTGATTGTATCTAAAACCAGTGTTGGGGAGTAGTTAACTACATGTAGCGGCACTACTAGTTTAACTACATTTTTCAGTAGCTTGTATGTAGTTCAGCTACTTTTAAAACAGTGTAGCTTTTCCAGTAGTTAACTACATTTTCCAGCAAGTAGCGGTGTACGACCACGACCACAAGCTAGCTACATTCTGTTTTGTGTTGCGTTCTGATGAGCTCATCCATAAAGCAGCACAGCGTCTTCAGACCACGAACTAAAATCGTGCATTACTGCCATCTATTGTTATATAACGTATCTTGCGGCTTTATAAGTTCATCAGCAGTTCATTGAGAAGAGATCGCCTGATGATTATGTAAAGGACAGGAGTGGGTTCACCCTGCACGAATCGATTATTAAAGGTTATAAACATGATTAAAACGCTGTCTGTGCCGAAGACTTCAAGCACATACAGGTGAATAATCACCTTTTTAAATGGATTATTCTGCTTTATTGCAATCTATATCAAATGTATGCAAACTATATTATTGCATTGGTGACCCGCCATAGCCTAATCTGTTCCGCCAGTTTTATAATGCACATAAGATCACTAACGCAGTGTTTTGAGTCATTGCATTGGAAAAGCATCCGTCAACTGAACAGAAAACAACAACATAGCTTAGTCCGCTGATCTAATAAAATCGGTTGCTCGGAATGTTCACGCGAGAAGTGCATGATTCGCGTAGAGACATTTAAGATGTTAAGTCATTTTATAAATAATTGGATTAGAATTTCAAAAATATTGATACAAAAATTCTAATATTTTTCTATACTGCATTTATGCTTATTTTTATTATTACACATTTTTGTCCCGTGTTATGGTTATGGTAGCAATTTTGAGCGTGAATCCTGCATTTCTAGGCTAGAAATCACTTCTGAAACTGCAGAGTGCAATTGGTCATCGGTCCTCTCGCATGAAAAACAAAACTTATAATACATTCAGAATTTTAATATATATAAAGTGTGCAAAGAGAGTCAGTGTGAGATATAGGAGTATTGACATTTGAGTAGCCTATACACATTTGAGTATTGTATTTTTTTTTTATATAGTTTACAAAATAAAACACTATGCTTTGAAATCATAATTGTAGTGCATTGCTTTGTTTAAACCCCAAACATCTTACTTAAACATTCTTCATTAACAGTTATCCAGTTGTTTGTAATATGGTATGTCATTTAAAAAAAAAAAAAAAAAAAGTAGTTTCAATGTAGCTAGCTACTTTTTGATAGTAACTTGTAGTGTAGCTAACTACTTTTTCAAAAGGGTAGCTTGACTGTAGTTTAACTACTTTAAATCATGAGTAGCTTGTGGCTTGTCAAACTACAGTTTCAGAGTAGCTTCCCCAACACTGTCTAAAACCTCTCTAAACAGATGACCAGGCAAAACATCTGATTGATAGAATGTAAGTTTCATCTTAGAAATTATTTTGAGTAATTGAGATGAAAAGACTGGTTTAAAGTTTGTAAAGCTACTGGATGGAAGGACCAATTGAGAGTGGTCTATGTCAGGTAGAGGGAGGTGTGATCTAATATCCTGTATTTTCTGAACAGAAAATTCTGAAAATTGTGTGCACATCTCAAGATTGACAACAGGAACTGAAAAAGCAACAGGGTTAAGAACCAAATTTATGGTTTTAAAGAGAACTTTTGGCCTATTTGCATTTTTTGCAATCATGTTTGAGAAATATTTTGATTTTGCTTCATAAACAGATTTTTGAAAAGCAAATAAGCAGTCTTTTAAAATTTGGTAGGAGACTTGGAGCCCATCCTTTTTCCACCTGCGCTCAGCCCTTCTGCACTCTTGTCTGAGAGTGTGAGTAGATGTGTTCAACCAGAGCTGAGGACTAGATCTAGCTTTACTCTTTTTACGTTTAAGTGGAGCAACAGTATTCAGAGCAGTACAACAGGCAGAGTTGAAGATTTCAGCCAGTTGTTCAGTATCCATACAGGTTGATAAAGAGACAGTACAGTTTGAAAGGAACTTGGAATAAGACTCAAAAGAAGTAGTAGCATGCAAGGCATGAGAATAATGTACAGAGAACTTAGGGGCTGTTCATATGGAATAACTACAGGGAAATGATCAGAAATGCAAGCATCAAATACTTTGCAGGCGTGCACAGAAAAACCACGAGTCAAAACAAGATCCAGTGTATGGCCTAAAGCAGGGATGGACAACTCCGGTCCTGGAGGGCCAGTGTCCTGCAGAGTTTATCTTCATTCCTGATAAAAACTCACTTGCCTATAACTTTCTACTAATCCTAAAGACCTTGAATAGCTGGTTCAGGTGTGTTTGATTAGGGTTGGAGCTAAACTCTGCTGGACACTGGCCCTCCAGGACCGGAGTTGTCCATCCCTGGCCTAAAGAGTGTGCATGGCTAGAGACTGTACAAAACCGAGTGAGTCCATAAGGCTAATAAAATTTTTAACCATAGGTTTTGATGGGCAGCAGACATGAATTTTGAAATCCCCCAAGACCAACAGCTTGTCATAGCGAAACACTTGATCGGACAGAAAACTCTGAAAATTCATGAATAAAGGTTGTATTGACATTAGGCCTATACACCAAAACACAGAGTATGGGGCCATTCCGATACATTTTTAAGAGCTGTGCCTCAAAGCTAGAGAAGGCATCTACAGGCAGAATTCTGCATTTGAATGAGTTTCTAAAAATTGTGGCTAAGCCACCACCATGTCCACTTGGCCTAGGAGTGCTGTAGAAAGAACAGTCAGAAGGGGATAGTTCACCAAGAGATGACAGTTTACCATTCTTTAACCATGTTTCAGTCACACAAAAAAAAAAAAAAAAAAAAAAAAAAAAAAAAAAACTCAACTCACAAGAGTGTGCACACAAGTTTTATTTAACTAAAATCACAAACACATAACTAAACTAACAAACACAAACATACCATTCACACAATGAGAGAGTTAAAAATGAATTTGAACCGTATCATAACAGGTGAATGAAACAATGGAAAACGTAATTCTGTCAGGATCACTATAGTCAAATATGATAAATAATGCATTGAGTTTGTATTGGCGGTATGGTTCTGTTCTGGGCAAGAACTCCCTGCAGGGAGAGCAGCAGTAAACCCCTTGGGTTAAACAGAAGTCTAGTTAAAGTCTATGGTGACAGCAGCTACAACTACCAGATGAAGGCCAACAAAACACTCTCAGAAGGTTCACAACAAATTTACAATATGTCTGGGATATGTGGTGCTGTTAGCCGTTTCATCAGTCTAGGAACTACAAATGTATTTGATCCCAAAGGAGTTAGATCGGAGGAATTATTGGCTTCATTCAGAAAGGACCACACCACTGGCAAGGCAAGGCAAGGCAAGGCAATTTTATTTGTATAGCACATACACAAAGGTAATTCAAAGTGCTTTACATGAAAAAGAATAATAAAAATAGAACGTAAGGAATAGAAATAACAGTAAAAACAGAGAATTTTGCTATCTGGATGGAAGAGCTAGGAAGTCTCAGGGAGTTTGTTGTTGTTGTTGTCATCCATCAGAGTTGGATCTAAACGGATCTATCCATCAGAGCGGATCAGAATGGATCGTCCTCACACAACAGAACTGCTACCTGTTAAGGCACTTCAAACTGATAAACACAGTTTCAATCTCCCCTTTTGCCAAGACACCTCAAACTGCACCACACAGCCCTAATCCCCCTTCCGGAGATATCTTACCTTTGCAACGCAGTTCAAATTTCCCCTTTGGAAATTCCCCCCTTTGGAAAGTGTTCTGACTGTAATCCAGAGATATCTTAACCATGCACTACAGCTTAAATTTCCCCATGGTTTGTCCCCTTATCCAAATATCAAATTTTAACCTAATCACTTTCTTCCTAATTCTCCCAGCTCTTTCAACCAGACAGCAATATTTAAAATGCATTAAAAGTCAGAATAACAAGATAATACATAAAAGATATAAAATACATTAAAAATGAAATAAAAACAGGAAAAGGAATTAAAAGAATAAAAAGATAATACGTATAAAATAAAGTGCAAACAGTTCGGACATAGCACAGTGCTCAATCAGCAAATGCATAGATAAAAAGATGTGTTTTGAGTCTGGATTTGAATGTGGCTACTGTTGGAGCACACCTTATCTCTTCTGGAAGCTGGTTCCAGCTGCGGCTGGCATAACAGCTAAAAGCAGACTCTCCTTGCTTTGAGTGAACCCTTGGTATTTCTAAATGACTTGATCCTGATGATCTGAGTGATCTGTTTATATTCTATGAGCATATCTGCAATGTATTGAGGTCCTAGACCATTGAGTGATTTATAAACAAGTAACAGTACTTTAAAATCAATTCTAAATGCAACTGGAAGCCAGTGCAAGGACCTGAGGACTGGTGTGATGTGTTCATGTTTTCGGGTTCTGCTCAGAATCCTGGCAGCAGCGCTCTGTACGAGCTGCAGCTGTCTTATGGTCTTTTTGGGAAGACCAGTGAGGAGCCCATTACTATAATCCACCCGGCTGGTGATGAAAGCATGAACAAGTTTCTCTAAGTCTTGGCTGGAGACAAAGCATCTAATTCTTGCAATATTTTTGAGATGATAATATGCTGATTTAGTTATTGTCTTTACATGGCTACTGAAACTCAGGTCTGACTCCGAAATCACACCAAGACTCCTGACTTGATTTTTAGTTGTTTGACCCCTAGAGTGAAGGTACATGTTCACTTTGAGAACTTCATCTTTGTTTCCAAACGCAATGATTTCAGTTTTGTCTTTGTTTAACTGAAGGAAGTTTAGACACATCCAATTTTTAATTTCATCAATGCACTGGCACAGGGAGTCAATGGGGCTGTAGTCGTTAGGTGATAGGGCTAGGTAAATCTGGGTGTCATCTGCATAGCTGTGATATGCAATTTGGTTCTTTCTCATTATTTGGCTCAGTGGCAGCATATATAGGTTGAACAGGAGGGGTGCAAGAATTGAACCTTGAGGGACTCCGCATATCATGGATGTCCACTCAGACTTATGGTCACCGATACTCACATAATAACCTCTCCCTTCTAAGTATGACCTGAACCATTTAAGGACCATCCCAGAAAGCCCAACCCAGTTTTCCAGCCTGTCAAGAAGAATGTTGTGATCGACAGTGTCAAACGCAGCACTGAGGTCGAGTAGAACCAGCACTTGATAATTTACCTGAATTTGTGTTAAGGCGAATATCATTTATTATCTTAATGAGTGCTGTCTCTGTGCTGTGATGCGGTCGGAAACCAGATTGAAAGTTATCAAAGTATCCATTCTAGCTTAAGCTGATTGAAAATAACTTTTCAATGATCTTACCTATGAAAGGGAGATTTGAATTTGGCCTGTAGTTGCTCAATATAGTGTTATCCAGATTGCTCTTTTTCAGGAGGGGCTTGACAACTGCAGTTTTCAGGGATTTTGGAAAAGTCCCAGAGAGACAAGACGCATTTACCACTTCTAGGAGATCTGCTTCTAAACACTTAAACACACTTTTGAAAAAAGATGTGGGAAGTGTGTCAAGGGTGCAGGTTGAAGTTTTAAGGTGCTGTACTGTTTCTTCCAAAATGTTACCATCAATTGCTTCGAAAACAGACATAATAGCTGCTTTCTGATGTTGTGATCTGATCTGTTTTACCCCAGTGCAGCTCAAGGATGTGCTGATCGCCTTTCTGATATTATTCATTTTCTCAGAGAAGAAGGAAGCAAACTCACAGCATTTGCTGTCTGAGAGCATTTCACTGGGAATCTGACTTGGGGGGGTTTGTTAGTCTCTCTACAGTAGCAAAAAGAGTGCGGCTGATGTTTAAGTTTTTGTTTATAATATTTGAGAAGAAGGTCTGTCTAGCTTTGCCTAATTCCACATTGAAAGCATGAAGAATATCTTTATAGATGTTATAATGGATTTCAAGTTTTGTCTTTCGCCACATGCGCTCAGCTTTTCTGCATTGTCTTTTCATATTTTGCACTGCCGTTTGTGTTTCTCCATGGTGATTTTTGTCTGCCACTTTTCTTCCTGACTTTCACAGGAGCAATGTTATCAATGACATTCTGTACTTTTGAGTTAAAAGAATCAAGGAGAAAATCAACAGTGTCTGCAGATATGCTTGGTGTTAAAGATATAGCCTTCATAAACAGTGCACTAGTATTCTCATTTAAGCATCACTTTTTGACCGAGGTAGATCTAGCTTCAACAGTTGGAGAGATCAATAAATCAAAGAAAATACAGAAATGATCAGATAGTGCTACATCCTTAATGATAATGGATGAAATGTTTAGACCCTTACTAATAATTAAATCTAGAGTGTGTCCACGATTGTGTGTAGGTCCATGTACATGTTGAGTCAGATCAAAAGTATTCAAAACAGTTATGATTTCTTTTGCCATATTGGATTCTGCATTTTCTATGTGGATGTTAACCCTCTGGAGTCTCAGGCTGATTTGGGGCCTGGAGAAGTTTTGACATGCCCTGACATTTGTGCTTTTTTCAGTTGTTCATAAACATATTAATGGAAAAAGTGTCATTACACTGTATTCAGCACAAACTAGGCTACAATAATATGTGAGGAACATGTATGTACATGTTTGTGTTTTTGAAGGAATACCATTTATGCGTGGTTATTGAAAAAACAAAAAACTTAAGTCACTGAAATAAGGCCAAAAAAAGTATAGTAAATCTGTGTTTACAATACTTTAGGGTATTGAAGGTTGTAAACTAGAGTTTTTGCTTCAAAATGATGTAAAAATTATGCTGCCTACTCCTTCATATAAAACAATATATTGATTTAGTTTTTGTAAGACTTTTTGCCAAGAAACACAGTATGCGAGGAGGCGTGAATCACCACTGAAAATGGGCCATTCTCACCTGAGAAGACAAAAGAATTGGATAGTAATGAGCTGAAATGACTTTTCAGTCAGGTAGGCTTTGAAAAAAAACCTTCTGTGATGTCTCAAGCTCATTATGACATAATAAATAATAATAAATGATAATATAAAGTAATGGTTTTATATTATACTTTAAAATATAATGTATTTCTGTGATGCAAAGAGTCTGAATATAGGCTTTTAGTTTAAAAGCATGCACATTTGGAGAAATATTGGATTCTCATATGCTTATGTCAATTTTCTATACAGAGGAGTTATTTATTCTATATTCATTGTCATTACTATGAGCGCTGGTGTTTTCAATTCATCCTTGAAGTCGGAGGGCGCTCTCTGTGCATTTTTAGTCCACAAATTCATCTAAAAGAAGAAGAGGCTATTCCATGAATGGAGTTTCCAATTCATACTGATAGATAAACAGATAAACACTTTTCAAGACAATAAATACACGATTGAGACGATGAATGCATGTATTGCCTCTGAATTTGCGTCTGAATAGCGCTGGCTCCGTGGGCGTGGCCGCATTAGCGGATAATGAGCTGAATCACAGACTTCTGACATGGCTCTCTTTTCATACAGATTACATAAACACAGAAGGTTTGTTTTTGATTTGACTTACATAATTTAAAACCTGACATCTTAACGTTTTTTTAGACATAAGATTAATTTTTCTGTGATTAGTATTCACTAAGTTACAGTTCATTTTCTGAGAACTATCAGATTGGACTTTGTTCAGAGGGAGAGGAGAAATCACACATCATGTTAGTTTTCTTTATTTTACAAAAAGCACAACATTGTGTTTTTACTCTGAGTGTATACAAATAAAAGAAGATATTCTATAGTTTCAATTGATATATTACTTATGTCTCTATGACAAAAAATGTATTTTAAGTCTGTTTTGCTGCAATGTGAAAAAAACCTGCAAAACGCGCCGGCGCGTTTTCAGACCTCAGAGTGTTAAAGTCCCCAGTAATAGCAAAACAGTCAAACTCAGAGGAAATTGCTGATAACAGTTCTGTAAAGTCCTCCACAAAGGCTGGAGAGTATTTTGGAGGCCTGTAGATAACTATAAGTAGAATGCGAGGATCCCCTTTTAACACAATACCCAAGTATTCGAAAGACAAGTAATCACCAAATGACACTTGCTTGCATTGATAGACATCTTTAAATAGAGCAGCAACACCTCCACCTCTCCTAACAGCTCTGCAGACACTCATAAAAGTAAAGTTAGGAGGGGCTGTTTCATTCAGGATTGTTGCACTGCAGCTGTCTTCAAGCCATGTTTCATTTAGAAGAATAAAATCTAAGTTGTTTGTGGTTATTAAGTCATTGACCAGAAGTGATTTATTTTTAAGTGAGCGGATGTTTAAAAGTGCTGACTTAACAGTCTTACTTTCTGTCTCTACAGTAATCTTAGTTTGACGTGTAATAGGTAGCAGATTAAATGGGTTTGCCAAACGGTCAGAGAATGCCTTAGGCTTTCTATCACGTGATAAAACCGAAATAGAGAAAGCAACAGGCACACTGGGTTCCCACTTGTTCTGTAAACATTTGATAAAGTCACTGTTATCATAGCGGGGACCCGACACACATCACTGAGAGCTGTTATCGGTTGTTTTTGGTTCACCTAGAACAGACGGAGGAGGTTGAGGGGCCTGGCGTTGTGGCAGGGGCCGAAGAGCTCTCGCAGGAGGAGGGCGAGCTGGGCCCAAAGGCTTTGGTGGTTTCGGGGCTTGGCGCTTTTTTGTTGATATCTGGGGGCTCGCAGCAAAAGAGTTGGAGAGTTTGGTTCCAGCATACACCAGTTCCTCCATTTTCTCTGAGAAGCACAAAAGAGGGGATGCTGGAGAAAGGGATAACATGTCTGGTGAGAGGGGCTGTTGCTCTGGTGTTACTGGAGGCTGTAATATGTTGTCCTGGCTTCCCTGGCTGTTTTCCCGAAAGTCATCCTTGGGTGCTGAATCTTGGAGCAGTTCTAGCACGTCACTGTCTCTCGGTGAGCTCTGTGGGCAGGGCTCAGTCAGGATTGTGTGCGTGAGCAGTGGTTGTTGTGGCTGTCTGGTGTTATCATTGACCTTGTGGGATGTGTCAACCGCATGTCCATTCAGGTGCTGAAATGAAGTCCTGTGGTCAGTTGTACTCTGTCCAGGTGTGTTTGTGCCATTCAGGTTGAGTGGATTTGCACACACTGATGAAGGATGATGGAGGCAGAAGTAGATATTGTCCTTTAGCACTCTTGAGCCCAGTTTGTTTGGGTGCATGCCATCATGAGTGAACAGTTGTCTCTGACTCCAGAACAGATTGAAGTTGTCGATGAAATTCAGTCCTTTTAAGTTGCAGTTTTTTTGCAGCCATGTGTTAAGACCAAGCAACCGTGTAAATCTATTTGTTCCTCTTGCCGGGAGTGGTCCACTGATGAACGACTGAACTTTTAGTCTTTTAAGCATGTCAAAAAGTTAATTGAAATCCCTCTTAAGGAGTTCTGATTGCTCCTTCCGAATATCATTCTTCCCCACATGAATGATTAGTCGATTTGCAGTTTTATATTTCATCAGAATGCTCTTAAGTTCCCTGTTTACATCAGAAACTGTTGCTTGTGGAAGGCAGCATGTAGTTGTATCCCTGCTGCTAATGTTTCTGATAATAGAGTCACCCACTATCAGAGTCCTGGGCTCGGCTGCTCTCTGAGCTGAGTGCCGCTGACTGTTCAACCTTGAGCTGCAGTTAGCATCGATGTTAGCTGCTGGATGATTTGATCTGTGTCCGATCATGTTTGGGGATTCCTCACCCACATTCATTAACACTTCAAATCTGTTCTCCAGATGTATTGGCGGTGGTAGAGAGCTATTGTTTGGGGTAGAGGATGCTACTGCATTAAAATGTGATACTCGTGACAATCTGATGTCTCGAGTGCCTTTGGGTCTTGCTCCCTGTGTGTGCCATCGATTAATATGTTGATCAATTTCGGCACTCAGTACGGTCTGTTTAGGGGCATTAGATTCATGGGACTCACCGACTGTGTGCTGAGGACGTCCATGATGAAGCTCTGTTGTGTGTTCCTTCTGGTTTGGTAGTCCTGCATGTAACTTTGTTTCAAGAACTGCAATCCTTTGTAGAAGTCTGTGGCAGTTTGTGCAGCAGGTAGATTCTTCCGGAATGTAAGCTGATGGCTGCCGTCAGTGGGAGGCTGGTTGATTAAAAATTCCTCTTTTTTGTAGCAATTCTTCCAGTTAAAAAGATTGTTGGTGCCAAGATTTGTCGTTTGAGCACTGTGCCTATTTGCTGTAGTTAAAATTAGGAGATAAAATATAAAAGCAATAGAGCAAAGCGCGGAGCTGTAAGCAAGAGCGTCCGAACAGTAGCGAAGCAGGAAGCAATTTTCAGCCAAACAGCAACGCACAACATTAATAACTGCTGGGACTGTAATTTACATAATTTAATAACAAGAACACTATTGTAATAAAATGTTGTGAATTCTCTATGTTGTTGTTTCAGCGTGTTGTTGTGGGAAGAGGGCGTCTACTGGAGTTAAACATTGATTACATATCTTGTTCAAACTTCACTTGTGCAGATAAAACCTGTAATATTAATTTTATGAAGTATAAATATCCGATTATTCTCATAAAGGATGTGTTTCGTTGAGGTAAATAACCCTCTGATGATCATATAGCTTCAGCGCAAGCGCTCAAAAAGTCTTCTTATAAATTATAGTATAATCGTATATACTTGTAACATAGCGTTGTGAATTATTTGGGCTTATTTGCTGTGTTTCGGAGTTCCATGACGTTACTTCAAATTCATATATGCGTGATTTTGTGCAAATACTAGTTGTAGTATTATTTTCATTTTGTATAAATATCTGAATATGTGTTCCGTTGAGTTAATTAACTTTCAGTTAATTAGTTTTTATTCTCTTCAACTTCAGCGTGCGCAGCTCAAACAGCAATGATTAAGTCATTGAAATGTTTACAGTAATTAAAACTTTCTTTTTTTTTTTTTTAAATGAATGCATTATTTTTAATAAATAGCTCTTATATTGTTCTCGTATTATATTCAGCAACAAATGGTTTGATTAATAAGGATCACGAACAATAACAGATTTTTTTCTCAAATCTCATTTTGATAACAGTGTTATTTGAGCTGCGTGCGCTGAATGAACACCCGTAAAATGAAGCACTTTGCTAGAAGGTTAATTAACTCAATGGAACACATCCTATATAGGGTAATTCATATATATTTATACAAGATAGACATAAAATTACAACTTACATTTGCACAAAATCATGCACGCATGTACTTGAACTAAGTAATGTAGTCAGCTCGTGTCATGAATTTGTTCATCCTGTAACAACACGCATTTTAATACAATATTGTATACAATTATAATGTTATGTAAATTACAGTCCCAGCAGTTATTAATGTTGTGCGTTGCTGTTTGGCTGCCAGTGGTGTGGTCCTTTCTGAATGAAGCCAATAATTCCTCCGATCTAACTCCTTTGGGATCAAATAAATTTGTAGTTCTGACGACTGTTGAAACGGCTAACAGCTCCACATATCCCAGACATATTGTAAATTTGTTGTGAACCTTCTGTGAGTGTTTTGTTGGCCTTCCTCTGGTAGTTGTAGCTGCTGTTACCATAGACTTAAACAGAGCGCGCAGCTGTGACCGGACACAAATATGGCGGCGATAAAATTCAGTGACGTCACATGAAACCCATGGATAGATGCTGTAATAGGCGTCGTATTCCTTTAGGTAGACATAAGTCACCTGGGAGTCAGCTGATGCAAGCTTGACTGACGTGACCTGCCAGAACTGACGCTAACGCTAGATATTAACAATCGCTGGATGAACCATCAGTTTCAATACTATAAAGCACCTTTGTTAATAAAGGGGTTCAAAATTTTTCGCTGTTTAGTGGTCAATCGACACTTGCAAATGTCTTGGCTGTTGAGCGTCCAGATTTGCAGGTTCAGGAGAAATCCTTGAGGATTCGGTCCGATGGTGTGGAAGTTGTAATCAATATTTTCTGCGTTGAATGAAAAAATTCATACAAACATGCGCTGTTAATTTGACTCTTTTGTGGTCGAGGTAGTTGTTCATGACTTGAAAGGAAGTGAGGCCTGCCAGCCCGGCTCGGAAGCCAGGTGGGATCTCACATGACGCAATCCGTAGTGTTAACTGGAACAAAAGAAAAAGAACCAAGCAGAACTAACTGTGATCTGTTCAGAGTTACATGAATGCCCCTTCTGACAGATCTCTGATCTGATCTGTTCATGTATCTGTACTTTACTCAAATATTTTGAGCAAATATTTTGAGCAATTTACTTTTACTTCACTACATTCCAAAGCATAAGATCGTACTTTTTACTCCACTACATTTCATAAAACATATCATTACTCATTATTTTAAGATGAAGAAATCGTCACATGCTCAGAGACGCAAAAGTGGTGTCCGCTTCTTGCACAAACTGATTCTTTTCAATCATCCTGTTAAATCGGTTCACAACTCACATCAACAATTAATTCGCGAATTGGACAGCTGTTCTCGAGTCAACAAATCACTGATTCAATGATCCTTTCAGAGTGACTCTCCAGTGAATGAATTTACAAGTCTGACTGAAATTTAGCCAAGAACTGGGGATCCTCTGAGTGCGCGCAACTGATGGTGAAAAGTAAGTTAGCCTACTAATGTTGAATTTTAGGATGAATTATTGTAACTGAAAATCATATTTAGGTCATTTGTTTTAGAAATAAATCTGCTGTAAATCTGTCTGTTTAAGCCCACTAAAATGCTTTAATGCAGACACGTCGACATCAATGTGTCTACAGATCACGATCTCGATACAAACAGATCAAATCACATTTTAAAACTAACGTGCCACTTCAAATAACGGTTGTATCGATTACATCATTACGACACTAAGAGGCGACAAGTGACTGTTAAAATGCATTTGACATTGAATGATTAATTGAAAAGATTTGTTTAAAAACATTGTGTAACACAGTTCGTAAATGTGGGAAGAAGGAGGCGGGAACCGGCTAACATTCAACGTAACTTTTAATTCAAAATAAACATAGAACAAAACGAAAGTAATGCCGGCAGACCCTCGCGGACGTCTGCCGGCCACACAAACATAATAAAACATAAAATAAAGCCCAGGCCTGGTCCTCTCTCGTCCTCCACGGTCGTCGCTCCTCCTTTTATGCTCCCGGAGCTCCTCCGTGAGAGACTCAAGGCCGGTGCGCCTCCCAGGTGATGCTTGTTATCACTTGCGTCACCGGCCTCGCGCCGTTCCCTCACGGCTCTCGCCCGCCCTGGTCGCCACATACCCCCATCGCCCCTCGCAGGCCGGGGGGTACCTCCGAGACTGCGCTCTACTCCCCCCCGGGGCCTGTCTCGGCGGCCGCAGCACCTAGGGGTAAGGACAGACGAGACGAGAGAAAGGAGACGGAAGCAAGGGGAGCGACAGGACGAGAGAAGGGAGAGAGGAAAAAGAGAAAAAAAAAAATTCTTGGTCCGGTTCCCCGACACACTGCCGCTCGGTCCTCAGCCTGCCAAGAGGCTCTTTCTCGCGGTGCCATGCGGTGGCACTGGACGCTCGGTGGACGGCCCGATCCTCGACCGCCTCCTGGCGGCTGGCGATGGCTCCTCCGACTGAGGGCAGCCGGCAGCGAGTCCCCCGTCCCCTGCTCCTCCCCTTCATGGCGGACGACAGCAGGCTCCGGCCCAAGGCAGACGGCGGCGACTCCTCCGCTCCCTCCAGGTCCAGGACGGCAGCCACCCCACCTCGTCCCAGGAGCACGGCATCCGGGTCTCCGTCCCACCTTTCACAAGGCTCCAGCACCACCGCCTCGGGCAGCCTCTCGCGGTCTTCACTTCCGCGCTGCCGAACTCCGCGGCACCGCGATCCCCCTCAGCAGCGAGGGTTCTCCGACAGCATGTCCCTCCTTCCTCCCGGGTTTCGGCACCAACGTAACAAGGTTAGTAGATATGGGAAGAAGGAGGCGGGAACCGGCGAACATTCAACGTAACTTTAATTCAAAAATAAACAAACAACAAAACGAAAGTAATGCCGGCAGACCCTCGCGGACGTCTGCCGGCCACACAAACATAATAAAACATAAAATAAAGCCCAGGCCTGGTCCTCTCTCGTCCTCCATGGTAGTCGCTCCTCCTTTTATGCTCCCGGAGCTCCTCCGTGAGGGACTCAAGGCCGGTGTGCCTCCCAGGTGAAGCTCATTAACACTCGCGCCACCGGCCTCGCGCCGTTCCCTCACGGCTCTCGCCCGCCCTGGTCGCCACATACCCCCATCGCCCCTCGCAGGCCGGGGGGTACCTCAGAGACTGCGCTCTACTCCCCCCCGGGGCCTGTCTCGGCGGCCGCAGCACCTAGGGGTAAGGACAGACGAGACGAGAGAAAGGAGACGGAAGCAAGGGGAGCGACAGGACGAGAGAGGGGAGAGAGGAAAAAGAAAAAAAAAAAAATTCTTTGTCCGGTTCCCCGACACACTGCCGCTTGGTCCTCAGCCTGCCAAGAGGCTCTTCTTCGCGGTGCCATGCAGTGGCACTGGACGCTCGGTGGACGGCCCGATCCTCGACCGCCTCCTGGCGGCCAGCGATGGCTCCTCCGACTGAGGGCAGCCGGCAGCGAGTCCCCCGTTCCCTGCTCCTCCCCTTTATGGCGGACGGCAGCAGGCTCCGGCCCACGGCGAACGGCGGCGACTCCTCCGCTCCCTCCAGGTCCAGGACGGCAGCCACCCCACCTCGTCCCAGGAGCACGGCATCCGGGTCTCCGTCCCACCTTTCTCTCGTCTCGTCTGTCCTTACCCCCAGGTGCTGCGGCCGCCGAGACAGGCCCCGGGGGGGAGTAGAGCGCAGACTCGGGAGTACCCCCCGGCCTGCGAGGGGCGATGGGGGTATGTGGCCGGTGGCGCGAGTGTTAATGAGCTTCACCTGGGAGGCGCACCGGCCTTGAGTCCCTCACGGAGGAGCTCCGGGAGCATAAAAGGAGGAGCGACTACCGTGGAGGACGAGAGAGGACCAGGCCTGGACTTTATGTTATGGTTTTGTTGTTTGTGTGGCCGGCAGACGTCCGCGAGGGTCTGCCGACATTACTTTCGTTTTGTTCTTTGTTTATTTTGGATTAAAGTTTTGTTGAATGTTCGCCGGTTCCCGCCTCCTTCTTCCCACATTTACGAACTGTGTTACACATTGATTCACCAGTAATGAAACAAGTGAAATAGTTATGAGTGAATCATTAAATCATTCATTCAAACCTATTTTTTTTTAAACAGACTGCAGTAATTAATATTTTGTCCTCTAGTAAATAATTATATGCAGTTTTGTTTAGTTGTCTATTCAGAATCATGGGATAATCATGATTTCTATTTAAAAGAAACAAATAAAAATCTTGATTCTCATTTTATCCACAATCGTGCAACTCTAACACAAATTAAAATAACACTTATGCACGTTCATCTTCCCCGCTGCTGCAGAAATTTTTTAAAATGTTATGTCAGTTTTTTGTTTTTTTTTATCACGTTACATATTATATATCTGCATCCACTAATATTCCATCCAGACTGACTAGTGCTGGCTATTTGACAATTCATAATCATTCATAATTATTTTGAGCAATAGGATTATATAAAATATATAATATAAAACTAAATTATATAAGTGGCCTATATAAAATTACAAAATAAACATTCATCAATCAGTACTGTTTTACTTAAGTATATAAAAATCAAGTATTTTTGTACTTTCACTCAAGTAAAAGTATTTTTGTACTTTCACTCAAGTAAAACCCTTGTGAAAAAGAAGTGCACTTAATTGTATTGAAAGTGTACTTTGTGTGTACTTCAAATCTTAAAGTATACTTTTTAAAAAGTGCACTTGCAGATAATATAATATAATTAAATTTTTTATAAATATAATATAATGTGTAAAGATAAATATAATTAAAACATGCACTTTGTAATAATGTCTAATTAAGTTCTACTTAAAGGAAGTACACTTTAATGACAATATTTATTAATACGCTTGAGTGCACTTTTTAAAAATGCACTTGGTAATAATGTCTAATTAAGTTTTACTTACAGAAAGTATACTTCACTGACAATATTTATTAACACGCTTAAGTGCACTTTTTAAAAATACACTTTATAATAATGTCTAATTAAGTTTTACTTACAGAAATTACACCTTAATGACAATATGTATTAATACTTTTTTTAAAAATGCACTTTGTAATAATTTCTAATTAACTTTACTTAAAGTGCACTTTCATGACAATATTTCTAAACATGCTTAAGAGCACTTTTTAAAAATGCACTTAATTTTTACTTATGACTTTATAGTGTTTTAAATAAGTAAACTTATTCTGATGTATTGACTTATATACTAAAGCACATGAAAAATATTTTATTTTAATTTCAACTTAAGTGTGTTGTCCAAAATGACATTTGTTAATGTATTTTAAATGTGCTTAGTCTTTAATATATGCTGTGTGCATTAATACACTTGAAATTTATTTTTCTTTTGAATTACAATACACTTGCTTATACAGTATAATCCAGTTCAACTTATTGTTGAAATTTTTATCACCAGCTCCTGCTCTAAACTCGACTAGTGTCAGTTTTCTACATAATATTTGACATAAAATATTATAAAGACATAAAATATCAAGAGTGCTGTATTTGTGATACTTAATGCAATAGTGCTGTACTTTACATATGTGTATAATACTTTTAATATCATTATGTTGTTCTAAGTTGATTAAACATATTTAATTTCATTAATTGCAAGCAAAAGTCTAACTACAACAATGAATTAGAAAAACGTCAACTTGAACAGAAATTTAATCATGCACATATTATAGCCTATAAACTTTTTTGTTTCAGCCCTGACAAAATGTTGCAAAACATTTTTTTAAACTGAAACGGTGGTGCGTTGAACACCCTGTTCTGATGACGCAGGAGTTGCAACTATGGCAGCTGAGAAGGCCATTCTGTGTGTTCTTTTTGAAGAATTTCCGGAGCCTGATGAAATCGGTATAAAAATGTGTTTAATACTGCAAAATACGCTCGATGTTACAGTCACTGCCCTTGCCGTCCTGACCCAGGTAGCCAGCGGAATCTGGCCAATTGCGGCTGAGTGTCGGCTCACTCGGCTGTGTACTGGCACTGGCATGCCAGAAGTGAGCCAGCTCTGGCCCAGTAATGGTTGCCAGATTTGGCCAGGCTTTGGTTGTGTGGATCTGGCCCGATTGTGGTTGACAAATGGCACATTAGGCACATTCGGCCCACTATGGGCCATAAGTGCTGGCCTCATTTTTCGTACGATATTGCCATTACAATCCTGGAGAAGGTTAGGTTGTGTATTGAGAGTGGATAGTTCAGGCCTGGGACATGGGGTCTAAGAACTTTTCAAAGTGGGTCATCTTTTGCCTATGTAGCAAACTGATCTGCATTTGTCATGAAATTACTTAAATGCAATATATTTTAATATAACATAATACATAATTACAACTTATTTATTGTTTTAAAAATATATATATTATGCTCTGGCCTCTCCCTATTAATGTTTGTTATTTTATTACATTAGTATTTTAATTTTATATAATTAAATAATTACCAAATTCAGTATATTTTAATGGATTAAACAAAACTTATTTATTGTTTTTAAAAAATATATGGCCTTTCCCTGTTATTGTTTGTTATTTTATTGTATTAGTATTTTAATTTTATATAATTAAATAATTACCAAATTCAGTAATGGATTAAAATTAATTTTAATGGATTAAACAATCAAAATATACAAACAAAAAAAGAATGAAGAAATCACCAAAGTCAATATATAGTTTTTAAAGCTGTATAACGTTTTGCCGCATTCTTTTTTTTTTTGTTTGATCTATTAAAATTAACTGAATTTGGTAATTATTTTATTCATAAAATTATACAATCAGTGACTGTCCCAGCTAACAATGTTTTTTAGGGACGGCACCCAAAATGATCAATTAATTCACTCCATAATCAGTATGTAATATAATGCTTCAAATCTACAATGTAAATGCTGCGCGACTTTTACGTGTTTTAATGCGTGCTTGCGCGTGATTATTCAAGTCGCATTTGAACTGGAGCGGAGAAAGTTACCATGGAAACGGCGCGGCACCTCTCAACTGACAAGCAGTGAACACCGTCTCTCACTGTTGTTTTCACTACTTTCAGGTAAGTTTAGTCCCTAAAATTACACAAATAGTACATACAAATATTCCTGACTCTTTCTTTAATGTAAATGACTGGCTTTCGTTGAATATTTACTTTATAGAAATGGTTTAGTGTCCTCGAAAAAGTCCGGTAGCATCTCAGCCGTTAGGCTAAAGTTAACTATAAGAGGTAAACTATAGACTAACTATAGACATGAACTTGTTTATGTAAGTTTGGGCTTTTAATCATATATCTTATGTGTATATGAGAGATTTTGATAGATTTGTAAAGGTTTTGCTGGTAAGCTAATTAATTTAACCTAAAAGTATGCACTATGTTCCCAGATTTTTCCATGCTGATGGCAGTGCAATTGGACATTGTGAACCATGTGACTGGTAAGTGATACCTCAAACATACACTGCCATTCAAAAGTTTAGGGTCAGATTTGTAATGTATTTGAAAGAAAACTTTTATGCCCACCACTGCTGCATTTATTTAAATTAAAATACAGTAAAAATAATATTGTGAAATTACAATTTTAAAATTCAGGTCTTAAAAAGCCTTAAAGTCCCTGTAAAGTCAATTCTGAGCATTGTTTCTAAACACATTATAAATGTTACAAATGTATTGCTGAAACACATTACAAAGACTGTGAACTATGTAGTAATGAATTGTGAAGTTAGAGCATTTTATATTTTTTTCAGGATTTTTTGGGCAGAGCTAAAACGGGGGGCTTGATGATGCACTGGAGCCCCTGAGCCTTTGTCAGTGCCGATATCTGTCGACAACAAAGAGTGTAAGTTGCCTTGTGTGCTTATAAGTAGTCCACAGTAACTCTACCAAATTTGCCACCCTCTCACGTGATTATTTGTTTATATGCATCAGTATAGCTGTAATGCTAAGATACTGATGACACTAAATCAATTTTAAAGTTTTTATCCAAAGTGAACTTTAAAGTCCTTGTATAGGTTTTTACATTGTTACATGCCAAGGAACCTTGGCGGGCATACCATTAAAACCCCAACTGACCAACAAAGATACCAATGATTGTGTAATGCTTAGAACTCAGTTTTGAATGGCTTCTAGAGGGCATGCTGCGGATCTGCACAGTATCTGCTTGTTTATATTTTTGAGTACTGCCAATATACATAGACCAGTCATTACGTGAAAATAACAGATCCAATCCTAAAATCCTGAAAGAAAATAAATAAAAAGAATAGACTTGTGTTTGTACTGCCCTCATCTTTGATTTTGTTTTTCCAAAACAGGAAGCCTGCTGAAGAAGACAGAGGACTGAGACAACACATGCACTTGAACACAAATACACACCCTATACATCTGAGATTTTTTTTTTTTTTTCGTCATGTGTAATTTTAATATTTGCTTTTGTATGTTTTAAACACTCAATTTTTAATGCATATTTTGAAATGAAATAAAAGCTCAGTTTGAATTAGTTAATTGTTTTCATTTTGGGAAACATGGCTATAGGCCCTACGGAAGAACATGGTACTGTTTTCTGTGGTATATTGCTCAATGATTTTACATGGGTTTCATATTAAATTACAGGTGTACATGGGATGTAACATACAGGTTTGTCTGAGCTCATCTAAAATATGAGTTGAAGCACCTGCAAAGAGGATTTGTGACTGTCACAAATAGTTTAGAGCCAATCACTGTAAAGCACTACACCTACAGTACAAAAGTGTGACACTTAAAGCCTCTGAAAAAAGCTTCCATTCTGCAGTTCAACTTCTTGAAATGAAAAATATTTGCATAGTAAGTTTATATATATATATATATATATATATATATATATATATATATATATATATATATATAAAATACTTATACGTACATATAGGCCTAGGTCTACTTAATTTTTATATACTCTTTATATACTTATATACAAGTTTATGCTCCTTATAAAATTCCTAATTTATCATCAGCATCACATTTATACTTTGTGGATAAAGCAATCCCTGAATGCCTTGTGTGATCAAATATGGTTAATGGCAAGAAACACTAGAAACTCAGAAACTAAACTATAAATATACTTGCTGTACATCTTACCTGTAAATGTACATTATAACAATGTATACTTTTTCTTTGACTTACCTTCCTCATTTTCCCTTATTTGCAGAACATAAGTAAAGAGTCTCTCCCACCAACATGAGTTGGAGCTTTCTCACTCGACTACTGGAGGAAATCCACAACCACTCCACGTTTGTGGGGAAAGTTTGGCTGACTGTCTTAATCATTTTCCGGATCGTTCTGACTGCAGTGGGTGGTGAATCAATCTACTCAGATGAGCAGACAAAGTTCACCTGCAACACTAAGCAGCCCGGCTGTGACAACGTATGCTATGATTCCTTTGCTCCACTCTCACATGTTCGGTTCTGGGTGTTCCAGATAATCATGATATCCACCCCCTCGGTCATGTATCTGGGTTATGCCATTCATAAGATCGCCCGTACCTCGGAGGAGGAATGGTGCAAGAGACAGATTTATCAAAAGAGGAGCCGCCACAATCAGTGGAGAAATGGACACCACCTAGTGGAGGTCTGTGGAAATGTAGAGGAGGAGGAGGAGGATGCAGAGCCAATGATCTATGAAGAAGACACTTTGGATGTGCAGGAAGTCAAACCAGAGACAGACAAAGGCAAAGGCCAAGATCCAGTGAAGCATGATGGTCGCCGTAGGATAATGCAAGAAGGCTTGATGAGAATGTATGTGCTTCAGCTTATATCCCGTGCCATCTTTGAGGTGGGATTCCTCACGGGTCAGTATCTTCTTTATGGCTTCCGTGTTAACCCTTCATATGTCTGCAACAAGATCCCATGTCCGCACAGAGTAGACTGCTTCGTTTCACGACCCACTGAGAAGACCATCTTTTTACTCATCATGTATGTGGTGAGCTGTCTTTGTCTGCTGCTCAATGTTTGTGAGATGTTCCACTTGGGGATTGGTGCCTTCCGTGACATTCTGCGTAAACGTCGAAGCCAGGACCAACGACTTTCCTACGGCTACCCTTACTCCAGGAACATTTCTAGTTCTCCACCAGGGTACAACCTTGTGTTTAAATCTGACAAACCAGGTCGCATTCCCAACAGCATAATTTTACATGACCAGAATATGGCTAGAGTGTTACCAGAACAGCATTGCACAAGTCCTGATGAGAATATTCCATCTGACCTGGCTACCTTGCATCACCATTTACGAGTAGCTCAGGAACAACTTGACATGGCGTTTCAGACATACAACACAAAAAACGCCCATATTTCCAGAACTAGCAGCCCTGTATCTGGTGGCACAATGACTGAGCAGAACCGGGTCAATACAGCTCAAGAGAAACAGGGTGCACGACCTAAAGCAAGCACTGAGAGGGCAGGGACAATAATAAAAAATGGAAAGACATCTGTGTGGATTTAATGGCATACTCTTACCTGACCATTACCCACAGAAAACATTTTGCCCCCACTAATGCAAACTACAGTTAGTAAGGGGATGATTGAGCATCATGTCCCCTGGTTCTATTGAACAATAAACAAAAATAAATATACTGTAGAAGGGTAGTATTCATTTCTATTCATTTCTTTCTTTACAATGTTGTAGTGTCCCCCTTTCTGTGAGTAATTCTTAATTTGCTTTGTTGTGAACACCAGTCAAGATGTCATTCCAGGGGTCAGTTTATGACAGGGCCCCTCTCTAACTGCTGGTGTGTAAGAAGATGTGCCACACCGTGATTGGATCTTTGGTGAATGAACATAAATAAATGTTCAGCAACATCAGATAAGATGTTGAGACAACTACCAGACACCTCTTCCAGAGCAGGAAGGGGGACCTTCTGCACCCACCAAAACCAAGGAGAAGACTTCTCATTGGATGACACATTGACTCTAACCATTAAACTCATTCCTAAGGTTTAGGAAAGGACTGCTATAAAAATTCCTTCAGGACCTCCTGGATGGAGCATCAGAAACTGAAATAAAGAGAGGCCACAGAGATCTATCTAAATCCATTCATACCTATGTTTGGAGGCCTTAATTTGATCTAAACTGCATCACATCCACTCCATCTTCATGCAAAGCACAGCTTATGTTAATGTTTACTGACTGCTAAAACAACAGGTCATGGGACAGACCTATTAACAGATAAACAAATGCATGGACGATGATTTAACCATTTCATATCGTGTTTGGTGTCTATCTGTTCCCTATGATGCCTTTAATAATTTGAAAGAGGTTTGGTAAAGAAATAATGCATGGGTAAAATGTTAAAGACACTATTTTAACACTGTACTTTATGCTATGCAAATGAGTTCCACACTAGGGTGGGCAACACCAGGGCTGCTTCAGATAACAGTAGCCAATCACACTCCAGGATCGGCAAGGTGCCACATTTCAATCTCCTCCTCATCAGAAAGGGATAAATATGTCCCCGGGGTAGACACACCCTTGTTCTGTTTCCAGCTCGACGGGGCAGGAGACATTAACAGACACTCCACGTTTCTGACCTGATGAGGAAAGAGACTACAAGACGTTTAAGGTGAAGCTTCCAGGAGCAAAACCTTTTACATTGCTTTCAGCTGCACTCTAGCTGCAAAAAGGGCCCCAGCATTGAGGGACTTCATCTGACCCTTACGGCTCCTACAGCAGCGCAGCCAGCCTGCAAAGGAACCTGTGAAGATTCATCTGACCCAGCTGCCCAGTCCATCCTAAAAGACCTTCTTGGCGCAACCGAAGTTCAGCATCCTCCAGCCCAGTGTGGCACGATTACTAGATCACAACTCCACACCCTTCCACTGCACGCAGCCTGCATCATCAGTGGAAAACGCCTCCACTACCAGACTGATCACCCGACTGTGTGGAACGTAAATATAAACTTACCAAACCTCTTTTCTAGAGACCTTGGCATTAGTTTATAGATACAGCATATGTTTTTCTAACCTGTTTAGATAACAGTAACTTGAGGTCAGCTTGTACAAATAATAGGGATATTATTTGTATTTGTTGAATGATATATAAGCAATTATTTATCACCATCATTTAGAGGTGCATATTCATTATTTTGTTATTAATCGTTGTGGTATTTACTCTTGCATGTCTATTGTTAATAAATTTAATTGATTTTATTATAACTGTGTGTTGCTTGTGTTGATGACTAAAGACCCTACTAGTTGACCGGACTCTCACAAATCCTTCAGATAAATCAGTTGACCGACTTCCTCCATTTTATATTAATTCTGAATTATTGAACAGCTCTTTTGGAGTGTTCTTAAATTGTTAAGATAGTATTCTTAACTGGTGCCCCGTGTTACAAAATAAGGAAGGGGGTCATCTGATACACTCATAACCACTCATAAACACGTGATCAAAAATCACTACGTCACCGGTGAATGGAGTAAAAATCACTACAGCTTTTAATTAATGCTACATATATTAAGTGCTAACCCAGCCAGCAATGAAACGTGGGGCCCAGATGGGTTAACTACGGGTTCCATGGGTACTGTGTGGGCATGGGCTTTGGCTGGGTGAAATCAGCGGGTCCCATGTAGGTTTTGTAGTACGAGTCCCACATAGGAAGCCCATATGAGCTGATTACATGGGCCCCATAAGGGACAGGCATGGGCCAAGTGGGCATGGGTTTGAACTGGGAATGCACATATGGGTCCTGCATAAAATTTTTATGGGCCAAGTGGGCATGGGTTTGAACTGGGAACACATATATGGGTCTTGAATGGCATATTTATGGGTGAAGTGGGCATGGGTTTGAACTGGGAATGCACATATGGGTCCTGCATAGAATTTTTATGGGTCAAGTGGGCATGGGTTTGAACTGGGAAAACATATATGGATCTTGCATGATATATTTATGGGCCAAGTGGGCATGGGTTTGATCTGGGAACACATATATGGGTCTTGAATGGCATATTTATGGGTCAAGTGGGCATGGGTTTGAACTGGGAATGCACATATGGGTCCTGCATAGAATTTTTATGGGCCAAGTGGGCATGGGTTTGAACTGGGAACACATATATGGGTCTTGAATGGCATATTTATGGGTGAAGTGGGCATGGGTTTGAACTGGGAATGCACACATGGGTCCTGCATAGAATGTTTATGGGTCAAGTGGGCATGGGTTTGAACGGGGAAAACATATATGGGTCTTGCATGATATATTTATGGGCCAAGTGGGCATGGGTTTGATCTGGGAACACATATATGGGTCTTGAACGGCATATTTATGGGTCAAGTGGGCATGGGTTTGAACTGGGAATGCACATATGGGTCCTGCATAGAATTTTTATGGGTCAAGTGGGCATGGGTTTGAACTGGGAAAACATATATGGGTCTTGCATGATATATTTATGGGCCAAGTTGGCATGGGTTTGAACTGGGAACACATATATGGGTCTTGCATGATATATTTATGGGCCAAGTTGGCATGGGTTTGAACTGGGAACACATATATGGGTCTTATATATATTTATACAACAGTTCTGTCTGGTTCTCGAATCTGATTGGCTGATAGCCATACGATATTTCAGTGATATCAGCACTCCTCCTACCTTTTCACCGTTTGTATCACTCCGCTTGAAGTGACCGTCATGGCGGCCGACCAAATCAACCGCAAGCTTTACAAATACTACTTGTTGTACCACAAACTGCAGTTTTAATAGTTTTTAGGCGATAATGTAGTTGTTTAGACCTGAAATATGTGACTCATATTTAATAACAGCGCCTATTTTACAACTTGTTTTGACGTTTTCGGAGATGTGAGCTCCAGGGCGTCAGCGACCGTTCAGTGCTTCTGTAACTGCCGAGAACAGCTTAGTCTCGGCCAGTGACTCGTGGATTTGCCGCTGGCTCTTATAGTGGTTAAACATGAGACATTATTCAATTTGAGTACATAGAACAGGCAATCTTTGGACTTTATTAATCTATTATTTGTTCCAGAGCAAGTCGAATTGTGCTATGTTAAATTTGATAATAAACAACGTTATGTTACATCATTATATATAGGCTAGCATATTGGCTTCAACTAGATGGGACATATCAGACGAAGACTCTTCTCCGCTCTTCAAATACGTAAAACATAAAACTTTATAAACATAGGGTTTTTTTAGTAAAGAAAACGCTTTACAATTTTTTTTTCTAACATCAGATCTTTATTTACCTTTGCATTGCACAGAGATGTCCAAACTGCGTGCACACTTCATTCACGAGGGGATGCGGATTAATGTAATGAAGTTTGATTGACAGTTTGAGGATCCAATGGAGTTAAGAGGTTTTGTCACAAGCTCTTTAAAATCATTTTCATTCCTTAAATATTTGTAAAACCCACATACAAGCGTAAATGTTTTTTGTTTTGTTTTTTGTACATAACTAGTGCTTTGTTTGACTGAACTGTACAATTGTGCTTATTTGTTGTTCAATAAATATTATTTTATATAAATATGTCCATTAGTAAGTAATATGGATTGAGTGAAAGTTACATTAATACGCCATTAGATGGCAGCAACACTTTACAGGAGGAATGAGTCAGTGAAGCACAAGAGACTTTTAAATTGAAAGGAACTTTTGCAAGTTGTTTTTAGTGCTGTAGTGTTATACAAAGATCGCTTTCCTCAGAGGACATTCAAACGGACTTTTATAATGGATATAATATTATGGACATCGACTTGAAGAATGAATGTAATGCAATACACTGTGTGCAGAATTATTAGGCAAGTTGATTTTCTGATCATATTTTTTTCCAAGCACATTTTACCAATTCCAATCCACATCAATCTTAATAACTACTATTAATATTGTTTTTAATCATTTATAAGTGATACATAATTGTTCATGAAGGCTGGAAATGAAAAATGCCCTATATTCAGGTGTGCAGAATTATTAGGCAGGTTTTCTTTTACAGATAAAATGAGCCAAAAAAGAGATTTAACTCAGACTGAAAAGTCAAAAATTATTAAATACTCATGAGAAGGACGCAATACTAATGTAATACTAGAAATTGCAAAGTTAAAGCATGACCATTGGACAGTGAAATGCTCATTGGGTCAGCGGGGTCATACAAAAACAGCTGGAAAAGCAAAGACACATGTTAACTGCAAAAGAATTAAGAATTAAGGTGAAGAATTAAGTGTGAAACCATCAGGAACCCTTTAGTCTCCAGCGCCACCATTTCCCAGAACTGAAACCTACCTGGAGTCTCCAGGAGTGTGAGGTGTCAGGATCTCAGAGACTTAGGTTAGCTAAAGAATCCTAAAAAATTACCCTCTCTTAATAAGAATCAAAAGCTGAAGTGTTATAAAATACATGAAGACTGGGTTTTTATAGGCCTCATAGACAGACAGCTTGAGAGTGACTCCCGAAGGACCAGCACCACATCCTCTTGTACCACTGTTTGAAGAATTTATTTTCCAGAATCTGGCAGTAAGTTTTGGAAGATCAATTAGTCCATCTCTGCAAGATGGACATTTCAGGATAAGAGATGGACTAAAAGTGAACTCCCACACCTTACTGCCAGATTCTGGAAAATAAATTCTTCAAACAGTGGTACAAGAGGATGTGGTGCTGGTCCTTCGGGAGTCACTCTCAAGCTGTCTGTCGATAAGGCCTATAAAAACCCAGTCTTCATGTATTTTATAACACTTCAGCTTGTGATTCTTATTAAGAGAGGTTCATTTTTTAGGATTCTTTAGCTAACCTAAGTCTCTGAGATCCTGACACCTCGCACTTCTGGAGACTCCAGGTAGGTTGCAGTTCTGGAAAATGGTGCCGCTGGAGACTAAATGGTTCCTGATGGTTTCACACTTAATTCTTCACCTTAAT
This sequence comes from Chanodichthys erythropterus, assembly GCF_024489055.1. NCBI lineage: Eukaryota > Metazoa > Chordata > Actinopteri > Cypriniformes > Xenocyprididae > Chanodichthys > Chanodichthys erythropterus. The sequence continues at coordinate 45,959,703 of NC_090236.1, forward strand.
TCTTAATTATTTTGAAGTTAACATGTGTCTTTTCTTTTCCACCTGTTTTTGTATGACCCTCTCTTTTTTGGCTCATTTTGCCTGTAAAAGAAAACCTGCCTAATAATTCTGCACACCTGAATATAAGGCATTTTTCATTTCCAGCCTTCATGAACAATTATATATCACTTATAAATTATTAAAAACAATATTAATAGTAGTTCTTAAGATTGATGTGGATTGGAATTGGTAAAATGTGCTTGGAAAAAAAATATGATCAGAAAATCAACTTGCCTATTAATTCTGCACACAGTGTATAATGTATTGTGTTTGCTTTCAAACATGTATTTTACAGGATCTTCCTTCAATTTTTTTTCTATAATCTCTAGACCTTTCAGCTGATTTCTTGGGAGCCATTCTGGTTAAAAATTAAGAAAAAATAGTTTTAGGAAGTAAGGCATCTCATTTAAGTTTCATTGTAAAATAACACTATTATGCTTCTTTAACTTAATTTATAAACACATAATATGATATAGATAGTGACACAGAACATGTCATTACCACCATCACTTGTCATTACCATCACAACAAGTTGTGTGTTGGTAATGACGTGTTGCGGTAATGACATTTTTTTGTTTTTCAGGAAAAAAAGATGCTAGGTCATGGATTTGCTAACATCACTCAACAGCTAGTACAAAAAGAACTTTAAATACACATAAATCATGTGAATATATACATATGTTTATCATAATATTGCTGCTACAGCATTTATGGTAATGATGACGCTGAATAAGTCTACTCCATGATCAGAAGGAATTCATGATTAAATTACTTACTTTTTCAGACATCAAATGTCACTGTTCTTCCATGGCTGACATGTGCTCCCCTGCTGGTCTTCATTTCCATGGTTACGGCATAAACAAGTCTTACCCTCAAAAAAATCCTTGTTGTAATCATAGACTGTCGCGGTAATGACAGTATTGTTGTGGACAATACTAAATTGTTAAAAATATTCACAAATTGCACAGATATGAACCCAAATTATGCATCAAGTGCCTTTTTAAGTTACTGTTTAAACATATATTGTGATTTTTTAATGAACTGATAACATTTTATCACATTTTCAGAGCAGACAAGTTTTAAAGTCTGGGTTGGGGACAAGGCTTGAGTAGCCAAATATTAGTGATGAAAACATTTTTAAACATGGAAATCATACTGATTTTAGTGTATAACATTTTTTGGTGGTGCAATAAATATTATTTGAAATAACTAAACTATTTATTTTATAATATATTATTTTTAACATGAATGTATAATCTGGGGACATAAAAGTTCCCCTAATTGAAGAATCACCCATATATTATATAAAAATATATTTGTTTCAACCTTCATATACTTAAAATATATTTAAATATGTATTTCAGGGGCAGGAAAAATATATTTATATATGAAAATATATTTCAGGGCGCAAGAAAATACATTTCCAATCTTACAGTCGACAATGCAAATGTGCGTGGAAGAAAGCCTTGCGAACAAAACTATCCATTATGTTTGAAGAATTTTGAAAAACATGAATTTCCACATATTTTCCACATTGACACTTTGTTCACATATCTTCCCAAAAAATACCTGTGTAATAGTGATCATGGCACCTCACAAATGTGTGTTTTAGTCTATTACTTATTAATTAATTCATTTATTTATTAATTTAATTGTAATTTATTGTCAGTGTAATATAGCGTTTAGATCTACATCAAATACGAATAAATAGATTAATAAAATTGCTAGCTGTACGATGTTAACTGTGACGTAATTTGAATGGGAAACCACTAGCAGCGCTCACAGACTTTTGGAGTACTGCGCATGCGCGTCATTTTGAACTGTAACGGTCGTCAGTCAACCGGGAGTTTTCGGAGTAAAAGGTAAGAGCTAACGTTATAACTTTATTTTTAGTCGTCATTTTTCACATATGTAATGTTCATTGCTACTTTGAATGTATAATGTTTTATTGTCAAGGGTTTTTTTTTTTTACTTTAATTGTAAAATTAATGCCCCGTTTGTTTATTTGCTCACATGAGACGCATTTGATATTTTCAGATTTCCGTTTTAAAGTCAGTTGTTTTTAATTTGGACACTAGTGAAAACTAACGTTACACACAAAAAATGTGTAATATTTTTTTTTAAATTTCAGCTGTAGAGTGTTTGGGAGACGGTGCTGCCTGCTGTTGTCGATCTATGATGCTCCTGTCACTGATAGTGGCCTGTAACGTAAGTCTTTTTTTTTTTTTTTTTTTTTTTTTGGCTAAATTTAATGTTTTACTAAACTTGTTAAGTAGGCACACGTTATTTTCTCGTTATTAAAGTTCAGGCATATGCTGGTTTGGCATTAATGGCATTTCATACGCTCAATTTTTCTACTATTATTATTATCATTATTAATATAGCCTTACTATAATATAATTTTTATTCACTTTCTGCTGAATGACAAGCTGTTTTCGATTATCCAGTTGAGCCAGTGATTCAGTAAGTTGCTTGCAACAGAAGATGCTTATTTGTCACGACTTACAGGTTTACATGTGTCATTCATTACTGAAAAAAATCTGCTTTTTATTTTCAGTAGCAGAAGCAGAGACGGTTTGTGCAACAGCAACAAGGTGAGAATGATGAGACACTTTAAGAAGTAGATTTTTTTTTTTTTGATTAAGCACTGTTAAGCAAATTATATTATTTTATTTGTGTAATTTATGAATTGATATGTTCTCTGCACTTGTGTTAATATCTGTTTCTGTCTGGAACAGGTGCGGGTCAAAACCCATCTGTCAAGACGCTTGTCCACTTGCTGTCTGCCCCACCAGCCCAACGATTGTGCTGGAGAACCACAAGTCACAGGTACAGGATAATGTTCATAGTCAAGTCATCTTCATTTCTGTGGCACTTTATACAAAACAGCTTCACAGTAAAAAACATGAAATAGTCAACATGACCCTAGTTGAAGTGAAACACTAGGTGTGTGTTAGAAAAATACTAATATTTTAAAGTCTGTACATGCAAATGATTCCTCAAGCTTTAAAACACATCACAAATTACAACATGTTGACTTTGAGCCCATATTGGACAGTTGGCAAATCTGTAATGTAACAAATTTAACATAACAGTATTTTCCAAAAACACACCTATTGTTTCACTTCAGAAGAAGTTGATTAATCAACTGAGGTCATGTGGATTACCGTCATGTTCACTTTGGTTTTTGACCTTCTTGCGTGAACACACAGAGATGGATTATTTTTCTAAATATCTCTGTTTGTATTCCACAGAAAAAGAGAATGTCATAATCAACTGGAACAGCATGAGGGTAAATATCCCTTTGTTAAGTTAGCTTAACTGAGTGACTTTGTGATATTCCACTATCCCTTCATTTGTAAAAGTGAAAATGCAATGCAGAAGTGTAAAGAAAGGCTAATTCGACCTCTCCTCAATCATCAGTTTCTTTACTGTACTGTCTAAAAATATGCCCATTAAATATCTTTAAAATCCAGTATACCTGTAATTGTTTTAGTTCCAGTGTAAACAAAAATATCAGGAAATCCAAAACTAGTTAGAGGACAAAGTGCATGCCCTCTGTACCTGTACTGATGTTCAGTGATTGTGTTTTGTCTTTTGTATGAGTACAGTGGTAGAGACAGAGAAGAAGTGCCTTTGATGAGGAAACCATGGCAGCCATATATACGGTAAGTTAATACTTAGTGAAAGGAAAATTTACTAGAAACATTAAGTTCTAAAAAAATTACAGATTTTTGTCTCACAGTCAAGAAGAGATTTCCAAATGTGTCCAAAGAGGCTTTGAGGATTTGACGTGGGGAAAGTGAGACTTCTTGAAAGCAAAAAAGTTATATTTGTTTGAATATTGTAATTTTTTGAACATTGTAAAGTATGTTCCTTGCTGATTTTTATTCAAATGTTCACGTGTTATAGACAACAAATAAACAATTTTTCAAATGTGACATGTGAATGTATTTTCTTGGGTTGAAATATATGTATGTAATTTTTTTACCGTATGGGTTAATTTATTGCACATTTATTGGAAAGTTTGAATTTATCATAAGTCCGAATGTGCGAATATAAAACCAACTTTACCGAAGTCGTGCCGTCGAACTGTTGTATAAACGCAATATCACATTCGTAGCCGTGCGATATGGCTGTATATCAGCACGCAGTGATTACCTACGGACGAATCACAGCGTGCTGATATACAGCCATATCGCACGGCTACGAGTGTGATATTGCTCATATATCTATGGGTAAAAAAGAACATTGACAACACAAACGCCATGACTGTTTTGGATGTATTTTTTGGAGAGATGTTTTGTTTTCTTTTTTTCAGACATTTTTTTAAAAAAATATATTTTTTATTTATTTACCGGTATGTTGTAAAATTTTAATTGTTAAAGATTATGTATGTTGTTCAATGTATTATATAATGAGTGTATTTTGTATTGTATTTTTGGAGGGTTTTTTTTCAGAGATTTTTTTAAAATATATTTTTTAGTTTACCGTATGTTGTGACATTGTTTTTTAAAGATAATTTTTGTTGTTCAATTTAATATATTTCTTGCAGTTCAAAGCATCAAGTGTTCTGTATTTATCTTGTACTTACATTCATTCTTCATTTTTAATTTTTCTTAGATTGTTCCCGTAAATGAATGGTTGGGCTTACCTTGCATGAATTGCCCAGTTAGGACTAACATAAGATCCTTACAGAGCCCACTTTAAGCCCATATGGGCATTCACGGTTGAATCCTGGTGAAACCCACTTTAAACCCCTTTAGGCAGGTGGGGCCCAAATGGGTCTGACACAAATTGCCCGGTTAAGACCCACATAAGACCCTTACAGATCCCACTTAAAACCCACCTGGGCATCCATGGCTGGCCCCCATGTGGATCCCGGGTGCAAGCCCACTTTAAACCCCTTTAGGCAGATGGGGCCTAAATGGGTCTGTCATGAATTGCCCGGTTAAGACCCACATAAGACCCTTACAGATTCCACTTAAAACCCATCTGGGCATCCACGGCTGGTCCCCATGTGTATCCCGGGTGCAAGCCCACTTTAAACCCCTTCAGACTGGTGGGCCCCAAATGGGTTTGGCATGAATTGCCCAGTTAGGACCCACACAAGACCCTTACAGATCCCACTTAAAACCCATCTGGGCATCCATGGCTGGCCGCCATGTGGATCCCGGGTGTAAGCCCACTTTAAACCCCTTTGGGCAGGTGGGGCCCAAATGGGTTTGGCATGAATTGCCCAGTTAGGACCCATGCAGTACCCTTACAGGTCCCACTTTTAGTACGTCTGGGCTTCCACGGCTTGCCCCAATGTGGATCCCGGGTGCAAGCCCATAATGGGGCCCACATTTGCCGCCCATGAAGCCCTCATCTGGGCCCCACATGTCATTGCTGGCTGGGAAGTTTCTCTAAATTCCAATGCATGCAAGTCATTGATTAAATTAAACTATATAAGAACCCCTATGTATCTACTCCATTCAAATAGTCTCTTAGCTGTACTCACAGCTGTAAGACATAGCTGTAAGCTGTAATATTCATAGCTGTGAGACACACGTTCTTCTCTTTAAGTTCTCCTACTGTTATTGGTCTCTGGCTCTGTTCCAAACCCAAACAAGCCGCCCACCTAGCCCTAAGTTTTAAGGTATTTGCATGCTGGCGAAGGCTGTTCCAGTCAGTAAGCAACAAGACTATGCTCCTTTATAAAATTCCTAAATTAGCAACAGCATCACATGTATACTTTGTGGATAAAGCAATCCCTGAAAGAGAGAATAGGGAGGCTACTGTGTCAAAATGATTGATGGTGACCTTTTGACCTATGTCCCATGGGGGACCACCCATGATGTTACCCCTCCCTTCAAGTTGACCGTTCAATCACCCTTGACCTTTGACACTGGAGATATCCTCAGGCAATATAACTGACAGGGTATATTTGAACAACGATATTTTCCTGTGGAGTTTGGTTGTCTTCTGGGTGTATAAATTGTAGATGGGTCGTTTATAAACTTGACAGCTGGTATTTGAAGTCTTGGGTGGGTAATGGGTGTAGCAGATGTGTCAGCATCCGCATTCCATTTCATGTTTGTATAAATAGTGAGCGTGGTGTTCTGTGGAAACAGAAAAGAGTTGTGAAACATGGCTAGTTCATACTCACCTAAAACCCCAGAGATGGAATGGGATGAAGAGATGATGAAAAGTCTGACTCTGGCTCCGAAAAAAAAAAGTGCGCTGGCATGTCTATTTGACAAATTTTCTCCACGAGAATAAGGAGTATGTGAGAGACGAATTTAGGTTGAATAGTAAACGTCTATTCGGTTACATATTCCATAAACTGTCTCGAGTTGTCACACTCTACACCGCTGACAGCGCCGGTGAATTTACACCGGAAAGAGACCCCTGTCTGGTATTTCCTGAAAAGGACTGGACTTTATTCTACACACGTGTGTGGAAAGATCTGGATGACTATGGAGAAAGGCCTTTGTACATGGCGTGGTGGGACGGAGTAACACCGAATTTCCGGTACCGAGTGGTGGGTGATCACTCTAATAAGAATCCGGATGAGTGCATTTACATATTCTGCTGTAAAGACAAGACCAAGCTCAGCGATGTCTCAGGAGTAATCGTACAAAATGATCATCTCGACATGTACGAAATGCAATTTTTGTTCAAGTGGTGCGATCGGGATCTGCTGAGTTGTCTTTTTTCAATCATAAACAAAATGTTCAAATGGTGTGACATGCGTGATGGCTACAATAAAGTTAAAGTGCAGCTGTTCCACCCTGAGAGATGTGCGCGCAGCGGCACATACTCTCTGCCGTCCCCGCCCATTCACTACAGCCATAAGAAGTGCTGCCAGCCAGTCCCACCCCACACAACAGCTTTATAAGCCATGTCTCAACATGATGCTCCAGGCTGCAGCTACAGTCCTTCTTTCGACCACGGTCCTGACCCACCTGATGACAACGATGGTGATAATATTCAGCCAGAAGAACCTGGAACATCTGCTGCCAGTAAAAAATGGTTAGATAAATTCTGCAAAGAACTCGGACATCACAACCTGAGTTACCTATATGGTCTGTCTGACACACCCTCTACCTCAACCGACAAGGGGATCGATGCCCAAGACGGATGCTTCACCGACCTCGGATTCAAAATCATCAAAGCTCTGATTGCTGTACTCCTGCAACATCTCATCGATGAAAAGCTGAAGGAGGACTGTGAAGGCTGTGCGATAAATCATCCCAGCCAACTGCAACATTCATGCCTGTTTGAACCACCCACCTACTTTTTCGACTCTCATTTTGACAAGCTTACCCGCAAACTGTTTAAACCTGATCTCCGAACCATCATAGCCTATGCCCTACACCGGTCTGGTTTAAAGTCTCATCCTCAGAGAATTCAAGGAGCAGCCAGAGCTATTCTGCACGAATTAAAAGACAGAGAGAAACTTCTTCAGATAGAAACTTCTGGACAAATCCTGTGAGAAAGTTGTCCACGACACCGTCGATCTCTAGAAAGGTTTCTCACTTGTGAATGGAGAGTGAGCCAGACTTCACCACCACCGCCACAATGGGTGCTGTATGTAGCCAAAGGAGCATCATAGAATTTCTGTTTAAAAGTCATTACAAAACACAAATGATTGCATTACTGGAAAAGATGATCCAAGACGCACCCGAATTCGGATGAAGATGAAGATGATATTGATGATGATGATGAGGATACCCCCGTGAATCAAATCTCAAGAAATACATGTGTCATATAGGAGGACTGGCAGATTCATGGGAAGATTTGACAAACATATGTGTTAAAGGAACCCAACCACATTGTGAGATGATACGAAATGTTCTGGATGTGATGACTCAATGTAGCGAAGAGTTTCGCCACAGTGACATCCTCTGTATCTTTACCTATGTAACAGATGTTTGTGTTGAAGTGACTAGAAAACGTGGTGTTGATGCTTTCACCATGCATATTATTGAAACAACGGTCAACTATGTCCTAGACCGTGATTTGAAGGCATGCCGAGATTTTTTTTTCTGGCTAGACTACATATAATGTCATTATAACACTTTACTTAGTATGTATTTCCATTCTATTCTATTCTTATGTAGTGCATGCAGTCCTTATGTAATCGCATTTCAATTTATTCTTGTATTCCTGATTATTTAGATCATACGATCATTATGTAACGTCTCGGTTACAAAGGTAACCCTCGTTCCCTGAAGGAGGGAACGGAGACGTACGTCGGACAGACCGACGAATAGGAATCTCGCCAGAGAAGCCAATCTACTTCGAGTGTAACTAAACGAGCCAATGCACATTGGCATGCAATCATCTGCATCAGCTGCTCACCTCGCAGCGCGGGTATATAATGAGCAGCAGGTGCGTTGCATCTTCAGGTTTTCGCTGAGGAGCCGAACCAAGCAGGCGGCAGCACAGCAGGACAACAACTGTGGCGACGGGACGTACGTCTCCGTTCCCTCCTTCAGGGAACGAGGGTTACCTTTGTAACCGAGACGTTCCCATTCAGTCGGTCACGTTCGACGTACGTCGGACAGACCGACGAATAGGAATCCCTACCAAAGCGCCACAGGAGCTGCCCTCCTCCAGCGCTCTGTTGTAAGCCACCTGAACCCCTTTGCCTGCGGACGGTGGGACAGGGCTAACACACAGAGAGGGTCGATCACTGTTGTTCCAAAACCCATTCAGTGAGACTATTGGATAACGCTGGGAAAGCGTAACCTTCGTTTGAAGGAACGCTGCGGAAGCCACATCCTTCCCCGAAGGAGTTATGTGGAGAAGTACATATGGACTAACCCTGTAGGGCTGTGCTACATATGGAAGAACTGGGGTGACTCCAACTCGATAGAGATGGGTTCTCCCAGAGGGAAAGACACGGGCTTCGTTTAAGAGCAGCCGTGGAAAAGCCATATGGGATCCCCGTAGGGTCACACATATGGAACCCAGCCTAAATCCGGTTCTCAAGGATACAACGGAGTATAGGCCTGGCGCCAGACGCTCCGCCACGTCGGCTGCCGAAGGGTAACCGGAGGACTCAACAGGGTCTGCCCGTAGGGACTCTCTGGAGAATAGAACGCGCATGTAGCGCAGCAAGCCGACACTAAGCCGGGGCCTCTCCGTGCCTCTGACCTGAGGCGAGAACACGGGAGGAGACCGGCTCGACACGAAGGCTATAGTATCTAGCGAACGTGTTAGGTGTCGCCCAGCCCGCAGCTCTACAAATGTCTGTTAGCAAGGCGCCACGAGCCAGCGCCCAGGAGGATGCCACACCTCTCGTGGAGTGAGCATGCAACCTGAGCGGGCAGGGCACGCCCTGAGCTTGGTAAGCCAGGGCGATGGCATCCACTATCCAGTGGGTCATCCTCTGCTTGGAGACAGCCTTTCCCTTCTGCTGGCCTCCGTAACAGACAAAGAGCTGGTCTGAGGTCCTGAAGCTTCGAGTTCTGTCTATGTACAGTCGCAAGGCGCGAACTGGACAGAGCAAAGCCAGGGCTGGGTCTGCCTCCTCCGAGGGCAGCGCTTGCAGGCTCACTACCTGGTCCCTGAAGGGAGTGGTAGGAACCTTGGGCACATAGCCAGGCCCGGGTCTTAGTACCACATGGCTATCACCCGGCCCGAACTGTAGGCACGATTCGTCGACCGAAAATGACTGCAGGTCCCCTACCCTCTTGACGGAGGCCAATGCCACCAGCAGCAAAGTCTTCATAGACAGAATCTTTAAGTCTGCTGACAGCAAAGGCTCAAAGGGAGCAATCTGAAGTGCTCTGAGCACCAGAGTAAGGTCCCAAGAGGGTATGGAGGGGGGACGAGGAGGATTTAACCGTCTCGCCCCCCTAAGGAACCTGACGACCAGGTCGTGCTGACCAACAGATTTGCCATCTATGTGGTCGTGGTAAGCGGAGATAGCAGCAGAATGGACTTTGAGGGTGGAGGGGGACAGCCTACGCTCCAACCCCTGCTGCAAGAAGGAAAGCACGACACCGATCGAGCATCTTCGGGGGTCTTCCCGGCGAGAAGAGCACCACTCGACGAACAGGTTCCACTTCGAGGCGTAAGCACGTCTCGTAGACAGTGCGCGAGCCGAAGTGATGGTGTTAAGTACCTCGGGGGTAAGTCACCTAGAACCTCCGCGTCCCGTCCAGGGACCAGACATGGAGTTTCCAGAGGTCTGGACGCGGGTGCCAAAGAGTGCCCCGTCTCTGAGAAAGAAGGTCGTTCCTCAGAGGAATGGGCCAGGGAGGGGCTGTCGCGAGGAGTGGGAGTTCTGGGAACCAGGTCCGGTTGGGCCAGTAAGGCGCAATCAGCAAGACCTGCTCCTCGTCCTCCCTGACTTTGCACAGAGTCTGTGCAAGTAGGCTCACTGGGGGAAACGCATATTTGCGCAGGCCCCGGGGCCAGCTGTGTGCCAGTGCGTCTGTCCCGAGTGTTCCCCCGGTCAGAGAGTAAAACAACTGGCAGTGGGAGGTTTCTGGTGAGGCAAACAGGTCTACCTGAGCCTCTCCGAACTCTCTCCAGATCAGCTGAACCACCTGGGGGTGGAGTCGCCATTCTCCTGGCAGCGCAGCTCGTGATAGCTCGTCGGCCACACGGTTGAGCACACCGGGGACATGAATGGCGCGAAGCGACCTCAGAAACTTCCGACTCCACAGGAGGAGATGGCGGGCGAGTTGCGACATGCGACGGGAGCGTAGACCACCTTGATGGTTGATGTACGCAACGGTCGCAGTGTTGTCCGTACGGACCAGTACATGCTTGCCCCGTAGCAGGCCTTTGAGGCGGCTCAGAGCATGGCGTACTGCCAGCAACTCGAGGCAGTTGATGTGCCAATGCAGATGGGGTCCCGTCCAAACCCCTGACACTGCATGCCCGTTGTACGTGGCACCCCAGCCGGTGGCAGAAGCATCTGTGAACACCACAGCATGCCGGGACACCTGTTCTAAGGGCACTCCTGCCCGAAGAAACAAGGGGTCCGACCACGGACTGAAGGTTCGGCGGCACTCCTGAGTGATTGACACCCGGAACGTGCCGCGCTGCCACGCCCATCTCGGGACTCGGCCGTGAAGCCAGTGCTGAAGCGGTCTCATATGAAGCAGACCGAGCGGTGTTACAGCCGCAGCAGCCGCCATATGCCCCAGGAGCCTCTGAAAGAATTTCAGTGGGACCGCTGTCCTGCCGTTGAACGTATTCAGGCAGTTCAACACTGACCGAGCACGTTCCTCTGTGAGGCGTGCTATCTGCTCGACCGAATCCAACTCCATACCGAGAAAAGAGATCCTCTGCACCGGGGCGAGTTTGCTCTTTTCCCATTTGACCTGAAGCCCCAACTGGCTGAGGTGTCTGAGCACCAAATCCCTGTGTTCGCACAACTGATCCCGGGACTGTGCTAAAATGAGCCAGTCGTCGAGATAGTTGAGAATGCGAACACCCTGTTCTCTCATGGGAACAAGGGCTCCCTCCACGACCTTCGTGAAGACGCGGGGAGACAGGGCCAGCCCGAAGGGTAGGACTCTGTACTGATATGCCCGACCTTCGAACGCGAACCGCAGGAAAGGCCTGTGTCGCGGAAGGATCGAGACATGAAAGTACGCGTCCTTCAGGTCGATCGCTGCAAACCAATCCCGGGGACGGACGCATTCGAAAATGCGTTTCTGCATGAGCATCTTGAACGGTAGCTTGTGAAGGCTCCGATTCAAGACGCGCAGATCCAGGATCGGTCGTAACCCGCCGCTTTTCTTGGGTACAATGAAGTAGGGACTGTAGAACCCTGACCTCATATCGGCTGGAGGGACCGGCTGTATCGCATCCTTCGCCAGTAGGACTGCGATCTCCGCACGCAAGACAGGGGCATCGACATCTTTCACTACAGTGAAGTGGACACCCCTGAACCTGGGGGGACGCCGGGCGAACTGAATCGCATAGCCGAGCCTGATGGTCCGAATGAGCCAGCGGGACGGACTGGCCAGAGACCGTACCAGCGGGACCAGAGGAACCACAGGCGCACCCGCAGCGGGGCAGCGAGGTGGAACGCAGGGACGCAGCCCGGGGGGCTCTCTCTGTGAGGCGGCCCGACGCGGCGTCACAGTGTGCTGTGCAACACTTACCTGCTTCCACGGGTGGACAGAGGGAGCAGTCGAGGCTTTGACTGCCTGCTGCTCGCTGCTGTCCGCTGGCGAGAGAAGAGGGGGATGAGAGTGGTGAGGTTCATGCCCTCCCACTGCTCTCCGAGCCCTCTTCGGACCCGGAGATAGAGGAAACTGCTCTTTTACTGAGAATTTGGGTACCGCTGGCTGTTGGGCCAGCGGCGGAACAAAAACAAAAGGAAACAAAAGATTTTCCACCCGGCCCTCCTCCGGGGGAAGGAGCGGTGTGGTCACCACCTCCTGTAGAGCAGTCCTCTCCATCTCCGGGTCGCCCGTCCTAGGGCCGCTTGGACTTGGCCTTGCCACCCTTCTTCTTGGGGGGTGGCGGGACGGGCTGGGCGCCCCGACCGCGACCGGCTCCACGGCGCCGCTTAGCCGGAGGCTGCTGCTGCTGGGGCGCGGGATCGGGGGCGGCCGCAGGGGGGCGCCCTCGGCGACGAGCAGTCTGAGGTGCTGCGGGCGGTGGTGGAGCAGCAGCTGACCGCCTCGGCAGGATATGACTGATGGCCTCAGACTGCTTTTGTACAGTCGAGAACTGTTGGGCAAAGTTCTCGACCGCGTCGCCGAAGAGGCCGGTCTGGGACACGGGGGAATTAAGAAACCTGACCTTGTCGGTATCCCTCATGTCCGCGAGACACAGCCAGAGATGGCGCTCCTGGACCACAAGTGTGGACATCGCACGACCCACTGACCGCGCCGTAACCTTCGTCGCACGAAGCGCGAGGTCCGTCGCGGCACGAAGTTCCTGAAGAACTTGTGGGTCATGACCACCCTCGTGCAGATCCCTCAGTGCCTTGGCCTGATGGACCTGCAACAACGCCATAGCGTGTAGGGCAGAGGCAGCTTCCCCACAGGCCTGGTAAGCCTTGCCGGTAAGATCCGACGAGTGCTTACAGGCCCGGGAAGGGAGAGACGGCTCCCCCGCCAGGTGGAGTTAGGGCACAGTTGCATAGCAACGGCCCGTTCCACAGGGGGTATGCGCGTATAACCCTTCGCTGCCCCGCCGTCAAGGGTGGTGAGGGAGGAGGACCCACCGACACGGTTTCGGGCAGTAAAAGGTGCCGTCCACGTGCCAGTGAGCTCTTCATGCACCTCCGGGAAGAAAGGCACTGGGGTGGGGGGCTGAGAACCAGCCCTTGCCACCCCGAGATACCAATCGTCCAACCTCGAGGGCTCGGGACACGGTGGAGGATTCCACACGAGCCCGACCCTGTTGGCGGCCCGGGAAAGCATAGCCATCATTTCCGGGTCTGAATCGGGCACAGTTGTCACTCCCGAGGGAGGCAGCTGCGCCGAATTGTCATCCGCGGAAGTATCAGGCTCACCCTCCGATGCAGTGATTGACATCCGGTCATCCTGGGGAGCTCCGAAGGATACGGATGGTACACACCTCTGGGGTGGTCCACCACGCTCCCCCGGCAGCTCTACTGGCTGCGGAGTGCAGGAGGGATGAGGGTTCCTAGGGGGTTGGTTCCCCGAAGGAAGCGCGCTCACCGTGATCCTCAGGTCACCAGTGCCGCTGCCCGAAGCAACCCTCTGAGGAGGATTGGAACGAGGCAACGGCACCGGGACTCCGCCCCTTTGCAGGAACTGGAGTCTAGACTGCAACTCCGCGACGGTCATCATCCCACAATGGGTACATGACTCGTCCACAAACGCCGCCTCAGCGTGCCTTAAGCCCAAGCACGCGATACAGCGTTGGTGACCATCCCGGGGCGCCAGGTAACGACCGCATCCAGCAGCACACAAGTAGAACGACATCTTTAAAAAGACGCGAACTACTCGTGTAAGCTCTTTCAAGGACTGACTCTTTTAGGTGCTGAAGCACGCAGGGGAATAGCCGCTGCAGCACAGACAGGGAATGTGCAGCCTGTCGTGTGCACTCTCTTTGCAGACGCTGCTCTTACCAGCTGTGAGAACAGCTTTTTAGCGCTCTTAAAGCGCACCGTCACCAGCCGTGAAAACGGCCTTCACGCTGATACACAGCTTAATTTGCTCAAATAAAAAAAGGCAAAACACAAAGCAAAGAAGAAAAAATCGGCCCCGCTGCTGTGCTGTTCCTCCTGCACCGGACGAGAAGAGCAGTCAGAGAGAGAGCTGGCTCGTTGAAGTCCGTTCTTCAAACACTCGCTCGTAGAAACCACCGTGTTTGCAGTAGTTCGGCTCCGAAGCGAAAAGCTGAAGATGCAACGCACCTGCTGCTCATTATATACCCGCGCTGCGAGGTGAGCAGCTGATGCAGATGATTGCATGCCAATGTGCATTGGCTCGTTTAGTTACACTCGAAGTAGATTGGCTTCTCTGGCGAGATTCCTATTCGTCGGTCTGTCCGACGTACGTCGAACGTGACCGACTGAATGGGAACCCCCATTTCAATTTATATATATTTAGATCATACGGTCATCATCTATCTTGTTTTAAATATTTTCTTTTATCATCTGTAACGTCATTACATTGAATTTTAATAAATGATTGATTCACTCCAGTTGTATGTCTTATTCTTTGCATAGGTTGAAACAACAACATGACGGAGCTTATGAAAAAAGTTTATTACATGCCGTCCAACCCCGGTTCTTTAGGAGGTAAAAAAGGATTAAAAGATGCCGTCTTAAAGGAATGCGGAGTGCGTCTAAGCGATAAGCAGGTTTCAGATTGGTTGGCCGGGGAGGATGCTTACACATTACACAGAACCGCTCCTATAAAATACATACGTAATAGAGTTGTAGTGTACAGAGTGGATACCCAGTTCCAAGCGGATCTCGTTGACATGTCGGCATATTCCAAGGAAAATGATGATAATAAATATATGTTAACATGTATCGATGTTTTTAGAGAGTATGCCTGGGCTCGTGTGCTAAAAAATAAAAACGGACTCGAGGTTACTAAAGCGTTTAAGTCTATACTCGAAGACGGTCGCGTACCGCAGAACTTGCAGACGGATCAGGGGAAGGAATTTTTCAACAAACATTTTCAAGATGTAATGAAAAAGCATGACATTAATCATTTCGCAACTGCTACGGATTTGAAAGCCAGCGTTGTGGAACGTTTTAATAGAACGCTAAAAAGTCTAATGTGGAGATTTTTAACAGCTACAAATTCTCGGCAATATATAGATGTTTTACAAGATATTATGCAGGGATACAACATCAGTTATCATCGAAGTATTGGGATGAGACCGGTGGACGTCAACAAAGAAAATGAGGCTCTGGTGTTTCAAAATCTGTACAGAGATGTAAAGAAAAATGAAAAACCTGTATTTAAATATAAAGTCGGAGACGTTGTTCAAATTTCTAAAGTGCGAGGTCTGTTTGCCAAAGGATATGAACAGAACTACACAGAAGAATTTTTCACTATTGCCTCATGTATCCCGCGTCAACCGCCCGTATACAGACTGTCTGATTATGACGGGGAGGTAATCGACAGAGTTTTTTTATGAAAAAGAGTTACAAAAAATAATCGTGAGCGTTCAAGGTAGAAAAGATTTTAGGGGAGAAAAAACAGGGGAGATCCATGCTTGTATTAGTGAAATGATTAGGATGGCCTTCAAAATTTAATAGCTATATAGACAAAAAATCTCTGGTCGACTTGCAAACGCCTTAAAACACATCAACCACACACGATAAGATCATTTTAGTAAAAGGGGTTACCATGGACGACAATGGTTTCTACGTTACGCTACCATGCAACGCTTCTTTGTCAGTTTATCCTGAAAACCGTATATCTAGTTACAAAACAAGGTTAGCGAGCCCTATCAACTTGAAAGGTAAATGGGAAGTCGCTCTCGTTGAAATTGAATATCCTAGAAGTTGGTACACCTTTAACGACGATGATGGACTTTTTATCCTACACGCTGCCCCCTTACCACACACAAACAAATCCGGTGAAAAGGTATTTAAGGTATAACCCACGTGGGATGGATGCTATGGAATATGTTAACTATTACCAAAATCAGGCCGGAGCGGGGCTACCCGGATATGCAGGAGGGGGTGTTATGTATGGGGTGGGGCTCGGTGGACTTTTCAGAGGATTGTTTAGGATGGCCATACCTTTGTTGAAAAGGGGGTTCAGTATTGCTAAACCCCACCTAAAATCGGCCGCTAAAAATATAGTAACCGATGTCGTCTCAAACGCGTTGTCAAGATCATATAACGATAACACCAAACCTCAAGACGGCTCAGGTCTAATGGTCATGACCCGTAGTAGAATGTCTAAACCGCTGGGTATAAGGAGGCGTGGTCATTCAATAAAGAAAACAAAGCGTAGACCTAAGAAGCACTCAGTCGTGCACAGAAAGCGTAAGAAGAGTGTAAAGCAAAACGTATCAATTAAGAGAACCATATTCTAACATGGCCTTACTTCACCGCAAGTCAGCAGAATGTATCAAGTCCGAGTTGAATTTATTTACGGTTCCTCTGACGCAAACAGTTATTGAGAAAAACGGGTATTTAGAAGTACCCCCTTTATCGGCTATATCTGATTCTTCACCTTTGGAGTTTTTTATAGCTGGAACCGGAGAAGATTACATCGATCTAAATAACACATTGTTGTACCTACGTCTTAAAATCACAAGACCTAATGGTGCTAATTTAGCAAATGATGCAAAGGTCGGACTGATAAATTACCCAGGGGCTACTATATTTTCACAAGTCGATGTGAGTCTCGGTGATCGATTGACATCTCAGAGTTCAAGCACATATGCTTATCGGTGTATCATCGAGAGTCTCATCAACTACAGTAAAGATGCGCTGGAATCGCTTTTCTCCACAGGGCTGTTTTACAAAGACACAGCCGGTCATATGGATGAGACTGACCCTGGCGGTGATAACCAGGGGTTGACAAAGAGGGCTTCTTACACAGCTAACAGTTGAGTGGTGGAACTGTTGGCACCTATACACAGCGATATATTCCCAGCCAACATTTGTATGTGGGGCCCATATGGGTATGAAATGGGTTGAAAAATGGGCCCTATGTAGGATTGTCCGCGGGTTCCATAATGGCCCCATGTTAATTGCCCAGATGGATTTCATGCAGGATTGCACCTGCCTCTAGGTGGGACCCAAATGGGCAACTTGTGCAAGACCCATCTCGGTCCCAGCTTTAACCCAGATACTATTTTTATGTGGGGCCCATGTGGGTTTGAAATGGGCTGAAAAATGGGCTCTATATGGGATTGTCCGTGGGTTCCATAATGGCCCCATGTTAACAGCCCACATGGATTTCATATAGGATTGCACTTGTCAATAGGTGGGCCCCAAGTGGGCAACTTGTGCAAGACCCATCTCGGTCCCAGCTTTAACCCAGATACTATTTTTATGTGGGGCCCATGTGGGTTTGAAATGGGCTGAAAAATGGGCTCCATATGGGATTGTCCGTGGGTTCCATAATGGCCCCATGCCAATTGCCCAGATGGATTTCATGCAGGATTGCACTAGCCACGAGGTGGGCCCCAACTGGGCAACTTGTGCAAGATCCATATGGGTCCCAGCTTTAAGTTTTATGTGGGTACTACATGGGCTTGAAATATGGGTTGTAAGTGGGATTGTCCATGGGTTCCATGTTGGCCCTTTGTCAATTTCCCATGTAGATTATATGCAGGATTTCACTGGGTGTTAGGTAGGGCCCAACTCTTTAACATATGCAAAACCCATCCTGGTCCCATCTTCAAGGTTTCAGTGGACCATAATGCCCATACCCACCCCTGCTCTGACCAGTATAAGACTTTGAACAATTTAAAATAAGATAAATGCATTCCTCACTAAGACAAACTACCATGATAACAATGCACAACTTTTATTTATATGTTATTTCTACCTGAATAGTAATCTGAATAGCAAAACCACACAAATAAAATAGCAAAAAATTACCAGGGCAGAATGCAGTAGAGAACACAGTGAGACTGAAATCCTTTCAATTTCAGTTTTATTTAATGGCAGAAAACTACAACTATAATAAAGTACTTCAATACAAGAACTACAACAGAAGCAGCAACTTAAAATAATGTTATAACTCAACCATAAAGGGATAGTTCACCAAAAATGAAAATTCTGTCATCATTTGCTAAACATCTTCATTTCAGTACAGCAGAACAAAGAAATTTATACAGGTTTGGAATAACTTGATGTGGAGTAAATTATGACAGAATCTTCATTTTTTGGTGAACTATCCCTTTAAGCTACAGCCAACTTTTGGTGCATTCTCGCTGCCCTCTGTGCTCCTCTGTCTCTTGCTCCAGTAAACCACTTCGACAGTGCCCTCTCCGCTTCTTGCAAGTTAACCTTGGACGTCAGGGGGTTGTTCTTAAGAGCCTCTGCAAAAACAAATAACAATATACATGCTAATTAATATCACAAATAGGGATGGTCTGGGGTGCGTTTCCTGAACAACGATGTAACTCGCTGCTGAGCTACCATAGTACGATGCATCATTGAACAAATCAACTAGCTAGTCACGACTGTTTCCCGAAACCGTACTGTCACAAACCTGTCGTTCAGCCACGTTGGTGAATGACGTCAGAGAGTTGGTGAGTTATAACTTCTTTAAATGAATGTGTTTGAGATCGAATTAATGCTAGATTTTCTGCTATAAATAGTGGACATGGCATTAGAGGACTAATTCTCATTTTTCTATTATTTTGCTTTATTTCCAGATTCAATTATATGCTTGTTCTTACGTACTAGAGCACGTACGCACATGCACACTCTCCAAAAACGGTGCTTTAAATATCTTGACAAAAATAAAATATATAAATGACATTTGTATATATATGGTATAAAATATATACATTGTATTTAATGACATGCAGCTTGCTTATTTTGCTCAAGATAACAATTTATTAAGTCCACATGTCATAAAAACAAGAAACTATGCTTCTAACCACAGGTCAAGAGCTGTCGTTCCAACCACACAAGTTTGCGATGCAGTTTGTGAATGTTCGTTTGAACGATGGTTTTGGGAAACACCAAATCGTTGAACAATGTAAGTAATGACGGAACTTGCGATGTTAGTTGGCCAACGATGCTTTTGGGAAACGCACCCCTGATCGGTTGGCTGCAGTTCAGTGTTTGTAGATAATCACATTCAGTATGACTAAATCGTTAGTTACTAGGGGTGTGCAAGACCCAGGTGAAAAAAAAAAGTGCAGTAAAATACACTTTATTTTAGTACACTTCCATAATGTACTTAAAGTGCTTTATTTCCGTGCACTTATTTTGTACTTAACCCTAAAAATGGCAAGACCCTAAAGAGACATCAGAAAATTAATATTTTGCTATTTTCCATCTTATTAGGACACCAACTTGATAATTTTTTTCAAAATATGACTTTTAATTTAAATTTTAATGTTTGTATCCCACAGGATACGTTACCAGTTTAGGGGTATAAATTGACTGAAAACCGAATTCTTGTTTGGCAATGCCTTTTTACAACATTTTAAACTATTTCAAAACATTTTATTCTCTAATAACTTATAATAAACATTCTTTGTGACATATTATGATAAACAATAAGTGATAAACAATATTTATGAATAAGTGATAAACAATATTTCCAATATTGAAAACCCATTTAAGTTAATGTAACACAGATAAATTTCATATTAGCCCTAAAAAGGGCAAAGAGAAATCAGAAAATTATTTTTATTGTTATTTTCTATCTAATTAGGACACAAATAATACATTTTCATGATTTTTTTTTTTTTTAAAGAGACTTTTATTTATTTATTTATATATTTTTTTGTGGATACGCCACTCCTTTGTCGGTATAAATTAAGTGAAAAAATAATGTTTTTTGGCAATGCAAATTTTAAAACATAACTTAACTCTCATAACTTAAAGCAAACATTCATAAAATTCTGTTGAACAATAAGTATAATGCCTATTTATTAATATATCTGTTTACTGTATCATATTTAATGCTTAAAATTCTAGGGCAAATAAATTATCAATATGAACAAATCTTAGCTGAAAACCCTGTCATACACAATCTCCTTCATGCCTTCTGTACTCGGATTGATAGTTCATACTTATAAAGTAAATGTAAAAGAAAAAATTACTGTGCTGAAGCAATTTGGTTATTTATATTCATACACCATTTTTTAATGTTAAAATTTACTATTTACAATACTAATAAACTACTTTTTTTTTTTTTTTTTTTTTCGTTTTTTCATGTTAATGTAAATGTCAAATATGACAACAGGCTTTTTGGGGCACATTTATTTGTCCATCTCTCAATTATCATTGATTTGCAAAAAATTGCATATAATGAGTTATAAAAGCCTGATATAGAAATATGATGCTCAACAACAACAACACCCCCCAAAAAAATACACATATATTTATATACAAGTTTGTATTTCATTTTGAGTATCATACACACACACATCTGGTTCGCTATCTCTGTGGCCACTCTCAATGAAGACATAATGATTTTTATACTGTACAAACTATATATTCTATCCTCTCACACTGGGATAGATAGATATATGCAAATCAATAATTGAGAAATGGATAAATAAATGTTCCCCAAAAGCCTGTTGTGTCATATTTGATATTTACATTAACATGAAAACAATGTAAAATTTGTAATGTAATTTTTACAATGTAATTTTTTATTTTTAACGTCAAAAAAAAACAAGGCATAAAAGTAAAGCCAAGTTGTTTCCTTCCAGAAAATGTTTATCTTACAATTACTTTATTACAAATATTAAAGATTTATGAGTAAAAAAAAAAGAGGTTACTTGAAAAAAATTATGAACTACCAATCAAAGGACAGAAGGCATGAAGTAGGCTAATATATTCATAAATAGGATTTATTCTTATTGTTCAACAGAATTTTACAAAAACTGTTTGCTTTAAGTTATGTGAGAATAAATGTTTAAAAAATCTGTCTATTATGTTGTAATATGCATTGCCAAACATGCATTCTGTTTTCAGCTGATTTATACCCCATAAACTGGCAATGTATCCTGTGGGATACAAACATTTACAGGCAATTATAAAAAATGTACAAATTAAATTAATAAAATTTCAACATAAACGTAATAAGCTAACACTCAACAACAACTTTTTAAACATGTAAGTCCCTTCCAAATATTGTAAATATGTGAAATATATAAACTTTTATCAGAAGGTTAGTAGATTTCCCACTACAGGGGGTCATGCTGTTTTTAAATGCTGCCTGTGAGCTAAACAAAAAATTTATGAACAAAGTCAATATATCTAAATATTCACAACAAACACCCTTTCAACATGAAACCAAGAAATGAGACCTAAACTTTCCCTGACTCTCCCCACAGCCTCTCAAATGTTTGTATCCCACAGGATACGTTGCCAGTTTTAGGGTTAAAGGGATAGTTCACCCAAAAATGAAATGTTTATCTGCTTACCCCCAGGGCATCCAAGATGTAGGTGACTTTGTTTCTTCAGTAGAACACAAATGATGATTTTTAACTCCAACCGTTGCTGTCTGTCAGTCAAATAATGGCAGTGGATGGGAACTTGGATCAATAAGAGTCGAAAAACCTTGCATAGACAAGTCCAAATTAAACCCTGCGGCTCGTGACGACACATTGATGTCCTAAGACATTGTGACAACAGTTTGGTTTCTCGCACAAACCGATCGTTTCGTATCTTAGGACATCAATGTGTCGTCACGAGCCGCAGGGTTTAATTTGGACTTGCCTATGCAAGTTTTATTTACTCTTATAGTAGAAGTTCCCATCCACTCGCATTAGTTGACTGACAAACCGCAAAGGTTGGAGTTAAAAATGTGAAAAGACCGGTTTAAAAACAACACGCTTGAAAAAACAGAAAAACGCGACAATGGACGGCGAACTTGACCAGCGTTTGTGCGAAGAGATTAGAAAGTGCCCACATTTGTACAATTCATGTTTTAAAGAGTACAAAGACGTATTTAGGGCGGCAAATTCATGGAGGGAGATAAGTAAAAATATGGGAAGGGATGCACTACTTTTCTTCTCCGATCATGCCCAGAGAATGTCCCATTGATGACATGTCTCAGTGCTGCTCTTCGATGTCTGGTAGAGCATAGAAAAAAATTTACTGCGCATGTGTCGAACGCGCTCATCCGCGCGCATCCGTGGTGTAGTATACTTTGAAAGTTTCGCGGACGCGACTACATGCGCGATGCGTCCGGGCGCGGAAAGTGAAGTATACCCAGGGCTTAAGACCTTCGTTAATCTTCAGAACACAAATTAAGATATTTTAGTTAAAATCCGATGGCTCCGTGAGGCCTCCATAGGGATCAATGACATTTCCTCTCTCAAGATCCATTAATGCACTAAAAACATATTTAAATCAGTTCATGTGAGTACAGTGGTTCAATATTAATATTATAAAGCCACGAGAATATTTTGGTGTGCCAAATAAAACAAAATAACGACTTATTTATTGACGGCCGATTTCAAAACACTGCTTCAGGAAGCATCGGATCACAAATGAATCAGTGTATCGAATCATGATTCAGATCGCGTGTCAAACTGCCAATGGCTGAAATCACGTGACTTTGGCGCTCCGAACAGCAGATTCGACACACTGATTCATTTATGATCCGAACGTTCCTGAAGCAGTGTTTTGAAATCAGGCATCACTAAATAAATCGTTATTTTGTTTTGGCGCACAAAAAATATTCTTGATTTAGATGGGTTTTTAGCACCTTTATGGATCTTGAGAGAGGAAATGTCATTGCTGGCTATGCAGGCCTCACTGAGCCATCGGATTTCAACAAAAATAATATTTGTGTTAATTTGTTTTCCGAAGATGAACGAAGGTCTTACGGGTGTGAAACGGCATGAGGGTAGGTAATAAATGACAGAATTTTCATTTTTGGGTGAACTAACCCTTTAAGCATTTACTGTATCTGAAAGAAATGTCAACAGCGCATTGATCTGCCCATCTCTTTAATGGAAGATTACAAATGAAGACTTCACGATGTGAGTACAGGAGTCTTTTACTTCACTGTCTCTTGTTAGTATAAATTTTTTTATTTGCCTAAAACAATATGAAGCGAGTACTATGTTTTGTCTCCCACTTTTGATTCTCGCGCCGAAATTTTATTAGATGTATTAGTGGTGTATTAGAGTTCAAAAATGATATAAATACTGTTTGGTTTCTCGCACAAACCGATCATTTCGTATCTTAGGACATCAATGTGTCGTCATGAGCTGCAGGGTTTAATTTGGACTTGTCTATGCAAGTTTTATTTACTCTTATAGTAGAAGTTCCCATTGACACGCATTATTTGACTGACAGACGGCAACGGTTGGAGTTAAAAATCATCATTTGTGTTCTACTGAAGAAACAAAGTCACCTACATCTTGGATGCCCTGGGGGTAAGCAGATAAACATCAAATTTTCATTTTTGGGTGAACTATCCCTTTAAACAGAGAATTCCTTAAAATAAAATATCTCTCTTTGCATTGAACTTTGAGCGTCGTAACTTTGCAGATGTTGTTTATGATCAAACAGTATTACACACATTACTACAAAATTAAAGTGAAATCATAATCAACCACCCCTTTAACGTTAATACTAGGGATGTACTACACTACTTCTACATACATGATAAGCCATTATTTGAGGTTGATTAATGATAGGCGAATGTTTGGATTTCCTGCCATTAACGATCTGTCCGTCACAGACTGTGTGATTTCACCACTTGCTGTGGAGTTTTTTTCTGCGACTAACCGACTAATGCCAATTGTGGTCAACAAAGGCTCTTCTCATTGACTACCAGTTAGTTGACTATTAGGGGGTACCCCTACTTAAGTTATACTAAGTTAATTTACTTACCATACACAACGTTGAAAAGACACAAATCTTTAAACTTTTTTTTTTTCCCATGACGGCCAAACAAATTGTACTCCAATGCCAGCTCATTTGACAAGATGTATTTCATCATTCTTCTTGTTGCATCGTCTATACTTGTGCCACCAACATCTGCCACCATGGTAACCTAAGGATGAGAGCCAAAAGGAGAAACAAAGGTTTACATAAACTGCAACAACAATAAGCTACTAAGATTAAACAATTTGATTCCTTGAAGACAGAAGATTCATTGCAATACATATTTTTATATCAACAAATGTAGGGATGGGTACCTAACCCTGTATTTTTAAGGGCACCGACCATCAGTACTCCTGTGTACCAATTCACATTAAATCAATCGGTGCCAAATTTTGCATACTAAAGCGCAGTGATTGGATTGAATGATCTCTTTCTCATGAATAAATGTTAGACACACATAACAGTGTGCTATGCCCTGGACTGGACGCTACATGACAGACAGGCTGGAGGTTGTAGGGACGGTTTTGGAAGGTAGAGAGAGGATTTATTTTGTCTAGTGTATAAAATTTCTAAATAAATAACAAATTGTTGAAATTGAGAGATTTTGACTTATTTTTTCACTGAAATAAATGTTTTTGTTATTACACAGAGAGTAAAGTACCAAAAAAAGGTACCGGCACCGAATTTCAGGTATGGGTACTGGTACTTGTTAAAATGTGAATGGTATCCAACCCTAATCAAATGGTACATTGTAGTCTATGTACAAATACTTACTGATTTTCAAACTTTATTTTAGACTTACAAAGGGGTATAGCAATAATAATAATAATAATAATAATAATAAACAGAAAAATAAAATAAAACCACAATTCATTAATTCAAAAAAAGTTGTAGGCTAACAGTGCTTTTGACCTAAGACAAGTCCCAGAAGGAGAAAATTGTTAAATTAATAATGTAAACTTACAACGGCGGACATGACACTACGATCCCCCAGCTTCTGATCAAGAGCCTCAAGGTCAGCCTGGGTTTTCAGAGGTAAGACCACTCCTTCAGGAACCTCTAGTACCGATCCGTCTTGCTTTTTCAGCAGGGCATTCAACATCTTACCATGAACACGTTGTGTCTCCTTCACTTCTTCTAAAACTGTTAGAAGTTTAGTGAACATGGCTTCACAAGTGGGGCTGGTAACTCCTTGGGCTGTGGGGCTGGTAACTCCTTGGGCTGTGGGGCTGGTAACTCCTTGGGCTGTGGGGCTGGTAACTCCTTGGGCTGTGGGGCTGGTAACTCCTTGGGCTGTGGGGCTGGTAACTCCTCGGGCTGTGGGGCTGGTAACTCCTTGGGCTGTGGGGCTGGTAACTCCTCGGGCTGTGGGATTTTGAAAGTAGTTGCTCACTTCCTTCACTGCTGGCCAAAGGTGTTGACTTGGTGGAGTGGGTGGAAGCTCCTCCGAAGAATCTGAATGATCACTTGATTCCAGTTGGGTGCTCAGTTGACTCTGGAGAAGTTTTGCACTTGGCCTAGAGAAGTTAACACAAACATATAAGGCACACCTTACCTACTGCCTTCATATTATTTCTAGAGGGCATGGAATTTGACCTGCATTGCTCCACAAACACCTACCTTCTTTTTCTTGAGATATTTTCTGTGTCTGTCAAGTCTGATGAATATTCAGCTTGGTGGAGTTTAACCCTGGCTTCAGCATAAGTGGCTGTAAAACACAATGATACACAATAACAGAACTGAGGCAGATTTTGAAATTTGCATAAGCTTTTAGTACCACAAAAGCAATGTTTGCTCTAGAACATATGCATGTTTCATATACAGCTTCATATCATATCTGCAAAGTGCTATTGTGGTTGCAGGTTTTATTTCCTACCTAGCAAGAGCACCTCTGATTTGAGGGTGTGATTCTGCTTGGTAGGAGTAAAAACCTGTAGTTATATCAGCCCTTTATGTATTACATAAAATGCATTACAAAGATGTAAAGAAATTAACACAAAAGTAAACAATTTAAGGGTCAAATAACTACTTTAACCCTTGTGCGGTCTTCGTTTGGGAAGTACACTCAGGGTCTCCACACACCCCAGGCAACAAAATGCAATTTTGTAACAAAATACTTGTTTTTTTAAACAAATGTAATTTTACTCTGTTTATTAATGTTTTTACTCCATGTTTGAGCGGTTTTTGGAGGATTTATCCTACTTTTTACATTTATATAAATAAATTAAAAAATATTTTTTTAAATAGGTTTTTATACAAAAACAGCTTTTTATGTAAAATTCACTTTATAAAAGACCCACATTTCTAAATTTCATTCATGGGGATAACATGGATAATTTGACATGGTTTAGTGTATGATTTTTGCCCATCTTTTGGAAAATGCAGTTATAAAAGTAAGAAAACTATCATTTTTACCAGTAAATGCTGCAGAGCTCCACTATATGCTATGTGCTATTTGACTGACTGAAAGACATCTTTTCACAAGAATTTTTCAGTTGGATTCATGTCTAAATATTCTGAAATCACAATTATAACAATAAAGCCTACTTTTTGTCAAAGTTTAGTATTTTTGTAATGAAAAAAATCAGTTTTTCAATATTGTTACATTATGATGAGACCCCACTTAAAAATTGGAAAAAATTCAAATAAAAAAAATGCTAAACTTTGACAAAAAGTAATTTTTATTGTCTTTTATTGTCATAATTTTGATTTCATAATATTTAGATATAAATCCAACTGAAAAATACTTGTGAAAAGATGTCTTTCAGTCAAATAGCACATAGCATATAGTGGAGCTCTGCAGCTGTCTACTGGTAAAAGTGATATTTTTTTTTTACATTTAAACTGCATTTTCCAAAAGATGGGCAAAAATCTTACACTAAACCATGTCAAATTATTCATGTTATCCCCATGAATGAAAGTTAAACATGTGGGTCTTTTATAAAGTGAATTTTACATAATAAGCTGTTTTTGTATAAAAAAAATATATATTTATCATCTTTTATTTATATAAATTAAAAAGATATAACAAATCCTCCAAAAACTGCACAAATATGAAGTAAAACATTGATAAACAGAGTAAAATTACATTTGTTTTTTTAAAAAACAATTATTATGTTACAAAATTACATTTTGTAGACCCCGAAGACCCTGAGTGTGACCTTTTTTTACACCAACATAAAAACAAGATATCACTCCAATTTTTTTTTTCTTTGTAGATCTAGAAAGTGTTAACAACTGTAAGTTTCATGTCATTTGGACAAAGATAACTTTTTTTTTTATTTGAGCAAACGTCGTTTGGGGTCTGTGCAGACCCCAAAGACCCTATAAGGGTTAAGTAAGTAAAGTATATCAGTATTTATTCTATTATATTTATTAAAGGAGGAAAATCAGTTACCTGCATTTCCCATTGCACGCACATTACACACAATCCAGTTGCTGGCTGGTGGAGTGTGCTCCTTCACTGCCTTGGTTACACTGACCAGTGAGGCTGGTGGCCACCAGCATACTTTTCTGTCTGTGCCCTTGAACCACTCTATTGGAATGATGTCCATTTTCTTGCAGCCATCATGGTCAACTTCATCCACAAATTCCACAACACTGAATGAGGACACCCTGCAAAATTCAATGAGTCATGTGCTGTGTAGCTGAGGCAAAGCCACAAACATATTCTGAAGAGGCAATAAAAGCAGTGGTTTAGTGAAGTCTGTTACTGGAGCACTGGAAAGCTGACCAGACTGTTTCGATACCAAACAAACTCCTAGAGATGTAGAATTGATGGGGTAGTTGAAAAAACATGTCCCTGTCTCAAAAAGTTCATACACCACATGTGTTCCTCCAGTGGAATGCACAATGTTCCGCACAATCCCAACTCTTCCCTCAAGTTCAAAACAATTGGTACCAGCAGAGTTTGAGATTATTGTGTCTTTGTGTTTATACATCTTGTACTGAACATACTGATGCATGGGAAATTCTGTCAGCATTGGTCCAGATTCATGCGGCTGTGTCCGTTTAACATCTTCAGGCATTTCTTCAGACATGTAAGCAAATAACTGCCTTTCATAAACACGCCTGACAATTTGTTGCACAGGATCCTGTGGTCTTCTCACCATTTTCTTCAGCTGTCCCAAATAATTCTCAAATGGAAAACATGAAACTGAATCTAGAGGGCCATACTTTTTAGCATCATCTGCTAAATGTAAAAGACTGTGTGTATTGTTAACCAGAAATTTTGTCCCATATATCTTCTCAAAGTTGGTAACAAAACATCTTAATAATTTTTGGGCATACCCATAGTATTCTCTGCACATAGGAGACAAAAGTATTCTCATAGCAGATGACAAAACAAGAAAGTTTTTGTACTGTTGACGGGGCAATCTTTGAAAAAGCACAACAGGCCCTGTATATAATAAAAACTGCCTGAATTCTGTAGCCTTCCATTGGCTGTACTCAGTCAAAGAGCGTGGCTTTCTCGAGAAGCTCCGAGGTAAGCTTTGTCTACACAGTTTCAAGTGATCGGAGATAGCGGATAGAGCAGAAGATGAAACCCGACACTGCAATGGTCCCTTGAACCACAGAGCAATTAATTTACGGACAATGCCCAAGCAAACTAAATGCATATAGTCCAAAGGAAAACTGGAAACCATGCCAATGCCTAGGCCCTGGAGAGGTGATTTAGAGTGATGGTGCTCTTCATCAGACATTTGATCAAACTGAGTGTCTGTCCTTGGGCTGGAATCCATGTCAGGGAACACAACTTTACCATCAAGATAAACGCCATACTGCGTGCAACGCTCACAAGAACTGTATCCACCATGACCTTTGACACATTTTAAAAAGGCTCTTGCTGGAGTGTCACAGATAAAAGCATCTGGCAATGGCACATTGTAGTGTTTACCATTATAAGTTACACCAACTGTTGTGACAACTTTTAAATCTTCTACAAAATCATGCATGTATTCATTTACTGATTCAGGTTTACAGGGACCTGCATAAAGACCTATTATAAACACATTTGCTTTTGGTAATTCAACTATTTTACCTAATATAGGCCACAACTGCATATTAGAGCTCCTTGAAAGAGGTAATCCATCAACATTCACACGAACAGTCAATGTATCTGTTGTCAGTTCACTCTCGCTTGTAACTTTCAATTGTGAAATTATTGCACTTGTAAGACCAAAATGGTAGTAGCTACCCTGGCCCATCTCTTTGGCATCACATTCTTTCACTGTACTGAGGAGAGTTCTGGGATCCTTTGGTAAATCCAAACCTAGCTCCAGAAGTATAGTTAATAGTTCTGCAAGTGCAGAGTGAGAAATATTTCGGTTAGCTGCCCATTCAGCAAGTTTTCTTTTAGCATCATAATGGGGCTCCTCTTCAGGACTATCTGAGCAAAAATCATCATCAGGATCACTAGCCATGTACAAGTCTTCAGAATCGACATCAAAATTTACAGCTTCATCAGCATTGTCTTCATCTTCATCTTCTTCATTTTGCACTGCCTGGTCCACAGCCTCATCTGCCTGCTCCATAGCCTCCACTGCAAGACTCAGTAAATGCTGTTGCACTCTGAGTTTGATTCTTCTCCTCCTCGTCCGTGAATTTCCACTTAGATAATCCATTTCACTACAACACACAGAGACCAGGGGCAGAAACAGATATATAGTCTTCTCCAAAATTACTGGAACATTAAAGTCGATTATAGTCACGAATTCGGCCTCTGTGGCTCCCTCCGATCACCACCTGAGGGCTCCATCACCGGAGTGCAAACTCTTTTGGACTTCATTTCCCATAACTCACTGCCTGGTGCTGATTTTGCGCCCACCTGTTCCCCTTTCGGTGGACTATAAAACACGCACTCTCACATACACACTGCAAAGTCTTGTTTTGCCACGGTTGACATTTCTGAGCCTTTTCCCGTGTATGACCTGGATTGTTTATACTGTTACGACGTCTTACGTTCTATTTGCTGCCTGCCCCGACCCTGTGCCTGTCCCTTCATTACGTTTCTGCCTTGCCTGTGATACTGCTGTTGCTGGTGATTTACCCTTGCCTGTTGTACTACGATTGTCATCAATAAAGCTGCACATGGATCCTATGGCTTATGACTACTCGTTACATAGACAAGGTGGACAATTTGCAACTTAATTTCTAACAAGATGTGATGCAACATGATTTACATCATCTGATTTTAATATCCTTAGCGAAACTTTGTATTTGCATATGGTGAAATAATAAATTTAAATTACTTACATGGTATATAGAAGAACACCTGCCAGCTATTCAGGATCTGAAAAAAAAAAAATCCAGAGAAGAACATGTAATAATGATCATTGTAGAAAAGGTTTTTAAAGTTAAACTAATGTTTGTTTAGAGATTAGGGTTGCCTTCGGTGGAGATCAGTGACTGGATCTAATGGTGCATTCACACCAGACACGAATGAAGCGTTAAGCGCGAGTGATTTACAAGTTAAGTCAATGCAAAGACGTGAATAGACATCCTGCAGCGCGATTCGCGCAAATGAGGTGCCGTGAATGAAGCGATTCACACAAATGAGGCAGCGCGAATTGAGCGTTTCGGGCATTTGATGCGCGTAACGCGTGATTCGCGTGAAACATGCAAGTTGAAAAATCTGAACTTTGGCGAAAATTCGCGCCGTGTTAACCAATCAGGAGCTTGCTCTAGTAGTGATGTGACATAGCGAGCTTAAGCAGAAATCCGAAACAACATGGAGGACAAAATCATCGTCGCTGTACATCTTACTTTTATAGAAACAGGAATAAAAAGGATCTTGCTTGAAAGAAAGTGAGTGAGGAGGTCGGACAATCTGGCAAGTTGTAAAAAACGCTCTTTACTCAATTTGAGCTATATAAATATACATATTGAGACTACAAGCTAGCTAAAGCTGACCAATTGAGCTTATTCGCTGTAATTTACAACTATTTCCCCGCTGACAAGTTGTGTTTATTCAGAGGAAGTATGCAGAAAGAAGTGGAAGAGTCTGGGACACATAAAGGAGCGGGAGAGCCCCTCTCATGACGCAAATTCGCGTCTGTTGTGAAGTGAATTTAATGCGCGAATGAAGCGAGTAAACTCAAAATGTTCAAGCGTCCAACTACGCGCGAATAGCGCAATTTATTTGTGCAAGTCACGTCTGGTGTGAACGCACCATTAACACCTTAAGATGACACTCAGCTCAGATCTGTGTCGCTGTAAGTTACCGAAAGCGAAACCACACACAAAACACCGGCTCTCTCGCACTGTATGACGTGACAGACAACAGGTTGTCCAGTGCGGTTCCGTTCACACAGCGCGGATATTCCGAGAATGCGGTTGTGAGTCCTGATAATTTATAGGTGTTACATAAATAACCTTACTGTGTGTGAACGTAACCATATTAAGAACTCAAATACAGGACTGACAACCGTATTCTGCTGCTGTGTGAACGTGGCCTATATAATGTCTAAAAATATAATAAAGCTGGGACCGAGATGGGTCTTGCACAAGCTGCCCACTTGGGGCCCACCTAGAGGCAGTTGCAATCCTGCATGAAATCCATCTGGGCAATTAACATGGGGCCATTATGGAACCCACGGAAAATCCTACATGGGACCCATTTTTCAACCCATTTCATACCCATATGGGCCCCACATACAAATGTTGGCTGGGCTCTGATAATGTATGGGATATTATATTAACAGGTATTAATATTTGTCCACCGTTTGTGACTATGGTTTTTGGCAAACTGTGCAGTTCACCTTAATGGACAGGCGCATTGACAACTTATATTTGGAGAGGCTCCACTTCTATAACGGGCGGACGCGTTTAAAAAAAAGCGCGGGTTTACAATGCATGATCTCCAAACTCTTGCTTTGGAAACAAAGACATTAAAATGCAATTACGCGCAAATGGGCTTCTCTACTACTTATTCTTATGTCGATTTCCTTTTATTTGCTATTATTATTGTCCAAACTGCAAAATCAATGCGTTTATTCAGCTATGTGTAGGCCTATGTAAAAGGGATTGATACGGAACGCATATTTCACCCATCAATGCGATTCCGTAAATAAAAAATAGAAAAATTTCGGGAAGGGTGTTTGCCTTAGAAGTCGATATCTCAACATGTAAAGTAGAATAAATATCTGTCTAAATAATACAAATAAAGACAAGAAATGTGCGCCAAAAAAGACAAAAGGGCATAGAATTAAATCCTAAAAGGCTTAGAAGATGATATAAAGTAATATTCTTCTGATAAACAAACGTTTTGTGTTTAAACTTTTAACTATTTGACCTGACTGTTTCTCCGAGCCATGAGATAGCTTCAAATGATGTGTATTTTACATTTCACTAATCGATTAATTTAACCTTAGTTAATTAGCTAATTGACCACTTCCCCCTTACAGCTGAAGAAACTTATTATGAAATACCTGTATTCTATTCTGTTTTGGATAGTTTAAAACACTTTTACATCATCACATAATATAATTAAAGATGTACTCACCGCAGTTGTCACCGCAGCTCGCTCCAGCACTCCTAGAAAGACCGCCAACTAAGCCATCACAAAATGGCGCAATATGTTTTTTTTTTTTTTTTTTTTTGACGCATAATGCTGAACACATTTCTTACTAAATGTACAATATACTGCCTTTGGCAAACAGCAGAAATATATACTTTATTGTTATTTAATTTTTATTTTTATTGCATATAAATTGACCTTTTCATAGACTGTGATGACGCGTTTTAACCGTCATCAGCAATGTAAATCCAGCAATGTTTTTTTTTATTTTTATTTTTTTTAAAGGAACGTACATTTATTTAACTATATAACTTTATATTACCTTTGCATAAATAGCAAAAAAATAAAAAATAAAAAAATTGTGATCTTCATCAAAGAAGATTCTTCATCAAATTTGAGTAATATTGAATCTGTTTTTTATTTTGTTGTTTTTGCAAGTGAGATGAGTAAATGTCTGCTCACATTTATTCTAAAATTACAGTAACCATCATATTTACACAGCACACAACACACTTACTCCCGATTTCTATCAACACTGGGAGAGCTGCCTGTCAGTCAATAAATTTGTAAAAGTAACTCATATATTTTGTTTTAAATTTAAAAGTAATGTGTTACTTTACTAGTTAGCTGTTAGCTGCTTTACTAGTTAGCTGCTTGAAAAAAAGTCATCTGATTATGTTACTCAAATTAATGCATTACCCTGGCCCCAACACTGATCTCCCAATCACTGGTCTCAGATAATGAACCATATGTGGTAGGTTTTCATGAAAATATTTTTTCTAAATATTAACATTTATTCACTTCATAACTTAATTTGTGTCAGCTCCATCAGACGCACTAAAAAGCATGCTGATTTCATTTAATCCATCAAACAATGAAAGTAGGGCTGGGCGATATCGAATGCTTATCGAATATCGATATTGAACGCGATATTGCGTGTCTTATCAGTGATCTACGGCTCGGTCTATTGAATGCCGCTTCATTTGAAAGCAGGTGATGGCGATTTAGCGGCAATCAGGGAACCGGCTTTACTGACGAAATGTGCGTGACAAAAGCATTCGATATATCGCCCAGCCCTAAATGAAAGTCTTCACTCATGTAAGAATGATGTTCAGTAAAGGAGCTATAATGATAAAATAAATTCTATGTTTTTTCCCATTTTCACACTATGAACAATCCAGTTCCTGTTTTCCTTAATTCCCCTCCATCCTTTTAATATTAAACATATCTAACCAATGTTCTTAGGTAAATAATACATAATATCATGTAGTTCCATTGATGTTTTATGGCAAGCCGTTTTGACTTTTATTCTCAGGATATGAATTCTTGATATCAACAATTCAATTGTTGATATCAAGAATTACATTTCCACTAGTAGCAATGTTACTTCTTGATATCAACAATTCAATTATTGATATCAACTATTCAGTTGTTGATATCAAGAATTACCTTTCCACTAGTAACAATGTTAATTCTTGTTATCAACATTTGAATTTCCACTAATAAAATCTAGAATTCTTGATATCTGTTATTGTATTTTCACAAGTGAAATGTCACCATAGGCTGCCATTCAAATTCAATTGTTGATATTGTCGTGGAAATTCCCAATACTAATCTGACTTCACCACTGACAATTCAAACAACCTCCAGTTGTCAATATAATATATGTAATACTCAGTAATACTACAGTATCTCGAGGTAATTCCCTTCTCGAATACTTCTAATACATTTCCAATACTTCGAGGTAATTCCCTTCCCGAAGTAAGGTGACGGCGTCCCGTCAAGAAGCTACTATCACTACCTCAATCACACATGAGCACACAGGTCTTTAGCATCTATACACTCTCACCGTCCTTCTCAGGTGTACGCTGGTCCGACACTGGATCATTAATACTAACTCAGAGTATTACAGCCTCACCCAGAGGGTGACTCTATAGTCTTCCAACACTATCACTGTCTCTGCTGTGGTCTTTTGAGCATAGAATCTTTAGTACTTCTATTCCTTAGCTGCGCAGCATATACCTGACACGACTTCCAAGTTGCTCTTTGTAGAAATGAAGTTTTATTTACGGCCGGGAGGTCACTCGTCACAACAACAGAGTGAGTCTCAATGAATAGAAATAGATACGTGCACATTTAAGTCTTACAGTTGAGTAAAAATGAATGTCTTCATCACTGTGATTTGTTCTGGTGATTGGTTTGTAATGATCTAAGCTAATCATGTGACTGGTCTTTGACCTGAGCATCCTTAGTCTGCATTTTCTGTACATTTCATGAAATTCCAATTTCACATATTAGAAATACAATTCTTACTAGTAAAAATCATAATTTTTGATATCAATAATTACATTGCTACTAGTAAAATGCAAATTTTTGATAACAAGAATTCAATTGTCACTAGTTGAAATGTTAGTTCTTGATATCAACAATTGAATTGTTACTGGTAAATATGTCCATTTTTAATATCTGAAAATGTATTTCTAATATCAATATAATTTCAGATATCTAAAATGGCTTTCTTACTAGTAACAATCACATTCATGATATCAGAAACTAACATAGTGAAAATAACCCTTTGCCCATGTTTGACCCATATGATTTGGCCAAGAGGGCCCCATATGCTTTTCCCCATTCAGATCCCATATAGAGATTACCTATGTGGGTACTACCTTGGGCCCATGTAGGCAGCCTATATGGGACTGATTGTGTTTGCCCATGTCTGACACATATAGTTTGGCCAAGCGCGCCCCATATGTATTTCCCCATTCAGGGCCCATATAGAGATTACCTATGTGGGTACTACCTTGGGCCCATGTAGGCAGCCTATATAGGACTGATTGTGTTTGCCCATGTTTGACACATATGGTTTATCAAAGTGGGTCCCATATGTTTTTCCCATTCATAACCCATATAGAGATTACCTATGTGGGTACCACCTTGGGCCCATGTAGGCAGCCTAGGGCTGTAGTCAAGTCCACCTTTGTCGAGTCCAAGTCAAGTCCAAGTCCAAAAGGTTCGAGTCCAAGTCAAGACCGAGTCCAAAGAGGTTCAAGTCCAAGTCAAGTCCAAGTCCAAAAAGTTTCGAGTCCAAGTCAAGTCCGAGTCCAAATGAGACAGTCAAGAAAGAGACAGGAAAAAAAAAGAATCCTCTTCAAGACCACGTACATAACTATTGATAATTTATATGATGCGTGAGACAGCATATCTTCTATTCTAAGACAATCATTTTGAATTATTATTTGTCATGATCAAAAATCATGTGCAGAGTAGCAACACTGTAGGATCAAATAAGGCCATTTTATTTACTTTATGTATAGCAATTTCACTAAATTCACATAAAGCTGAAGTGCAATTTCACATTTTCAGTGGCAGTAAGTCATTGTCTTAATGAGTGAGTCATTGAGTCATTCATTCATTCATTCATTCAGTAACGAAGCAAGTGCTGGTATTTTTGAAAGGGTAATTGAATCATTGCCTTTCATGGTTTTTTCACAGCCATGATTCGTTCACAAAACATCGATATGAGTCTCAGTTCTGCTGTGGCTTTAGTTGGAACTAGAGAATTTTCTTGGCTGATTCCGATTTCAGATTTTTTAATAGTGTGATCTGCCTATACCTATTTTTACCGATTCCGATTTTCTTTCTAAGAACTATAATTGACAGCATATACAAACAAAAATCTACTTTTCTTCAACACAAAGTTTTATTTTCATAAAAAAAGTAAAACTCAGTAATAAAATAAAAACAAATAAAAAAAATTGCAAACAACAGCACAAATTAATGCAATAGAATAGAGAGCTATGAAAGTTTTTCAGGTTAAAGGTGCTAAAGAGGATCTTTTCGTCGACTGAGAAACCAAAGACTGTTAGTGAGTTTTTGAAATGAGCGCATGCATAAGAACAACCCCCCTCCTTCACAGCTCATTTCAAGGGAACGCCTCCCAAAACTCGTAAACACGAGTACTGGAACAGGAGTGTTTACCACCGGCATTCGCTGTGTCGTGTTAGTGGATTCATTATGTCGGACTCACCGCAGGTAACTCATAATCTGCAGTTGTTACTCCTGTCTCCTGACAAAAACATTGCATGCAGCGCCTGTGGAGTGTGGAAAGTTACTGGAGAGTGCAGCCGCGCACGTCTCGCACAAGGAACATCATGGCAGTGATTGACAAGCCAGAGGGCCAATCCACACACGTCTTTCACAAGGAACGTAATGGCAGTGATTGACAAGCCAGAGGGCCAATCGTTTACACGATGATCGCTTAAACGATTGGCTGATGTTTTTAAGGCACTACCTCGTGCACAGATGATGTATATTAATATTATTACTTTCAGTGCACCTAATAAATAGTCTTTTATCAGTTAGTAAAGACAGTTTCAAGTAATATTGCAAAAATGTATAAAACAAAACATCCTCTTTAGCACCTTTAAAGGGGCACTATGTAATAATGACACCCAGTGTTCAAAATAGGTACTGCAGTCCAAATTCAAAATATTATTTGGCCCGCCCCTGGTTCAAAGTCGTGGGTTGCCAGCTTTTACAGCATATCGTTGCCAGCAACAATAGGGAGCACAACTGACAATGAAAGCTGAGGAGACTTAAACACTGTAAGCTGATGAGTTGATTTATCTGTTTTGATATGCTGTTGTTCATAAAGATATTTAGATGGATTCAGAGGCTTTTTTATAGTACTGATGCACCAATTGCAATTTTTTTGGCCGATTCCGATTTCCGATTGTTTTGTTAGTGTGATCGGCCGATACCTATTTTTTGCTGATTCTGATTTTCTTTCTAAGAACCATAATGACAACATATACAAACAAAAATCTACTTTTCTTCAATGCAGAGTTTTATTTTCATAAAAAAAAAAAAATAACAAGTAAAAGTCAGTAATAAAATATAAACAGCTCAAATAAATGCAATAGAATAAAGAGAGCTATGAAACTAAGTTTTTTGGGTTAACTGGGTTTTTATTCAGGTAAGAAATACTACAGAAATTAAAGTAATCAAATGTAAAATAACACATTGTGTTATTTTGCATTGGTTACCTTAATTTCTTTAGTCTGTATTGCAAATAATTCTTACTATTAAAGTTATAAAACGTATTCAGTCAAGAGCAGAAATTGATTTTCTTTGTCTTTTGTTCTTTGATTAACATGACAGACAGCAGCAGCAATGTTGGACTGCTGTCCCTTTAAGGGTTTATGAACGGTGTTCAACAGACCCAATACTGTTACACACCACATGAGTTCACTTTCTTAGCTATTTAACGATTAAAAACTGACTGTGTTTATCTGTGTACTCGCCAAGATTGCCTGTGCCGCTGGTTTTGACATACTTTTGTATGTATTTGACAGTTTAAGCGCAGGAAGGCGCTTATTTTGGTACTTGTGACTCTGTTCGACTTCTGTCTCTGAAGACTGAGCGTGGCTTGTTCGCTTCACTAATATAAATCAGTGGTGCGCGCGCTTTTGGTGTGAGCACAAAACCTGAGGAGGCGCCCGCGCGGGTGTGTGTCACTTCACCGTGACAGAGAAGAGAGCGAGAACGCACAGCTGACGTTATTGCCTGATTCTCTGACCCAGTTTGTTTGCTGGTTTCCATGGCTGCAATACGCGGTGTTTTCCGCCAACTGGCAACCTGTGATGTTGAAATACTATTGGATAAACTGCAGCACGAGGTTTCGCACAGACCAAAACAAAAACAGACATTCCGACACGGAACGCACATTTTTAAAGTAGAATATCTGGCTGTAGCATTGTTTTTCTGAGAAACAAGTAGGTGAACTTAGCATGTTTCTTAAATATCTGCAAACATATTGGGATATTTTTATGCTTTATTAAAGTAAAAATCTTACATAGAGCCTCTTTAAATAACATGACAGAGAGCAGAAGGAATATTGGACTGCTGTCCCTTTAAGAGTTTATGATCCGACCCAATACCGTTACACAACATGCGTTCTCTTTCTTGGCTATTTAATGATCCAAAACGGACTGTGATCACCAAGGCAGGCACATTTTTGACCTTTTAAGCACAGTAAGTCACTCATTTTGGTACTTGTGACTCTGTTTGACTTCTGTCTCTGTTTGAGACTGAGCGTGGCTTGTTCGGTCCACTAATATAGATCAGTGGTGCGTGCGCTTTTGGTGTGAGCGCGAAACCTGTGGGAACCAGAGTGAATGAGACGAGTGAGAGAGAGGAGGCGCCCGCGCAGGTGTCACTTCACCGCCGGAGAGAAGAGAGCAAGAACACACAGCTGACGTTATTGCCTGTGCGGTGCCGCTGGTAACAACGGATCGGCTCGGAACTGGAAAGAAGTGAGACTG
Source organism: Chanodichthys erythropterus (assembly GCF_024489055.1). Lineage (NCBI taxonomy): Eukaryota > Metazoa > Chordata > Actinopteri > Cypriniformes > Xenocyprididae > Chanodichthys > Chanodichthys erythropterus. The sequence continues at coordinate 45,998,545 of NC_090236.1, forward strand.
ACCTGCTGGATTCGGTCGAGACCAACTAGAACTTTCGGCGAGACCAATGACCAAGTCCGAGTGCAAATACCAACGAGTCCGAGACAAGTCCGAGACAAAAGAAAAACGTCTCGAGTACTACAGCACTAAGACAGCCTACATGGGACTGATTGTGTTTGCCCATGTTTGACCCATATTGTTTGGCCAAGAGGGCCCCATATGCATTTCCCCATTCAGATCCCATATAGAGATTACCTATGTGGGTACTACCTTGGGCCCATGTAGACAGCCTACATGGGACTTATTGTGTTTGCCCATGTTTGCCCCATATGGTTTGGCCATACAGGCCCAATATGCATTTCCCCATTCAGATCCCATATAGAGATTACCTATGTGGGTACTACCTTGGGCCCATGTAGACAGCCTACATGGGACTGATTGTGTTTGCCCATGTGTGACCCATATGGTTTGGCCAAGAGGGCCCCATATGCATTTCCCCATTCAGATCCCATATAGAGATTACCTATGTGTGTACTACCTTGGGCCCATGTAGACAGCCTACATGGGACTGATTGTGTTTGCCCATGTGTGACCCATATGGTTTGACCAAGAGGGCCCCATATGCATTTCCCCATTCAGATCCCATATAGAGATTACCTATGTGTGTACTACCTTGGGCCCATGTAGACAGCCTACATGGGACTGATTGTGTTTGCCCATGTTTGACCCATATAGTTTGGCCATACGGGCCCAATATGTATTTCCCCATTCAGATCCCATATAGAGATTGCCTATGTGGGTATTACCTTGGGCCCATGTAGACATCCTACATGGGACTTATTGTGTTTGCCCATGTTTGACCCATATGGTTTGGCCATACGGGCCCAATATGTATTTCCCCATTCAGATCCCATATAGAGATTGCCTATGTGGGTACTACCTTGGGCCCATGTAGACATCCTACATGGGACTTATTGTGTTTGCCCATGTTTGACCCATATGGTTTGGCCAAGATGGTCCCATTTGTGTTGCCCATTTTGAGCCCATGCACTCATTTCCTATTAATGACCCAGCTAGGACCCACATAGGGAGCCCACCTGTTTTTGCCCATGTGCGACCTACTTGGCTGACCCATGTGGGCCCCAGATAAGATGCCCATTATGGGACCATGCCCACTTGGTACCCATGTAGCCCAAGCATATACCATGTGGGGCCCACATATACATGTTGGCTGGGTTCTTTCAGGAAAAGTTAATGTTGAATGGTGTGGACATTAAATTATGTATGATCAGAGCCAAAGACGAATTCTGCCTGATGAGAGACAGTGATGTGGCGTACAAATTAAATATTCAGTCAGCGAGCCTATTCGTCAAGAAAGTCACTGTATCACCGCCTGTGAGACTGGAACATGCCCAGGCATTACTCTCGAGCACAGCCAAGTATCCGATAGATCGGGTTTGCTTGAAAAATTTCTCCATACCGGCTGGGTCTAGTGTTTCAAATCAAACTGAATGTTTGTATTGAAAAAAATTCATGTATTCAGTGTGTGCAAACGTGTAATACTTATACGAACCATAATTGAGTAATCAATTTACATTGTATTTTTTTATTATTATAAATAAAGACTCTTGAAACTGATATCTTTATTATTGTGTTTTATTTCAAATTTGATCAATACATATACACATCATGAGACGAAATATTCACAATCATGTTAAAATTCTAACCATTGACTTTGACCGGTAGTCAGTGATTTAAACACAAAACCTTCTGAAGCAGCCGACCGACGTACTTTTTTTCTTTTTGGTTTTTTAGAAAGCGATTTACGCTCTGCTGTAACAATATCAGAACGTTTCACTTTTTTTAGAAGGTCTTTCATATTCCGGTGTAGCAGTATCAGTTCTTTTTACTTTTTTAGAAGGACTTTCATATTCCGGTGTAGCAGTATCAGGTCTTTTTAAAGAATTAATTGCCCGTCTAACATTATGATTCAGCACAGTAGAAAAAGGAATGTTTAACTCGGCAAATGAGTGTAGAAACTCTGACCATCCTAGTGGTCTTCTGTCATCCTGAACCTTTTGCGGTGCTGTGACATTCTTTAACAAGTCGAGCATGTGTGAACCAGGTATAGCTTTCCCCCTGAACACAAACTCCCCCGACTTGTTCCATGCACTCAGTCTTTTAGCTTTAGACATTTTGTCTAATATGTATCTACTGTTTTTCACACTTCTTGATGGTAAATTCTTCAGAACTTCACTCACAACGTCATCCACACCGCCATGGTCTTCAGGCATTCTTGTTGGTTGATCTTTATGATCGTGTTTAGAATACGGTAGCAATAGCGTTAAAACGTTACTCTCCCGATCACCTTGTTTAACGATTGTCAAAAACCTGTTCAGGATGTTTGAGTAGAGTTTGGCTTTTTCATACTGACTCAAATCAGACCTGAGTAAGATATTTCTTATGGATGCATCCAGATCATTCTCTACGACCTGTTGAATATTCTCACGAACGTTTTCATTTTTCAGCTTTTCCAGCTGGTGTTGAGGTACTAAATACATTTTCTCCGCATACTCCATCCTCAACCCCGTCTAGAAGCTATTAAGCTGGAAATAAAGGGTACTGCAACGCTTAGGAGTGGTAAAAGAAATCTTCCAGTCTGATTGAAGACTCGCTTCTTGGCAGATATACCAATTTTTTAATTGGTGACAAGTGAAATTTCCTTTTTTCTTCTTTTAAGTTTCTGGTACTGCTGTCTGTTGATGGGGATTGTACCACAGAGGATGTTAAGATGATGAGGATGTAATGAGTTCGTCAGACGCTGAATAAGCCGTCGTTGTTTAGGCTTAGCTTTATGTATCAGTTTTAACAACGGTAGATGCTTACAAAGTCGGGCAGACATGGCGAACTGATCACGTTCTTCTTTTTTTCGGGAGATAAACCACTTGGCGGTCGGAAAGCAAACCGGTACTGAGGCGGAATTGTTCAGGAGTTTTTGCTTTATAGTCTATCATTAAATATCCAAAAGGGCGGCTGGTAGCGTCTTGATAACACTCCAAAAAGTATTTAGCATTTCCAGGATACATTTGGCGCCCTAGCACCGAGACTTGACTGGCATCCCGGGGGTTTTTAAACAGAATCAAGTAATTGGTGTTTAAACTAATGGTTCTGCTGGATTTACCTTGCACAAATAAGTTTTGGACAATATATATAACGCTGAGATTACGATGATGCGCATGTAAAGACCCGTTCGATTTCTTTGTTACCACTAGCTTCTTGCATCAATAATTATAAGATTAGCTCTGTTCACAGGTAGTAAAGCATCACTATTCAGACTCTCGGGTATTCCTTCCACAAATTTAATGTCATACAACTTAAGTAATTCATCATACAGAGGTTGCCAACAATCATACAAAAAAACTATGTTTTCAATTTTTTTAGAAATCATATTTAACCCATTTTCTAACAGACTTTTTACAAAATAACTCTTCCCCGAATTAGAAGGACCGCTTATCACTGCAGTGAATGGATGTTGAAGTCTGAAATTGAAATCAGAGACATCCCGCGACCCTCTGTGCATCATCGAATCAGTAGCCATAAGGTACTGTGGTGAAATCAGACAAAAGTCTGCGTTTATTATACACCACCTTAAACCTTTTATCGACTGATTTGTTGTGCAATGTGAGACTCTGTTTATTCCTCACAATGTTTTCAGTGTGGGCCAGGATGTATTGTGTAGTGTCACATACCCATCAACTAAGTCGATCAGAGAATCTAATCGGATAACTTGCAAATTTTTAGCGTTCAGCGTTATACCCTTAGCCTTCATGATCACTTTCCCTTTGGCAGTACGATATCCATAAGATTTTGGTCCGCTAGAGCAAAACTCTGTGATATAATCATCGTCATCTATCTCATTCGTCAGCTCCCCCAAATGACCACCCAGAGGCGGTACCCAGTCCCCATCCCTTGATACAAATATAACGCTGTCTGTGTCTGAGTATAACAAGCGAGTTTATCCATGAGTTCATACAATTCCAGACAAGCATGTGCTGTTGTAATTGCACCAACAAACACATTAATGTCACGGGTCTCGCGCTCATCACCTTCTGCGGTATTATACTGGACAAGCGCAACATCGTCTGAGACGAATGTGAAACATTTTAGACCCTCGGTTTTACCAAAAACAACTCCGGTAAATTCTTCAGGGTCTCTCACCAGATAAATCTGGGGTAAATTCGACCTCACCGAGAACCGACCCCAAAGACTGTTCAAGATTAACTTGTTTATTGACCTCTGAGCCGGGTTGTGTTTGATCTTTTCGGGGTCAAGATGAATCCCCTCTTTTTCAAAATATTCATGAATGTAAGTCGCTTTGTCACCATCCGTGACAACGTTTGACGGGTAACCGGAGGCCTGCTGTTTCAATTGTAAAAAAGTCTTTACATAATCGCAGAACAATGTATCCGATTGTTGCGGAAAATGTCAAACTTCATAGATCCTGTCTACCACGTAACCCTTCTCGATGGCTTTTAAAAGCTCAATACTGACCCAACAACCTGTGAGTGACCTCTCTTCATCAGTGTGGTTACAGCTTGTTGTTTGGTTTTCAGACCGAGCACATGTTCCACATAGGGGAAACATGAGTTTTCCAGAGCATCTGAAAGGGAGAACCGGGTGTAGTAATTTGCGAGGAGGAAACACGGTAGCTTTAATAAGACCGTAATAATTTTCGATCGGTTCAAAGTCATGGAAAATAATTCCGGGGTGACCGATCGGATAGCTCTTCCTCGACTGACAAAAAGGATATAAGCTCGTAAAATCCACGTAGCTTATTTTTTCATCACCCGTGGTTTTGTGGTAGAGCACTCCCAAACAAATTCCATTTTCAAACCGTATGCATTCTGCAGGATTTCAATTTTGTCATCGAATTGAATTCTGAAATCGCCGTAGGGGACGTATGACAAGGGATGTGTATCGTGGGGTTCAAAGCGGCATTCGTGACCATGATGGACGCAACCGTTAAATTCTAGACCGTACTTTGATCCGGATTCCTCATAGTAACCATCTAAATAGTAGAGCCATTGAATCGATGCACTTGAGTAGGTCTTACTCTTTTGGATGTACGCATTATTATGCGTCAGAGCCAATGTATCTCTTTCGAGATACTGAGATTTAAAAATCCCCATACAACAGCTCGGTAATGTGACATACGTAAACGGATCGATTTTGGTGCACTCTATAAACGACTCTCTGTATTTCATACACGCTTCGCGTAACGAGACCACATCGTTGACACCGTACTTGTACAACTCCTTCTTGAAGTTGAAAAGTTTATCAGAGACCGTGCTGTACCATGCGTCGAACTTAACCTGATCTTTATCGGAGAGGTTTTCATACCCGTAGTATGTTTTGTCTTTATAATTTCCGACATAATTCTCATTTTCAACCCTATTGAAATGGTGGGGGAAATAACCTTTTTCAGCCGTGGTTAAATTGAGTGCCGCAGGCATCTTAGCAAGGGCCATCGGTATGAAACTGTAGCTATCGATGTATCGCTGCTCAAAAGCATCGTCGTACATGTAGATCAATTTACATCCTTGCATTATGATATCTACATCGAGCCCTGCTTTGCAAAAATACTCCAAAATCAGAAATTAGTCAAATCTGGATGCGCAATGAGCTATGAAGGTGTACCCTTTGTATCGGGGTTGTCTAAAACGACTGATTAGTCGAGCAATACAGTCGGAACCTTCGGCCACAAATCTTGTCCCTTTAAAAGTGATCGCGCAAATGAAATTCGCAGTGTGCTTTGCAACGAAATCATAGAAAATATATTTTGTGCTAGGTTCCTTGTGCGATACAGGTTGAATAAAACAACGATGTTCCCCTTGACCCGACAGATCTTCTCTACAATGCGCACATCGAATGTCAGGATATTTTATGTTTTGCAGTGGTGCCTGTAACCTCATATCGCCTATTGCACAAGTTGCAATATTTTATTTTGTCACAGGGGGGCTTTTCTTTACCGGCGGAGCTTTCTTGTGCATGTCGTAACAGTAGGTAGATTTACAATACCTCAGACAATCGGTGCAGTGCACTGTTCTTTTTGGGTATTTGTGACAATTTGCATCGAAAAACACATTGCAGACATACTTGCAATGATGATTTCTGGGGTGATTGTACCCTTTGTAGTAATATCCGCATACAAACTCACTACCGATAAAAGCAGTCAGATTAAGAATCATGTAAAAGTGTTCATCATGTAAATAAAGGAAGACGGTTCTAGGGTGAGGTTCATCATGGTTTTTGAATACTTCTAACCCACCACTGCTCGTCCTGTAAAAAACAATAATTTTGACGTCTAACAGTTTTTCAAACGTACCTATGTGATGAAGAGCAATCGGGTCATTGATTGAGAAACCAGCGTTGTTGTGGATGCTCAGTGCACACGATTCCAATTCGCTCTCTGGTAACTGAGGATCCAAAAAACGTGCAAGACAGATAGAGAAACATGATTTGTTCGAAACATTCATCGGACAAAATAAACTCATCTTTTTTCTTTTAATCACCTCGTTGAGAGATAAATCTACAAGTTTTCGACGAGTGCCACCGCCTTGTCTATTCATGGCTATGTTAGCTTGAATTTCAATCTGGTCGTCCGACATAAGCTGATCATCACTTTGTAAAATCCTACTGATTTGATCGATGAAAATGTTAACATCATAATTACTACTGGGTGTTAAAACAGCTGTAACATCTGTTAACATTTTAAATTTGGTCCTTTCAAGGTCAAGTTGATAACACTACCATCGCCACCAATGTGGCGGGCTAAGGATACTACTTCAGCCATGGTGTCGTGAAAGAAAATGTAATACGCGGCCAAATCGTTAGAGTTAATCTCCCTCAGATTCATGGATCTTTGCAGTTCCACGCTATTGAATCTGGGTCTAGGTAAAACATGATAACCATTTACAGTTCCTCCCCGATCTAACAATGTTGCGATGTCGGCACGGCTCAGTAGCAAAGTACCAGAAGCTGATCCTGCATTGTTGGATCGGTTTGCATTATTCGTGACGGGCGTTGCGCGACTAGTCGATGGTTGTGCGGAATCATCTTTTTCTGAAGAGGAAGTCTGATTGGATGTATTACGAAAACCACTACCGTATTGTATTACCTGTGCGTTGTGAGTGTTTAATAACATTTCCTGTAAACGATCGCACAAATTAAGATTTAGACTTTGATCTACTGTTATTTATAACTGATCCAAATGAGAAATTTGATGCGATGTAAACATATTTGTCAAATCTACGGAATTTGGATACGTATCTTTGAGATGTTGTAATCTATCGGAAAGAGACATATTTTGTACCCCCACTTCATTATTTTCGATCGCGCTTAGTAACAGGTATGTGAGAGTTTGACACCCATACCCACCGTCTGAACATTTTTCTTCTACATCCATTTTTTTTTCCCCTTAACCTTCACAGAGGTGAACAAAAACAAATTAATATATAATACAGCGTAAACAAACAAATGGAATAGGTGTGACCTGAAAAAATCTAAAACAAATCAAATTAAAACAGTGACTAAATCATTAGCATACAATGTAAAACTGTGAAAATAACATGAATCGTTAAAACAGAATGTGTAGTACAGAGTCTAAAAACAAATCGCATAATAACATTTGTTCAAAACATACAGTACACTTAAAATGATATAGTGTCGTACAGATGCAATTCACATAGTAACATACAGAGTGATAATCATTAAAACAGAATGTACAGAGTATAGAACAAATCAAATAATAACTTTGTTCAAAACATACAGCACAATTAAAAAAGATAATGATATAGTGTCGTACAGAAGCAATTCACTTAGTAACATACAGAGTGATAATCGTTAAAACAGATTGTACAGAGTCTAAAAACAAATCACATAATAACTTTGTTCAAAACACAGCACAATTAAAAAAAAGATAATGATATAGTGTCGTACAGAAGCAATTCACATAGTAACATACAGAGTGATAATCGTTAAAACAGAATGTGTAGTACAGAGTCTAAAAACAAATCACATAATAACTTGTTCAATACATACAGTACACTTAAAATGATATAGTGTCTTACAGAAGCAATTCACATAGTAACATACAGAGTGATAATCGTTAAAACAGATTGTACAGAGTCTAAAAACAAATCACATAATAACTTTGTTCAAAACATACTGCACAATTAAAAAAAGATAATGATATACTAAAACAGTGTGAAAACAATACAAGATTTAAACATGTTGAAAAGATACAATTTTTAAAAACAGATTGAAAAGATTACTCATGGATACAAGTTTTTAATATGGTGTAAAAAGATATAAGTTATTTTGGATAAATGTTTTTAAAACAGTGTGAAAAGACACAAGATTAAAATATGTTGAATACAATATTTGAAAAAGATAACATTTTTTAAAAACAAATTAAAAAAGATGTCTCATGGATACAAGTTTTTAATATGGTGTAAAAAGATACAAGATATTTGTGGATACATGTTTTTTTTTAAATCACAGTGTGAAAAGACAAGATTGTAATATGTCAAATACACTGATATTCATTAAATCAGGTTGTGTGTAGTACAGATAGAGAAACAAGTCACATAATAACTTTGTTCAAAATGTACAGTACACTTAAAAAGATAATGATATAGTAAAACATAGTGAAAACAATACAAGTTTGAAATATGTTGAATACAATTTTTGAAAAGATGCAATACTACAGTGTAAAAAGATACAAGTCATTGAATAAATGTTTCTGAAAATCAGTGACAAAAAGATCACACAATTTTTAAATCATAGTGTGAAAATCATGAATACATTTGTTAAAAATATAATGAAAACATGCAATGTAAGAGATGTGACAAAGCTAAACAGGATGTCATCTATCTACGAAATAATTGGTGATGTATAGCACCGAGGAGATCCACCATCAAACGACGCTCTCTTAAGTGTTCACGTAACACATCGTGAAAGATTGCAAAATTTCCATTCATTCCACGGGATGAGCGGGCGCAATTGTCAATCAGCTCACGGATTATGTCATCTTGTCTATTCAGACGATCGAAAATCATATTGAAGTAATTGTCATAAATGGTAAGTCTGTTGCAAATCTCATTATGGTACTGATGCTGAAAAGATACAATTTTTAAAAACAGATTGAAAAGATTACTCATGGATACAAGTTTTTAATATGGTGTAAAAAGATATAAGTTATTTTGGATAAATGTTTTTAAAACAGTGTGAAAAACAGCCATAAGAAATGCTAGATCTACTTATTTTTCAAATCTCTTAATAGAAAACAAACATAATCCTAGGTATTTATTTGACACAGTGGCTAAATTAACTAGAAACAGAGATTCAACTGCTGACGTTTCCATAGAGCACAGCAGTAATGACTTTATGAACTTCTTTACTTGCAAGATTGATAATATTAGAGAGAAAATTATAAACATGCATCCGTCTACAGTTTCTCTTCAGACAGTGCACTGTAGTGTCCCTGAGGTAAAACTAGAATCATTCGCCGCTATAGGAGAGGAAGAATTATCTAAACTTATCAAATCATCAAAATCAACGACATGTATGTTAGACCCAATGCCGACTAAACTACTGAAAGAAATGCTTCCAGAGGTCGTAGGTCCACTTCTTGATATAATTAATTCATCTTTAACACTAGGACACGTGCCAAAAACCTTTAAGCAGGCTATTATCAAACCTCTTATTAAAAAACCTCAACTAGATCCGAGAGATTTAGTAAATTACAGGCCAATCTCGAATCTACCTTTTCTGTCAAAGATACTAGAAAAGACAGTTTCAACACAACTGTGTTCCTTTTTAGAAAGAAATGGAATCTGTGAGGATTTCCAGTCAGGATTTAGACCATACCATAGTACTGAGACTGCTCTCGTTAGAGTTACAAACGATCTACTCCTATCATCCGATCGTGGCTGTATTTCTCTATTAGTGTTATTAGATCTCAGTGCTGCTTTTGACACTATCGATCATAACATTCTTTTAAAAAGACTTGAAAACTATATTGGCATTAGTGGAATTGCTTTGGCATGGTTCAAATCATACTTATCTGACCGTTATCAGTCTGTGGTAGTTAATGAAGAGATGTCGTATCGATCACAGGTTAAATATGGGGTACCACAAGGCTCAGTATTAGGACCGTTGCTTTTCACTCTGTACATGCTGCCCTTAGGAGAGATAATTAGGAAGCATGGTGTTAGTTTTCACTGCTACGCTGACGATACTCAGCTCTATATTTCCTCGCGCCCTGACGAAACCTACAAATTCACAAAACTAACAGAATGCATAGCTGACATTAAAAACTGGATGACAAGAAATTTCTTATTATTAAATTCAGAAAAAAATGATTTCCTAATCTTTGGACCAAAAACTTCCTCACGAAAAAACCTTGAATACTCTCTAACACTTGACGGGTGCTCCATTAAACCTTCGTCCTCAGTTAGGAACCTGGGTGTGCTCTTTGATACCAATCTTTTATTTGAAAGTCATGTTTCTAGTATCTGTAAAACCGCCTTCTTCCATCTAAAAAATATATCTAAATTACGACATATGCTCTCAATGACAAATGCGGAACAGTTGGTTCATGCATTCATGACCTCAAGACTAGATTATTGTAACGCTCTACTGGGTGGTTGTTCTGCTCGGCTTTTAAACAAACTACAGTTGGTTCAAAATGCGGCAGCTAGAGTTCTTACTAGAACCAGAAAGTATGACCATATTAGCCCAGTTCTGTCAACATTACATTGGCTCCCTATTAAACATCGTATAGATTTTAAAATCTTGCTACTTACTTATAAAGCTCTAAATGGTTTAGCTCCCCAGTACCTAAGTGAGCTCTTAATGCATTATAGTCCTTCACGTTTATTGCGATCTCAGAATTTAGGCCAGTTGATAATACCCAGAATATCAAAATCAACTGAAGGCGGCAGATCATTTTCCTATTTAGCACCTAAACTCTGGAACAATCTTCCTAGCATTGTTCGGGAAGCAGACACACTCTGTCAGTTTAAATCTAGACTAAAAACACATCTCTTTGCTCTTGCATACACATAACACATTATCAATACATTAACATTTTTCAAATCCGTTAAAGGATTGTTACGCTGCAATAATTAGGTCGGCCGGAACCAAGAACATTTCCTATAACACTAGATATACCTGTACATCAGAACAAGAATGGCATCTACGCTAATATCTGTCTCTCTGCTTATCCTGAGGTTTGCCGGGTGCTGGATCCAGGCCGTATCCAGGTCAGATGGAGAACCTGCGTCTGGACCTGACTACAACGTAGCCCAGGATCCCCGTATCCGCTTACATATATTTATATATAATCGATTTTTAAACTCTATAATAAAAATGTACAATTCAGATTTTGATCTCCATATACATTTACATATATATATATCTTCCAAGGGGTTTTTTCCCTCCTAGGACTTTTTTCCCAGTGCTAGCACGCTGGGTTTTTCTCCTAGGGGGTTTTTTCCACCCCTGGAAGTCAGCCGACATTGGCTTAATGTAGCACCATCTTGTATATGTTACATATTACCACGCTTGTTTGTACAGTTTTAACCACTTCCCTTTTTTTTTTCTGTGCTTCTAATATGTAAAGCTGCTTTGAAACAATTACCAATTGTAAAAGCGCTATATAAATAAATTTGACTTGACTTGACTTGATGCATTTTGGTGAGAATTTCTTCACGTTGACTACTAAGGCAATTTATGATTTCAACAAATAAATTTCCAACGTCACCTCGACCATTCAGAGAACCATCTACTGTTTCTTCTGTGTCTGATGACCTCTGGGGGCCACTTCACAATCACTGCTCCAGGAGGATTGGTCCCATGCGTCCATCTGTGTAGATGTCCAACGGGTTACATCGTTTAAGTCGGTGTCTGTAAAAATATATATAAAGAATAATATAAGCATACTGAAGTGAAATTGAGATCATTTAAAAATAAAAAAACATTTTAATTATAATCTAAAATAACTAAGGTAAAATATGGCAATAAGAAATAACATTTTTAAAAATTAAAATATGATAAAAAAATAAATCAAGATAATTTAAAATTAGAAACTAAAATAATTTGTTAAAATAAGAAAAAAATATCACATTATGAAATAACATTTATATTTAGAAACTTTTTAAAATTAAGATAAAATTAAGACAAATCATTTAACTAAAACTATCAAAACTATATCCAGATACTGAATAAAAAATAAGACATACCTCCGACCGCCGGGCTTTTATTTTGCTCACCGACCGGATTCACATGTTGTCCTGATGGAAGTTCAGAATCATCATAGCGATCCCTGGTGGTGGAACTTGGCGTTGCATCCTGTTCAGTTGACGATTCTTCTTCCGTCAATTCGGAAGACTGCATTAAATCCACGAATCCGGGCTGGGTTATAAACTGTTGGATGTCTAAAACAAAGAAAAACAAGTTTTTTAGGTTAGGTTATTCCATGTTTTTTTTCCCTGTCACATTAACACATGTAGAACATTTAATCTGTGAAGAACTCGACAGACAGATGTACAATTCATTCACATATCAATGATAGCGTAATAAGTAGCATGTTTGACTGCGGTGCATCAGGTCCTTGGTTCGTGCATCACATCGGTCAAGCATTTTTTTTAAATTAACTTACCTTGAGAAGGATTATCATCCGAATTCCGGATTCTGAGTTGATCAGCGGCTATTATATGAAAATACGGACATACAAAATTCATCAATATTTAATATGGAAAATAGACATTTAATTTTGAAAAAAACATTGAGTGAGAAAACTTACTGATTCGATCCAGTTCCTGGAATGCAATCAATTCCAATGCATTTGTGACTAAAACGTAAAGCTTGTTATGTTAAAAATACTTTCTAAAAATAATAATAATATGCTTAATTAGTTAATATAACATTATTATAATTAAACAATCTATAAAACATTGTCTACAACATAATTATAATGATGATATAACAACAAGACATTCAAAATGGATAGCAAAACTTAGACAAGTATTTTTTAAAAGATAGAGTTAAACTCACCTTGTATCTGAGTCATTGTAAAAAAAAGCTTGGAAAAATCAGCTTGAGATGAGACGAAGTTTTCGAGAAGTCGAAAAAAAAGTGCGATGAAGAGGACCCTCTCGTGGCGTTTTTATCTGCTAGAAGTTTTTCACCCTGCCCTCTGATGATTCTCAAATTTCTACTTACATTTATTAGAATAATATTTCTAATAATCACACATTTTAAAGTAAAAACATTCCTTGTGATAAAAAAATATACTTTGAACTGAGGAGGGGTTAAAATATTAAGTATGATCATTTATTTCACATTATTTTTAGATTATTTATTATGAATATTATTCATTATGAATATTATTCAATTGAGTATACGATTTAAAATAGATGAATATATTCTTTTTTTTTATTCTTTTCTTATTCATATATTATTTCTTAATTTTCATCCGTTTAAAGAGAAGAAATATAATTTGATTCAGTCATTTTGTGAAAGGATTGATTAACTATAAGACCATAAGATTAACTAGGAATGTTTAAGTGTAAAAATACCTTTGCACTCGCAATGTTTAAAATGAGTTGTTTATATTTGTTTTTTCACATTTGTTAACCGTTTTAATCTTTTTTTGTTTATTCATTTTCACATGATACAATTTTAAACAGTGACCGCTAGATGTCCTCCGAGTTCCACGTGCATGACAGAGCACACCATCTGTTTTGGGTGTGTTTTTGTATGAGTACATATGCTTGTCAAAAAGACACGGCTTCATTTATGACATCTTTTCCCAAGGGAGTAATTTTATCTTTTGCGCGTGAAAAACGTGTTTTTTCCTACTGAAAACACTATATTGACAAAACTTGACTTGATATTTTACGACCGGAGAAAAGCAGTGACAAATTTTGTTTTTTCGAGGATAATTTATTTTTTAAAACTGTTCAGAAACGGAATGTCGTGGAAATCTGATATTCTAAGGTAAATAACCATGAATGTTCTTTTCTCTCTGCCTTTTTTTTGAGATTTTCTTAATGTGTGTGTGTTATTTGAACAAACGAATTGACGGATGATTATATAATATCCGTTCTCTGTTATATAATCTATGTTTGTATCATTGAAAATGTAGCACTATATGTAGATTAAAGATCAGACCGTTGAATAATCATACTTTGAGTTACATTTATACATAATCACATGCGTTATAGATAGTTTTATACCACAGTTTTAGTGGTATTTAAAGATAAGAAATATACGTGATATGAAAAATATCAATTGTGAAAGAAAAAATGTTCAAATGTGAAATAATTCGTAATGTTTAACATTGAGAGTTTGTTCAACATTGTTTAACATTGAGATTTTTAATTGACATTTGTTTTCTCTGTGACCGCTAGATGTCGTCTGAGTTCCGCTCATGTGTGACAGAGTGCAGCATCTGTTTCGGAGATCAAATGCGTGAACATATATGTTGAGAAAAAGACACGGCTTCATTTATGACATTTTTCCCAAGGGGGTGATTTTATATTTTGCGCGTGAAAATATGTGTTTTTACCTACTGATAAACAACAGTTATTTAAGACCGGAGAAAAGCAGTGATAATTTTTGTTTTTTCAAGGATAATGTGGCGACCAGGGCGGGCGAGAGCCGTGAGGGAACGGCGTGAGGCCGGTGGCGCGAGTGTTAATGAGCTTCACCTGGGACGTCTGCCGGCCACACAAACATAATAAACCATAAAATAAAGTCCAGGCCTGGTCCTCTCTCATCCTTCACGGTAGTCGCTCCTCCTTTTATGCTCCCGGAGCTCCTCCGTGAGGGACTCAAGGCCGGTGCGCCTCCCAGGTGAAGCTCATTAACACTCACACCACCGGCCTCGCGCCGTTCCCTCACGGCTCTTGCCCGCCCTGGTCGCCACAATTTATTTTTTTAAAACTGTTCAGAAACGGAATGTCGCGGAAATCTAATATTCTAAGGTAAATAACCACAAATGTTCTCTATCTCTTTGAGATTTTCTTTATGTGTGTGTGTGTGTGTGTGTGTGTGTGTGTGTGTGTGTGTGTGTGTGTGATATATCTCATCAAATGCATTGACGGATGATTAAACTATTTTATTAGATTATATAATATCCGTTCTCATTTATGTACACTGTTTGTATCATTGAAAATGTAGGATAAAAAAAGATCAGTCCGTTGAATAATCTCATACTTTGAGTTACATTCATGCATAATCTCTTGTGTCATATATAATCAAACACTGATTGGAACCCAATACAGAAATAAGATATAAAAGTTTATGGTTGAAATATTTTTATCTATTAAAATACACACGTGTTGGAAAAACATTCCTCTTCTCTGAACCAGTTTCACCAAGTTGTGAGAAGAGCTACACTTTAAGAGCTTTAAACTTTAAGCATTTTTTTATTATTATTATTATTTTTAACATTTCCTTGACTCAATAGAACTCATGCGGTCACGCAAGTCTCTTTTCTCCATGAGAAAAATTTAAGGAGGTTTTATACACTCAGGTTAAAACTTTTACATTGTTTTATTTCATTTGTGATCAAGTAGTTTATTTTAAACCAATTTATAGATCATTGATTTTACTCTCTCTCTCTGTTTCTCCTCTTACAACCAGAGGTGTGAAATCTGAGACTGAGACCACATGGGGGTGGGATGGCTGGCTCTGTGTGTGTGTGTGTGTGTGTGTGTAGGTGTGTGTGTGTGTGTGTCTGTGTGTGTGTGTGTGTGTGTGTGTGTGTGTGTGTGTGTGTGTGTGTGTGTGTGTGTGTGTGTGAGTATATGTTTTTCGTTAGATTAGTTTGTGCGTAGTAGATTTAGTTCAATAAAGTCTTGTTTGATTTTTCCATACATATGAGTGTCTTGTGCTGTGCTTACCAAATTGCTGCCTTAAACAAAGATTGTGCTACCTTGTTCATAATCATAATAAATAATCATAACAAAATATTATTTCAGTGACCACGGGATAATATTTTGTCCAGAATTAGTAAAATATTTCAAGCTTAATTTCTCGGTGGATGAATAATTGATAAAGTATTAAAATATTGATTCTGAATCGTTTACAGTTAATGACTTTTTTAAACCATAAACTAAATTTTAAAATAAACATGCAAGTTTAGATATTAATATGCCTATATAAAAGGTATATATTAAGGGTGACCGTAGCACAAATTATGTACTTCATCTAGCCAATTTCTATAGGTGTACAGACAAAATTTTTATTGCAAACATGTTTTATCAGCACTATTCTACATATTTATGTCATCATGTGTATATATATTTTTTTTTTTTCTTCCCTTTTTATATTAAACAATAATAAAGAGTATTTAAGAGGAATACAGTCAAAACCTTAGCTATGTTATACACATTGCACTTGAATGAACGTGTAATCTGCTGGTTTTCCTGTAGGTGACCTCTTTCTTCTTACGATGCACTTAGGGCTTTACGATTACCCCAGAACACTTGTAGATCTACGATCATTTTCAAGTGCTACTTAAGTTACGATGCTTTTGGGAAACAGACCTTCATATTAAGATTACTCATACGATCATTTTTACGATCAACTTAGGCTTATGATGCTTTTGGGAAACGCAGCCCTGGACGATGACATCACTGTTTTCTCCAGTGCTGATTTATAGAAAAATAACTAAATTAAAAATTGATTTTTACAATGGAATGAATCAATACTGTATTTACTTAAGCTGGACAATGACCATTTTCTTCTAAAGCTGTGTAAAGCTGCTTTGACACCATTTGCATTGTAAAAAGTGCTATAGAAATAAAGGTGACTTGACAGTTTGCAGGTTCACTGGTTTACTATGGCTACATTCATACTGCAAGTCTTAATATATAAGTAATGACGGGCCCCAGTGCTCGCTATTATGACGGCCCCCTAAATGCCTGAAGCAGTTTTGCACACTCACCAGCATATTCAGCTGTCATTGCAGGCTTTTGGTCTTGCAGAGTAGGAAAATGCACAGTGTTAACCTTTTCCAGTTGCAGTTGCCACAGCTTTAATTTCCCTTGATGATTTCACATTTGAAAGCAGGGAGCTAAGAAGCTGGTTCGGACCTTGGAGCTTGACGTTCGGCTCTGACATCTGGCACTCTTTCACGAACTCTCCTTCTGAATGAGGTTTCAGCTTCTTAGCAATTAGCTGACTTACCACAAAACTTGCATGAGTAACATCTCTGTCAGTTAACTTTATCCACGCGCATTTGTCCTCGCAACTCAATCAGTTTAGCATGTTTCGAGCTGTAATGATGCTCGAGATTTGCCTTTTTCCATCACTGCAAGCGCATCCCCACAAACTAAGCAGACTTGATTGCCTTTCACTTAAACAAAAAAATAATCATTTGTCCATTTTTCTTGAAAAGGGTGACATTCTGCATCTACTTTTCTTTTCTTGACAGTCGCCATGATGCATATCAGCGATGACAACCACTAAGTGCATGTTGCGTTCACCGTGACTGTGACCTGGACAGGCATACAGACGGAATGGGATCAACCGGAACGAGTCTATTATTTTATAACATTATTATATATTATAATATATAACAATATAAAATAACATAATTATATTGTAACTAACAAAATATAATAACATAATAATTATATAAGTTTTCTCACAGAGGGTTTCTGGAAACCTGTGCAGCAGTCTCGTGTCTCTCTCATCTGCTCATGCTTAGAACGGCAGCAGCGCCAGTGCAGCCTGGGTTACATGATTACAATTATTATTATTAGGGGCCAAGCACCGAAGGTGATCCCTTGGGTCAAGACGAATCGATTGCACCCTATGATGTCATTTTCCGTCATGAAAATAGGCCGTTGCCTATTTTCTCCTAGACCGTTGCTCCGAGATGTGATGCAAAAATTACCCTTGAAGCTGTATCTCTACAATGCTTTGACATATTTAGACCAAACTTGGTACATGTCATCACAAGCATGACCTGAGGCATTATACAGTGTTTCGGTGCAGCGCCACCTACTGGAGTGGAGATATGAAAAATTGATATTTTGCTCATAACTTCTGATGAGTTTGACCAAAATTCATAAATTTGGTATGGGTCATCAGGACAATGCCCTGAAGGAGCCTGAGAAGTTTCGGACCAGCGCCACCTCGTGGTCAAAAGTTATAACAAAATTTACAAAAATGCTAATAACTTTTGTCTATATTAACCAATTGTAATGAAACTGATCTCTGTAGATTCCTTGGGTTATGCTGAGAACATAGATATCAAATTTGCCATAGTCAGCTAAACGTCCTGTCCGCCATATTGTTTTTCTTTAAAAACCTACTTTTTCGAACTCCTCCTAGACCGTTGCTCCGATTTTCACCAAAATTGAACCGTGTCATCTTCAGACCATGCCGACAAAAAGTTATGGATTTCAAGTCCATATGTCAAACCGTTTTTGTATACCAGAGCAAAGAATTTGAGGCATGATTCAAAAATGACTCTTGAAGCTGTATCTCTTCAGTGCTTTGACATATTGACACCAAACTTTGGAAGTGTCATTGTCACCTCACTCTGACCATACCACAACAATTTGGACACAGCGCCACCTATTGGTCGAAAGTTATGAACCAGTAAATCCTCATTTTTGATAATTTTTCAGCTCTTATGCCTAAAATGATCTTAATACGTCTTTAATTGTTCACTGTTGCAGTTGGTCTGATGCTCCCAGCCGTGTTGGCTGGTTTCTTGTGCCGTTTTTGTGCTTGGCCCCATAATTGCTGCTTGCAGCTATATTTAGGGGCCAAGCACCGAAGGTGCTTAGGCACCTATTGTTATTGTTGGCGTTCCGTACGCTTATTATTCTTCTTCTTCTTCCGCTCTTGAAGTCTATGGCAGCCCATAGAACCGCTTGCGGGAAAGTTGTGAAATTTGGCACACAGTCAGAGGACAGTCTGACCTTTGTCCATAGCAAATTTGGAGTCTCTAACTCAATCCCTCTAGCGCCACCAGCTGTCCAAATTTGCACTTATATTTATGTTAATAACTTTTGAACCATAAGGGCTAGAAACACAATTCTTTTTTCCTCTTATTCCTTGCCTCAAGACGAATCGAACGCACCATATGACGTCATTTTCCGTCATGAAAATTTTTCCGCCATTTTGAATTTTCTGAAAAACTTACTTTTTCGAACTCCTCCTAGGCCGTTACTCCGATTTTCATGAAAATTGAATCAGATCATCTTCAGACCATGCTGACAAAAAGTTATGGAATTCAAGTTGATTCCTCAAACCGTTTTCGAAAAACTAACGAACGAATTGTACGTAGTGCTTGCGAAAACAGAAGTAAGGCTGTATCTCCGCAACGCTTTATTGTATTCAGACCAAACTTGGTACATGTCATCACAAGCATGACCTGAGGTACCATGCAGTGTTTCGGCGCAGCGCCACCTACTGGTGCGGAGATATGAAAAATGGGTATTTTTGCTTATAACTTCTGATGGGTTTGTCCAAAAATCATAAATTTGGTCTCGTTGGATTCGGGGAATCATGCCGAGTCGAATTATATCCAATTTTCCCAATTCGGCCATTTTGGCCGTCGGCCATTTTGAATTTTGTGCTAAAATGCTGTATTTTACGAACGTATTAACGTATCTTTACAAAACTTGGTATGGGTCATCAGCACAATGCCCTGAAGGAGCCTGAGAAGTTTCGGCACAGCGCCGCCTTGTGGTCAAAAGTTATAACAAAATTTACAAAAATGCTAATAACTTTTGACTGTATTCACCAATTGTAATGAAACTGGTCTCAGTAGATTCCTTGGGTCATGCTGAGAACAAAGATATCAAATTTGCCATAGTCAGCTAAACTTCCTGTCCGCCATATTGTTTTTCTTTAAAAACCTACTTTTTCGAATTCCTCCTAGACCGTTGCTCCGATTTTCACCAAAATTGAACCGTGTCATCGTCAGACCATGCCGACAAAAAGTTATGGATTTCAAGTCGATATGTCAAACCGTTTTCGTATACCAGAGCAAAGAATTTGAGGCATGATGCAAAAACGACTCTTGAAGCTGTATCTCTTCAGTGCTTTGACATATTCAGACCAAACTTGGTATGTGTCTTCACAAGCATGACCTGAGGCAGCATACTTTCGGCGCAGCGCCACCTACTGGAGTGGAGATATTAAAAATGCCATTTTTGCTTATAACTTCTGATGGGTTTGACCAAAATTCATAAATTTGGTATGGGTCATCAGGACAATGCACTGAAGGAGCCTGAGAAGTTTCGGACCAGCGCCAGCTTGTGGTCAAAAGATATAACAAAATTGACAAAAATGCTAATAACTTTTTTTCTAATTGCTCACTACTGCTGGTCTGATGCTCCCAGCCATGTTGGCTTGCTTCTTGTGCCATTTTTGTGCTTGGCCCCGTAATTGCTGCTTGCAGCTATATTTATTATTCTTCCGCTCTTGGAGTCTATGGCAGCCCATAGAACCGTATGGTAAAAAGTTGTGAAATGTGGCACACAGTTAGAGGACAGTCTGAGCTGTGTCCATAGCCAATTTGGAGTCTCTAACTCAATGCCTCTAGCGCCACCAGCTGTCCAAATTTGCAATTCTGTTTATGCTAATAACTTTTGAACTGTATGGGCTAGAAACCAAATTCCCTTTTCCTCTGATTCCTTGGGTCAAGACGAATCGATTGCACTATATGTCGTCATTTTCCGTCATGAACATTTTCCCGCCATTTTGAATTTTCTGAAAAACCTACTTTTTCGAACTCCTCCTAGGGCGTTATTCTGATTTTCACAATAATTGGACCAGATCATCTTCAGACCATGCCGACAAAATGTTATCAAAAGCTTTTCGAAAGATCCATCCGTTCTCGAATAGGGCACAAATGAATTCGACCGAAAGCTCGCAAAATCACACTTAAGGGTATATCTCCAAAAAGATTTATCGTATTTTGACCAAACTTCATACATGTCATCACAAGCATGACTTAAGCCAACATGCAGTGTTTCAGTGCAGTGCCGCCTACTGGTCCGGAGATACGAAAAATGGCTATTTTGGCTAATAACTTCTGAATGGTTTGTCCAGAAATCATAAATGTGGTCACGTCAGATTCAGGGTATCATGCAGAGTCGAATGATAACCATTATTACCATATCAGCCATTTTGGCCGTCGGCCATTTTGAATTTTGTGCTAAAATGCTGTATTTTATGAACGCATCAGCGTATCGTCACAAAACTCGGTATGGGTCATCAGCATGATGTCCTGAACCAGCCTGAGAAGTTTCGCACCAGAGCCACCTAGTGGTAAAATCAAATATTCAAATGCTTATCACTTTGACTGTGGTCGACTTGTTTTCAAAAGACTCAAGTCCTTAGACTCCTGAATCCCTGTTGGGTCCAACGATACCAAACATGTTAGGTTTCGAAATATGGTTTGTCCGCCATGTTGAATTTTGCGAAAAAACTACTTTTTCGAACTTGTCCTAGACGCTTCATTTGATTGTCATGAAAATCAAACCAGATCATCTTCAGTACATTCTGGCAAAAAGTTATCAAAAGCTTTTCGGTAAATCAAACCATTCTCAAATAACACGCAAATTAATTTAACGTAGAGCACCCAATTTGGACTCACGGCTGTATCTCTGCAATGCTTTATCATATTCAGACCAAAGTTCATATATATCATCCCAAGCAAGACCAGAGCCTACATGCTGAGTTTTGGCGCAGCGCCACCTACTGGTTTGGATATACAAAAAAATGGTTATTTTTGCTTGCAGCTTCAGGTAGGTTTGTCCAAAAAATCATAACTTTGGTCTTGTTATATTAGGGGCATCAGGCCAAGTCGAATGATAACCATTATTACCATATCAGCCATTTTGGTCATCTGCCATTTTTAATTTTGGGCTAAAATGCTGTATTTTACGAACACATTAGCATATCATCATAAAACTCGATATGGGTCATCAGTACGATGCCCTGAACGAGCCTGAGAAGTTTCGCACCAGCGCCACCTACTGGTAAAATCAAATATTCAAATGCTTATCACTTTGACTGTGGTTGACTTATTTTCAAAAGAGTCATGACCTTAGACTCCTGAATCCCTTCTGAGTCCAACGGTACCAAAAATGCTAGGTTTCCACTTACGGTTTGTCCGTCATGTTGAATTTTGCGAAAAACCTGCTTTTTCGAACTCGTCCTAGACGCTTCATTTGATTGTCATGAAAATCAAATCAGATCATCTTCAGTCCATTGTGGCAAAAAGTTATCAAAAGCTTTTTGATAAACTCAACCATTCTCAAAAAACACGCAAAATAATTTAACGCAGAGCACCCAATTTGGACTCATGGCTGTATCTCTGCAATGCTTTATCATATTTAGACTAAACTTCATAAATATCATTCCAAGTAAGACCAGAGCCTACATGCTGAGTTTCGTCATAACGCCACCTACTGGTCTGGAGATATAAAATAGCAAAAATAGCCAACATTTTTGCTTATTGCTTCAGATAGGTTTGTCCAAAAATCATAAAGTTGGTCTTTTTCAATTCGATTAGTGTTTTTTTTTTTCATATGCTTATAAATTTTGATCTGGTTGATTTATTTTTATGGGAGTCATATCCTTAGCGAGTGTCATTGTCACCTCATTCTGACCATACCACATTCATTTGGTCACAGCTCCACCTATTGGTCGAAAGTGATAAACCAGTAAATCATTATTATTGATTGTATATATCATTTTCCAACACCTTTGCCTTAAATGATCTTAATAGGTTTTTAATTGCTCAAACTTGCAGCTGGTCTAATGCTCCCAGTCATGTTGGCTGGCTTCTTGCGCCGCTTTTGTGCTTGGCCCCGTAATTGCTGCTTGCAGCTATATTTAGGGGCCAAGCACCGAAGGTGCGTAGGCACCTATTGTATCCGTTGGCGTTCCGTTTTTTAATTATTATTAGGGGCCAAGCACCGAAGGTGCGGAGGCACCTATTGTTATTGTTGGCGTTCTTTTTTTTTTTTTTTTTTATTAAGGGCCAAGCACCGAAGGTGCGGAGGCACCTATTGTTATTGTTGGCGTTCTTTTTTTTTTTATTAGGGGCCAAGCACCGAAGGTGCTTAGGCACCTATTGTTATTTTTGGTGTTCCGTACGCTTATTATTAGGGGCCAAGCACCGAAGGTGCTTAGGCACCTATTGTTATTGTTGGCAGTCCGTACGCTTATTCTTCTTCTTCTTCTTCTTCTTCTTCCGCTCTTGAAGTCTATGGCAATTCCCTCTAGCGCCACCAGCTGTCCAAAGTTGCACTTATGTTTATGTTAATAACTTTTGAACCATAAGGGCTAGAAACAAAATTCTTTTTTCCTCTGATTCCTTGGCTCAAGTCGAATCGATTGCCGAATCCCTATGACGTCATTTTCCGTCGTGAAAATTTTTCCGCCATTTTGAATTTTCTGAAAAACGTACTTTTTCGAACTCCTCCTAGACCGTTACTCTGATTTTCATGAAAATTGAATCAGATCATCTTCAAACCGTTTTCGTATGCCGGAGCAAAGAATGTGAGATATGATGCAAAAATTACTCTTGAAGCTGTATCTCTACAATGCTTTGACATATTCAGACCAAACTTGGTATGTGTCTTCACAAGCATGACCTGAGGCAACATACAGTGTTTCGGTGCAGCGCCACCTACTGGAGTGGAGATATGAAAAATTGTTATTTTTGCTTATAACTTCTGATGGGTTTGACCAAAATTCATAAATAGGCATGGGTCATCAGGACAAAGCCCTGAAGGAGCCTGAGAAGTTTTGGAACAGCGCCACCTTGTGGTCAAAAGTTATAACAAAATTTTCAAAAATGCTAATAACTTTTTACGTTTTTAACTCATTGTAATGAAACTGGTCTCATTTGATTCGTTGGTTCATGCCAAGAACATAGATATCAAATTTTCCATAGTTGGCTGAACTTCCTGTCCGCCATATTGTTTTTCTTTAAAAACCTACTTTTTCGAACTCCTCCTAGACCGTTGCTCCGATTTTCACCAAAATCGAACCATATCATCTTCAGACCATGCCGACAAAAGTTATGGATTTCAAATCGATACGTCAAACCGTTTTCTTATACTGGAGCAACGAATTTAAGGCATGATGCAAAACAAACTCTTGAACCTGTATCTCCGCAATGCTTTATTGTATTTGAAGCTGTATCTCTGAAATGCTTTGACATATTGACACCAAACTTTGCAAATGTCATTTTCACCTCACTCTGACCATACCACATTAATTTGGTCACAGCGCCACCTATTGGCCGAAAGTGATGAACCAGTAAATCATACTTTTTGATCATTTTTCAGCTCTTTTGCTTAAAATCATCTTAATAGGTCTTTAATTGTTCACGGCCGTGTTGGCTGGCTTTTTGTGCCGCTTTTGTGCTTGGCCCCGTAATTGCTGCTTGCAGCTATATTTATTCTTATTAGGGGCCAAGCACCGAAGGTGCTTAGGCACCTATTGTTATTGTTGCTGTTCCGTACGCTTATTATTCTTCTTCTTCTTCTTCTTCCGCTCTTGAAGTCTATGGCAGCCCATTTTGTGCTAAAATGCTGTATAGGACAGTCTGCCCTTTGTCCATAGCAAATTTGGAGTCTCTAACACAATCTCTTTAAGCGCCACCAGCTGTCCAAATTTGCACTTATGTTTATGTTAATAACTTTTGAACCGCAAGGGCTAGAAACAAACGAATCGACTGTACCATATGACGTCATTTTCCGTCATGAAAATTTTTCCGCCATTTTGAATTTTCTGAAAAACGTACTTTTTCGAACTCCTCCTAGGCCGTTAATCCGATTTTCATGAAAATTGAATCAGATCAGCTTGAGACCATGCTGACAAAAAGTTATGGAATTCAAGTCGATTCCTCAAACCGTTTTCGAAAAACTCACAAACGAATTGTATGTAGTGCTTGTGAAAACAGAAGTAAGGCTGTATTTCCGCAATGCTTTATCGTATTCAGACCAAACTTGGTACATGTCATCACAAGCATGACCTGAGGTACCATGCAGTGTTTCGGCGCAGCGCCACCTACTGGTGCGGAGATATGAAAAATGGGTATTTTTGCTTATAACTTCTGATGGGTTTGTCCAAAAATCATAAATTTGGTCTCGTTGGATTCGGGGAATCATGCCGAGTCGAAAGATATCCAATTTTCCCAATTCGGCCATTTTGGCCGTCGGCCATTTTGAATTTTGTGCTAAAATGCTGTATTTTACGAACGCATTAACGTATCTTTACAAAACTTGGTATGGGTCATCAGCACAATGCCCTGAAGGAGCCTGAGAAGTTTCGGCACAGCGCCGCCTTGTGGTCAAAAGTTATAACAAAATTTACAAAAATGCTAATAACTTTTGACTGTATTCACCAATTGTAATGAAACTGGTCTCAGTAGATTCCTTGGGTCATGCTGAGAACAAAGATATCAAATTTGCCATAGTCAGCTAAACTTCCTGTCCGCCATATTGTTTTTCTTTAAAAACCTACTTTTTCGAACTCCTCCTAGACCGTTGCTCCGATTTTCACCAAAATTGAACCGTGTCATCGTCAGACCATGCCGACAAAAAGTTATGGATTTCAAGTCGATATGTCAAACCGTTTTCATATACCAGAGCAAAGAATTTGAGGCATGATGCAAAAATGACTCTTGAAGCTGTATCTCTTCAGTGCTTTGACATATTGACACCAAACTTTGGAAGTGTCATTGTCACCTCACTCTGACCATACCACAACAATTTGGACACAGCGCCACCTATTGGTCGAAAGTTATGAACCAGTAAATCCTCATTTTTGATAATTTTTCAGCTCTTATGCCTAAAATGATCTTAATACGTCTTTAATTGTTCACTGTTGCAGTTGGTCTGATGCTCCCAGCCGTGTTGGCTGGTTTCTTGTGCCGTTTTTGTGTTTGGCCCCATAATTGCTGCTTGCAGCTATATTTAGGGGCCAAGCACCGAAGGTGCGGAGGCACCTATTGTTATTGTTGGCGTTCTTTTTTTTTTTTTTTTTTTTATTCTTCTTCTTCTTCTTCTTCTTCCGCTCTTGAAGTCTATGGCAACCCATAGAACCGCTTGCGGGAGTTATGAAATTTGGCACACAGTTAGAGGACAGTCTGATCTATGACCATAGCCAATTTGGAGTCTCTAACTCAATCCCTCTAGCACCACCAGCTGTCCAAAGTTGCACTTATGTTTATGTTAATAACTTTTGAACCGTAAGGGCTAGAAACAAAACTCTTTTTTCCTCTGATTCCTTGGGTCAAGACAAATCGATCGCACCCTATGACGTCATTTTCCGTCATGAAAATTTTCCCGCCATTTTGAATTTTCTGAAAAACTTACTTTTTCGAACTCCTCCTAGGCCGTTACTCCGATTTTCATGAAAATTGAATCAGATCATCTTCACACCATGCTGACAAAAAGTTATGGAATTCAAGTTGATTCCTCAAACCGTTTTCGAAAAACTCACGAACGAATTGTACGTAGTGCTTGCGAAAACAGAAGTAAGGCTGTATCTCCGCAACGCTTTATCGTATTCAGACCAAACTTGGTACATGTCATCACAAGCATGACCGGAGGTACCATGCAGTGTTTCGGCGCAGTGCCACCTACTGGTGCGGAGATATGAAAAATGGGTATTTTTGCTTATAACTTCTGATGGGTTTGTCCAAAAATCATAAATTTGGTCTCGTTGGATTCGGGGAATCATGCCGAGTCGAATGATATCCAATTTTCCCAATTCGGCCATTTTGGCCGTCGGCCATTTTGAATTTTGTGCTAAAATGCTGTATTTTACGAACACATTAACGTATCTTTACAAAACTTGGTATGGGTCATCAGCACAATGCCCTGAAGGAGCCTGAGAAGTTTCGGCACAGCGCCTCCTTGTGGTCAAAAGTTATAATAAAATTTACAAAAATGCTAATAACTTTTGACTGTATTCACCAATTGTAATGAAACTGGTCTCAGTAGATTCCTTGGGTCATGCTGAGAACATAGATATCACATTTGCTATAGTCAGCTAAACTTCCTGTCCGCCATATTGTTTTTCTTCAAAAACCTACTTTTTCGAACTCCTCCTAGACCGTTGCTCCAATTTTCACCAAAATTGAACCGTGTCATCTTCAGACCATGCCGACAAAAATTTATGGATTTCAAGTCGATAAGTCAAACCGTTTTCGTATACCGGAGCAAAGAATTTGAGATGTGATGCAAAAATTACCCTTGAAGCTGTATCTCTACAATGCTTTATCATATTCAGACCAAACTTGGTATGTGTCATCACAAGCATGACCTGAGGCATCATACAATGTTTCAGCACAGCGCCACCTACTGGAGTGGAGATATGAAAAATGGCTGTTTTTGCTTATAACTTCTGATGGGTTTGACCAAAATTCATAAATTTGGTATGGTTCATCAGGACAATGCCCTGAAGGAGCCTGAGAAGTTTCGGACCAGCACCACCTTGTGGTCAAAAGTTATAACAAAATTGACAAAAATGCTAATAACTTTTGATTATATCTACCGATTGTAATGAAACGGGTCTCAATAGATTCCTTGGGTCATGCTGAGAACATAGATATCACATTTGCCATATTCAGCTGAACTTCCTGTCCGCCATATTGTTTTTCTTTAAAAACCTACTTTTTCAAACTCCTCCTAGACCTTTGCTCCGATTTTCACCAAAATTGAACCGTATCATCTTCAGACCATGCCGACAAAAATTTATGGATTTCAAGTTGATAAGTCAAACCGTTTTCGTATACCGGAGCAAAGAATTTGAGAGATGATGCAAAAATTACTCTTGAAGCTGTATCTATACAATGCTTCGACATATTCAGACCAAACTTGGTACGTGTCATCACAAGCATGACCTGAGGCATCATACAGTGTTTCGGCGCAGCGCCACCTACTGGAGTGGAGATATGAAAAATGGCTATTTTTGCTTATAACTTCTGATGGGTTTGACCAAAATTCATTAATTTGGTATGGGTCATCAGGACAATGCCCTGAAGCAGCCTGAGAAGTTTGGGACCAGCGCCACCTCGTGCTCAAAAGTTATAACAAACTTGACAAAAATGCTAATAACTTTTTTTTCTAATTGCTCACTGCTGCTGTTGGTCTGATGCTCACGGCCATGTTGGCTGGCTTCTTGTGCCGTTTTTGTGCTTGGCCCCGTAATTGCTGCTTGCAGCTATATTTAGGGGCCAAGCACCGAAGGTGCGGAGGCACCTATTGTTATTGTTGGCGTTCTCTTTTTTTTTTTTCTTTTTTTTTTATTATTATTATTCTTCTTCTTCTTCTTCCGCTCTTGAAGTCTATGGCAACCCATAGAACCGCTTGTCATCACAAGCATGACCTGAGGTACCATGCAGTGTTTCGGCGCAGCGCCACCTACTGGTGCGGAGATATGAAAAATGGGTATTTTTGCTTATAACTTCTGATGGTTTTGTCCAAAAATCATAAATTTGGTCTCGTTGGACTCGGGGAATCATGCCGAGTCGAATGATATCCAATTTTCCCATATCGGCCATTTTGGCCGTCGGCCATTTTGAATTTTGTGCTAAAATGCTGTATTTTACGAACGCATTAACGTATCTTTACAAAACTTGGTATGGGTCATCAGCACAATGCCCTGAAGGAGCCTGAGAAGTTTCGGCACAGCGCCACCTTGTGGTCAAAAGTTATAACAAAATTTACAAAAATGCTAATAACTTTTGACTGTATTCACCAATTGTAATGAAACTGGTCTCAGTAGATTCCTTGGGTCATGCTGAGAACATAGATATCACATTTGCTATAGTCAGCTAAACTTCCTGTCCGCCATATTGTTTTTCTTCAAAAACCTACTTTTTCGAACTCCTCCTAGACCGTTGCTCCAATTTTCACCAAAATTGAACCGTGTCATCTTCAGACCATGCCGACAAAAAGTTATGGATTTCAAGTCCATATGTCAAACCGTTTTTGTATACCAGAGCAAAGAATTTGAGGCATGATTCAAAAATGACTCTTGAAGCTGTATCTCTTCAGTGCTTTGACATATTGACACCAAACTTTGGAAGTGTCATTGTCACCTCACTCTGACCATACCACAACAATTTGGACACAGCGCCACCTATTGGTCGAAAGTTATGAACCAGTAAATCCTCATTTTTGATAATTTTTCAGCTCTTATGCCTAAAATGATCTTAATACGTCTTTAATTGTTCACTGTTGCAGTTGGTCTGATGCTCCCAGCCGTGTTGGCTGGTTTCTTGTGCCGTTTTTGTGCTTGGCCCCATAATTGCTGCTTGCAGCTATATTTAGGGGCCAAGCACCGAAGGTGCGGAGGCACCTATTGTTATTGTTGGCGTTCTTTTTTTTTATTTTTAGGGGCCAAGCACCGAAGGTGCGGAGGCACCTATTGTTATTGTTGGCGTTCTTTTTTTTTTATTATTAGGGGCCAAGCACCGAAGGTGCTTAGGCACCTATTGTTATTGTTGGCGTTCTGTACGCTTATTATTAGGGGCCAAGCACCGAAGGTGCTTAGGCACCTATTGTTATTGTTGGCGTTCCGTACGCTTATTAGGGGCCAAGAACCGAAGGTGCGGAGGCACCTATTGTTATTGTTGGCGTTCTTTTTTTTTTTTTTTTTTTCTTCTTCTTCTTCTTCTTCTTCTTCTTCTTCTTCTTCTTCCGCTCTTGAAGTCTATGGCAGCCCATAGAACCGCTTGCGGGAAAGTTGTGAAATTTGGCACACAGTCAGAGGACAGTCTGACCTTTGTCCATAGCAAATTTGGAGTCTCTAACTCAATCCCTCTAGCGCCACCAGCTGTCCAAAGTTGCACTTATGTTTATGTTAATAACTTTTGAACCATAAGGGCTAGAAACAAAATTCTTTTTTCCTCTGATTCCTTGGGTCAAGACGAATCGATCGCACCCTATGACGTCATTTTCCGTCATGAAAATTTTTCCGCCATTTTGAATTTTCTGAAAAACTTACTTTTTCGAACTCCTCCTAGGCCGTTACTCAGATTTTCATGAAAATTGAATCAGATCATCTTCAGACCATGCTGACAAAAAGTTATGGAATTCAAGTTGATTCCTCAAACCGTTTTCGAAAAACTAACGAACGAATTGTACGTAGTGCTTGCGAAAACAGAAGTAAGGCTGTATCTCCGCAACGCTTTATCGTATTCAGACCAAACTTGGTACATGTCATCACAAGCATGACCTGAGGTACCATGCAGTGTTTCGGCGCAGCGCCACCTACTGGTGCGGAGATATGAAAAATGGGTATTTTTGCTTATAACTTCTGATGGGTTTGTCCAAAAATCATAAATTTGGTCTCGTTGGATTCGGGGAATCATGCCGAGTCGAATGATATCCAATTTTCCCAATTCGGCCATTTTGGCCGTCGGCCATTTTGAATTTTGTGCTAAAATGCTGTATTTTACGAACGCATTAACGTATCTTTACAAAACTTGGTATGGGTCATCAGCACAATGCCCTGAAGGAGCCTGAGAAGTTTCGGGACAGCGCCGCCTTGTGGTCAAAAGTTATAACAAAATTTACAAAAATGCTAATAACTTTTGTCTATATTAACCAATTGTAATGAAACTGGTCTCTGTCGATTCCTTGGGTTATGCTGAGAACATAGATATCAAATTTGCCATAGTCAGCTAAACGTCCTGTCCGCCATATTGTTTTTCTTTAAAAACCTACTTTTTCGAACTCCTCCTAGACCGTTGCTCCGATTTTCACCAAAATTGAACCGTGTCATCTTCAGACCATGCCGACAAAAAGTTATGGATTTCAAGTCCATATGTCAAACCGTTTTTGTATACCAGAGCAAAGAATTTGAGGCATGATTCAAAAATGACTCTTGAAGCTGTATCTCTTCAGTGCTTTGACATATTGACACCAAACTTTGGAAGTGTCATTGTCACCTCACTCTGACCATACCACAACAATTTGGACACAGCGCCACCTATTGGTCGAAAGTTATGAACCAGTAAATCCTCATTTTTGATAATTTTTCAGCTCTTATGCCTAAAATGATCTTAATACGTCTTTAATTGTTCACTGTTGCAGTTGGTCTGATGCTCCCAGCCGTGTTGGCTGGTTTCTTGTGCCGTTTTTGTGCTTGGCCCCATAATTGCTGCTTGCAGCTATATTTAGGGGCCAAGCACCGAAGGTGCGGAGGCACCTATTGTTATTGTTGGCGTTCTTTTTTTTTATTTTTAGGGGCCAAGCACCGAAGGTGCGGAGGCACCTATTGTTATTGTTGGCGTTCTTTTTTTTTTTATTATTAGGGGCCAAGCACCGAAGGTGCTTAGGCACCTATTGTTATTGTTGGCGTTCCGTACGCTTATTATTAGGGGCCAAGCACCGAAGGTGCTTAGGCACCTATTGTTATTGTTGGCGTTCCGTACGCTTATTAGGGGCCAAGAACCGAAGGTGCGGAGGCACCTATTGTTATTGTTGGCGTTTTTTTTTTTTTTTTTTTTTTCTTCTTCTTCTTCTTCTTCTTCTTCTTCTTCTTCTTCTTCTTCCGCTCTTGAAGTCTATGGCAGCCCATAGAACCGCTTGCGGGAAAGTTGTGAAATTTGGCACACAGTCAGAGGACAGTCTGACCTTTGTCCATAGCAAATTTGGAGTCTCTAACTCAATCCCTCTAGCGCCACCAGCTGTCCAAAGTTGCACTTATGTTTATGTTAATAACTTTTGAACCATAAGGGCTAGAAACAAAATTCTTTTTTCCTCTCATTCCTTGGCTCAAGACGAATCGAACGCACCATATGACGTCATTTTCCGTCATGAAAATTTTTCCGCCATTTTGAATTTTCTGAAAAACTTACTTTTTCGAACTCCTCCTAGGCCGTTACTCAGATTTTCATGAAAATTGAATCAGATCATCTTCAGACCATGCTGACAAAAAGTTATGGAATTCAGGTTGATTCCTCAAACCGTTTTCGAAAAACTAACGAACGAATTGTACGTAGTGCTTGCGAAAACAGAAGTAAGGCTGTATCTCCGCAACGCTTTATCGTATTCAGACCAAACTTGGTACATGTCATCACAAGCATGACCTGAGGTACCATGCAGTGTTTCGGCGCAGCGCCACCTACTGGTGCGGAGATATGAAAAATGGGTATTTTTGCTTATAACTTCTGATGGGTTTGTCCAAAAATCATAAATTTGGTCTCGTTGGATTCGGGGAATCATGCCGAGTCGAATGATATCCAATTTTCCCAATTCGGCCATTTTGGCCGTCGGCCATTTTGAATTTTGTGCTAAAATGCTGTATTTTACGAACGCATTAACGTATCTTTACAAAACTTGGTATGGGTCATCAGCACAATGCCCTGAAGGAGCCTGAGAAGTTTCGGGACAGCGCCGCCTTGTGGTCAAAAGTTATAACAAAATTTACAAAAATGCTAATAACTTTTGACTGTATTCACCAATTGTAATGAAACTGGTCTCAGTAGATTCCTTGGGTCATGCTGAGAACAAAGATATCAAATTTGCCATAGTCAGCTAAACTTCCTGTCCGCCATATTGTTTTTCTTTAAAAACCTACTTTTTCGAACTCCTCCTAGACCGTTGCTCCGATTTTCACCAAAATTGAACCGTGTCATCTTCAGACCATGCCGACAAAAAGTTATGGATTTCAAGTCAATATGTCAAACCGTTTTCGTATACCAGAGCAAAGAATTTGAGGCATGATGCAAAAACGACTCTTGAAGCTGTATCTCTTCAGTGCTTTGACATATTCAGACCAAACTTGGTATGTGTCTTCACAAGCATGACCTGAGGCAGCATACTCTGTTTCGGTGCAGCGCCACCTACTGGAGTGGAGATATTAAAAATGCCATTTTTGCTTATAACTTCTGATGGGTTTGACCAAAATTCATAAATTTGGTATGGGTCATCAGGACAATGCACTGAAGGAGCCTGAGAAGTTTCGGACCAGCGCCACCTTGTGGTCAAAAGATATAACAAAATTGACAAAAATGCTAATAACGTTCGCATTGCTCACTACTGCTGTTGGTCTGATGCTCCCAGCCATGTTGGCTTGCTTCTTGTGCCATTTTTGTGCTTGGCCCCGTAATTGCTGCTTGCAGCTATATTTATTATTATTTTTCTTCTGCCGTAAAACGCATCGTGCAGCCCAAACCGTAAATGCTAGAGACTTGAAACTATGTCAAATGATAGTACAAAAATCAAGGAGAGATTGACAAAGTATGACCTAAATCGGCCAATAGGTGGCACTACAGCAATCAAATGCGCAAAATGGCTCATAACTCATAAACCATGTGTCACACTCAAGTGTCTTATATCATTTGAAAGCTGAGACCTTTTACGAACAAAACGTATATCTCTGATTTCATATCCGATATGAAAAATTTTCCGCCATTTTGAATTTTGTCAAAAACCTACTTTTGCGAACTAGTCCCTGGTTTTTCGCCCGATCGGAACCAAACCAGTGCAGAAATGTTCTCTGGACTCTGAATATCAAAAGTTATCCAAAAAAAGTTGAAATTTTGATTAACAGTCGCTAAGGGGCGCCAAAACGTACGCTAAGGGCGGAGCCACTTTTACTAAAATGGCTATAACTCAAGAATGAAATGAGATATTTGCACCAAACTTGGTACAGCTATGTAAGGACTCAATCTTTGGTCACGATAAAAAAACTGCGTCGATTGGACACTAGGTGGCGCTATAACTTGAAAAAAACATAAAAACAGCTGTAACTATGCAACCGTTGGTCCGATTGACTTGAAATTTGGCATGCAGTGTCTTGGTCCAAGGGGGCATGATGGTCTATGAGGACATTGGCGTATCTCAAAAAACATGGCCGCCATCAGCCAATGAAATTTGAGCACCTATTAGACCAGGTTAACGGAGGCCGATCGGAACGAAACTCGATGGGCATGTTCGACTCATCGTCCTAGAGGTCTGTAAGAATTTTGAAAGAAATCGGCCACAAGTTGGCGCTAACGAGTTTTACGCCTCAGTAATCACGTGTTGTTTCATAAAACCACACAATATGCATATCATAGATCTCTTCATGCTGAACAACTTTGCCTCAAGAATCAATGCTGTCAATCAAATCGTTCATTAATTATTCGCAAATATGTGAAAAACCTACTTTTGCGAACTAGTCCTAGGTTTTTCGCTCGATCGGAACGAAACCAGTGTAGGACAATTCTATGGACTCTCTAGATCAATAATTATCAAAAAAAAGTTGAACTTTGTCCTTTGGGTTGCTATAACTGGGTCATTTAGAAAATGGGTGTGGCAAAATATACTCAAAAGCCTATAAATCCTAAACGAAAATTCGGAACTTCACGAAAATAAGTGAGCCTATGCCAAATATTGTTCTAAAAAGGCATGACAAATTTTGTGGAGATTGGGCAACAGGTATGGAAGTTATAACAGTTACAAAGATGAAAAATGACAATATTCCTATGTTTATAAATGAAACATCTGATGACATCTGTCCACACTATGAATTTCAGGCATTTTCATTGAATTATCGCCGAGATATTAGCCAAAAACCAGCGGGCGCGATTTAAAATGGCGGCCGCCAATGACGTCACATCCCGGTACATTTTTGCTTCTAACTCAGGAACCGAAAGTCCCCGCGAGCTCAAACTCGGATGTCATGGTCCCCTCCGGGCCCTTGAGCGGCCACATCCGTCGCGGGCCTCGGGAACGCCCCCCCGCGGATCGCGAGTTCGCGGGACCCCGAATTTAAACGGCCGTAACTCCCGAGCCCTACCTCCTAGGACCTTGGGGAAGGGCTCGTTGGAAAGGCCCTTTCCCCAACTAGATTCGATTCAAGATTGGTGCGATTTGATCTGGGCGTTCTTGAGATATAAGCACAAAAAGATACGCATTCGACCAGGCGTAACTCCCGACCCCCAACACTCACTGTCCCCGCGATGGTTTCGTTCCACAGGGCCCGTTGAGCTCTATCTACCCGCTGAGATTCAGAATTTTTCGATGTCCTGTTCCTGAGATATAAGCGATAAACCAAATTCCTATTCATCATTCATTCATTCATTATTTTGGTGTGAAAAAGACAAGACTTGCACTAAGATTTTCTTACCTATCATGTATTTCAAATATCTACAATAAAATGGGTGTGTAAAAATGTTTAATGCAGTCATGGAAAATGTACAAAACCAAAACCAGACCATGAAAGTAGGCTAATGACTGGTCCTTTGCTGCCACCTGCTGGTTAAAGTTGTCATATTGTTCTATAATCCATATTTAGACTTGATAAAATCACTATTAATGATTACAATCACATTTTGTCAAAATGCATCACTTAATTTCGGTTGAAGTAGTAATGACAATTTTGCCACATTATGTGAAACTTTAAGGAGACTTGGAGTAAACATTTTGTTACCCATCATTTATTTTGCCAATCAAATTGTTCATTCAAGAATATTTTAAAAACCTACTTTTGCATACTAATCAGGTTTTTTGCTCAATCTGAATAAAACCAATGCAGTACAATTCTCTGGACTCTGTTGTTTAATAATGATAAAAAAAAGTTGAACTTTTGCATTAGTGGATATAAAAGGGTCATTTCAAAATGTGCCCTTCACCAAGTGTCCCTGAAAGCCAGATATCTCTCCAAGGAATGCTAAGACACACAAAACACAAAACAGATACTGTTTTGACACAGAATGAAAGTGAGCCAATAAGTGGTGTGTGTTTGTGTATGTGTAAGCACGCGTATTATTGTTTAAGCCTTTTCTTTTTCTTTCTCTGTGTTTGATTTAGCATATATCATAGCTGGTCATCTGTGATTTAAGAAGTGTCATGCTTGCTAAATAAAGCTTAATATCTTTTTGCACATATATGTTAATTAAAGGCCTTAAAGGCTTGAACCCCGGTAAATGCTGCTTGCAGCTTTAATTATTATTATTATTATTATTTTTAACTTAAACCGTTGAGGTCTGTCAGTTTTATAATAGAAGTCAATGGCAACTTCATCTAAAAGAGTCCATAAAACATGCACAGACAAATCCAAATTAAATCCTGCGGCTCGTGACTACACATTGATGTCCTAAGACACGAAACGATTGGTTTTTGTGAGAAACCGAACAGAATTTATATAATTTTTTACCTCTAAAACACCACAATGTCCAACTGCCTTGAGCATGTGCACGACATCCAGTGTGGGGTTTGTACGTACTGTAGCGTAGTTTGCGCAAGCGCCGGAAGTGATCTCTGTCGCGTGTATACGTCACTCATTGTTTATACAGTTCACAGTCAATGTAGGTACAGACAGATAATCAAAATGGTACGCACTTGCGCTTATCCGGATTGTTCAAACCGACTGAAAACGAAAAGATTACGTTCTCTCGCACAAACTCATTCGGGCGTGGTGACTTTTCACATGTTCCCAACTTCTGAGCCTGATCGCCTGAAGTTATGGTTGATTGCTCTTCGGCTGGATATCAACACACCAGTTAACAGGCTAAAGTTGTTGAGGGTCTGCAGCGATCATTTTTCCCCTGATGACTTTATATACCCAACATAGGATAACGTACGACTTAAAGTTAAACCATCAGCTGTGCCTACGGTTTTTCCATATCCAACTGAGGTATGTGAACAAGATCATTGTATGTGGCCTTTTTATTTGTTAAGCTTCCCTTACGAAAAGTAACAAAATAAAGTGAAGTTTTGATGTAATGAAACCATGTTTATAGTGGTTTACTTCCATTTGTATAACAACAGTACTCAAGGGACCATGTTTAAACTGGTTAACCATGGTATTACTAGAGAGACACACATATTTACTGTAAAACCATTCTGAATTTATGTTTACTTTTCATAATGGTGAAGTACAATAATAATAATAATACACAGTGTGTATTCAAGTTAGTATTACTCTAAATAGTGTTGCGTGGGTAATGACAAACAAAATATATATGCTTAGGTAGGCCAACAGGAACCAGATCAACCTGCAGAACACGAGTCAGACAAAGGTCAAGAAACAGAGTGCCTTCTTGCAGACATCGGACTAAAAGATGTTCCACAATCAACACCTCAGAAGCCAATGAAAACTGGTGTTGAAAAAACCACTGGACAAGAAGACATATTACACAAGCATATGATGTTACTACTAACAAGTCCACAGACATCAGAAAAACATTCATATCCCTCCACATCCGGGACATATTATGCTCTTCCAGCTGTAAGGTGCCAGCAGTTTGTAAGTATGAGAGTTTCTGAATTTTGCATACAAGCTGGAAAATAGCTAAATATGCTGTTGATATAAACAACTGTAAACTGAATACATTTATTTGTACTGTATAATTTTTTTTTTTTTTTTTACTGTTTTATGTCTTTACACAAATACTTAAAACACCTTCCTTTTCTCTTGTAGAACGAACCAGCTGCCAGTGAAAGCGAGCCTGATGACCTAAATATCAGCATGCTTTCATTAGATCCACCATCTGAAAAGAAGGATGTTAGTTTTGTTCTAGCTAGTTCCACATCTGACTCCAGTACAACCACTACAACAGAAGAAGAGGAGGAATATCCATGGCAAGAACGGAAATGGATTGTTAATGAATCAGCACTGATGACACTTCAATTTAGAAGATGTCAAGATTGTGGTGCACTGATAACAGAGAAAAAAAGCACCACTTCAGGGAGCCTAATCACTGTTCTTTGGGAATGTGAACAAGGACATAAGGGCCAGTGGAATTTATGTCCTGATGTGCTTGGAATTCCATCAAACAACCTTCTAGTGTCAGCAGGTACAGTGTTTACGGGATCCACATATGCAGGCATCTCTGAATGGGCTGCTGTGCTTAATCTTCAAGTACCACACAAAACAACTTTTTATGCAATTCAGTCTTCTTACCTCATACCTGCAATTGATGAGGCATTCAATGAACAACAGACAGCCTTACTGGAACATTTGAAGGCAGGAAGCACAGGAAAAAAAGGAAATACATTTATCTGGAGATCAGACAGGTAATTTGTGAATGGTAAATTTTTATGTGATATATTATGTTGTATTTAAAGTAACAATAAATATTGAAATCTGTGTTTCTGTTATATCTCAACACAGTCCTGGATATTCAGCAAAGTACACTACA
Source organism: Chanodichthys erythropterus (assembly GCF_024489055.1). Lineage (NCBI taxonomy): Eukaryota > Metazoa > Chordata > Actinopteri > Cypriniformes > Xenocyprididae > Chanodichthys > Chanodichthys erythropterus. The sequence continues at coordinate 46,036,733 of NC_090236.1, forward strand.
TAGAGCTTGATGGATGACAATACAGACAAAGTGGTACACTTTGAGCTGGTGCAAGTAAGTGTTCATGACAATAGTGATATGTTTGGGGTAATGTAATTTTAATGTAATATATTTTATTATATGTATTATTTATAATAATGAACTACAAATTACCTGTGTGTAGATGGCCAAAATTCACAAAGGTCACACATGGTCATTCTCAAAACAATGTTCAGTTTTTCTCTGAGATTTACAGATTTTCTGCAATTTTGGCATTTATTATAGGTTACAGAATCATCAAGCTCTGTAGCAATGGAGTCGACTGATTTCAGGAGAGCAATCAGCAAAATCCTAGATGATGATATTGGAGTCAGTGTGGTGACAACTGATAGATCCCCATCAATTCGCAAGATAATGCTAATCGACTATCCAAACATCCATCATGAGTTTGATGTATGGCATGTGGCAAAAGGTATTTTTTTAATCAATGTCTAGTGCAGTAATTTATGTATCCTTTTCAATTGCTGTTTTGTTATTTATAAACGCAGCAGTAAACTATTCACCACAAAAAAATTAAAAAAATTAAAATTGGTATTCTTCAAATTGAAGTGCCTCTTCACAGGGTAAACACTACATGACAAAATTACAGAAGGGTTGTAAATAAAACGGCTTTGTATGCTTTAGAATCTCTCTAGTAGTCATATGATGTCACAACCCTTGTGTGCACAGTCTGTTTTCAAGTCCGACACAGCTGATGATTGTGATGTTGAACAATACTTTTGGATGCAAATGAACATTTTCTATTTATTGTAGGAATGATCAAGAAATTGACTTCGTTATCCAGATATAAAGACAACAAACCACTTCAGCCATGGATTAAGAGCATTAGCAATCATCTGTGGTTCTCATGTTCATCGTGTGGAGGTGACCCAGATGTAAGTTCTATGACTGTGTTTCTATAACTGGTTTTTATCAAATAAACTTTAGAAGACTGCTAAATATTTGCTTCAAATTTATCAGGAGCTGATCAAAAGGTGGAAGTCAATCCTGCACCACATTTGTGGTATTCATTCCTGGACAGAAGATGGAGAAGAAAGAAGATGTCTGCATAGCGAGCTTACCTCTGATGAGCAGAGAAAAAAGAAATGGCTCGATAAAACGTCCAGGGCATTCATTACACTAGAAAACCTGGTCTTAGACAAAGGTCTTATGAAGGACCTCAGGCAGATGGCACTTTTCAAGCATACTGGTAAGTTTACAGATGTATAATGTATGTTCATGTACAGAGTAAGAACATTTCTGAACACTGTATTATTTTATTTTGTATCAGGTAAGCTTGAAGTGTTCCATTCACTGCTACTGAAGTACTGCCCTAAAAGAATGCACTTCCATTACACATCGATGCTTGCACGTACCCAGATGGCAGTGCTTGACCACAATGAGAATGTAAATAGACAGCAGGCCAGAACCAACACTGGTAAGTTTGCTATACAATACATCATTGATTGTAATTTAATATTTCAGCACAAATATAATTTATTTTTTTGATAGGTACACCACGGTTCAATGTAGTGTTCCCCAAGCACTCTAAACAGTGGGTGGCCAGAAAACTGTATGATGCCCCAACTCAAAATTTCAGAGACAATCTCGTACGTCGAGTATTTGAGAGGCGCATGGACAGCACTATTACTTACAAGGACTCCTCTTCCCATTTGACAGTACAAGCTGTCCCAAAAAATATATCACAGCAGACCAAGCCATCTAAGGAAGACACAGTTGCAAAGCATTTGTCACGATTCTCTAAGTAGTTTTACACTTGCCGACAACAGTGTAAGTTAATTGTAGGAAGTGACACTGACACTTTCTTTAGGGATGTGTGCAGGGCCGGATTAACATAAGGGCTAGGTGGGGCTGAAGCCCTAGGGCCCGCGGGTAGAGGGGGCCCGTGATTGGCTGGAGGAAATTAGATTGGCAAGTCAAAGGTGGTTGATTTGTGTGTAATAAAATAACAAGAAAAAATGATTGGAAAATGTGCCTGACTGATAAATCACCGTCCAATCAAAATCACTTTACAATTCGCGACACACTACAATTCACTTACAATCATCACCCGTGTAAAAATCCCGAATTAACTTTCCTACTGTTTTTTGACGAACACCAATGTCGAGTGACTTGTCTCCACTATCTGCCTTTGAAGCACATTTTATCAGTTGCAGTTTTGGTGCCTCTTGACCTCGACACATTTACAACACACGTTAACACAGCGGTAGAGTTACTCACGGGACACTGCACTTATTCGCAATCACAAAAGTTCTTTATTTGCATGTGCTTTAAAGCCCTGCCAGTTAAACATGTCATTCGTGTGCTGTTCTGAGATGCGCTTTTTCTGACCCCATACACACCCGAAGCGTGCACACAAGTCTGTCAAACAGCACCTGACTACTGGACTTCATCTTTCGCGTCTGATTGCGCTATAATACTGTCAAATACACAAGGTTTACATAAGGTTATGTCTGAAGTGAGTTGAGAAAATCGGACGCGTGCGGGTCTTAAAGTGACAGCATCCTGATACTTAGCATGTACCCTTGTCCTTAAAGGGATAGTTCACCCCCAAAATTAAAATCCTGTCATCACATACTCACTTTCAAGTTGTTTTAAACCTGAATGAGTTTCTTTCTTCTGTTGAACACAAAAGAAAATATTTTGAAGAATGTGGGTAACCAAACAGTTGCTGGTCCCCATTCATTTCCATAGTAGGAAAAAAATATATATAATGTGGAAATCACTGGGGACCATCAACTGTTTGGTTACCCACATTCTTCAAAATAGTTTATTTTGTGTTAATGAGAGGAAAGAATTATTGTGTCAGCAATATATGCAATACAATTTTAAAATGTTAAATATTTTATATTTTAAATTTATTTTAAAATATGTTAAATAGCATGGAATATTTAGTGTGCTTATATAAAATGATTTGATAAAATGAAATTTGTAAAAAATATAAAAATAATAATAATAAAAAAAAAAAAATTATTGTGGTACAAGACACTGTGGCATGGCAATCATATGAAAGGGGGCCCTTAGTGTTGCTATAGCCCCAGGGCCCAACATTTTCTTAATCCGGGCCTGGATGTGTGTGATGTTTGACATTGCTTTGTTACACTGGTATCCAAAAGTCAGTTTATCTCTTTAATAACTAAATGGTAAAAAAAAGATTATAGGAAAAAATTAGTAATTTAGATATTTAAATTATAATTGATCTATTAAACATTGTATTGCATTTGGTTATTTACTTGTAATAGGTTTTAAGTTGTTTATAATTTGGTTCATAACTTTTTTTTTTTACTAGTGATTTGATAACTGTACATAACTGTTCATCAGATAAAGAAAATTAAACTGGTAAAATACTTGCTATCATGTAATGTGTCAGTACTCTTTATTCTAATTTTCTGTCTACCTCTATATAATGAAACCAGTCTGTTTAGTATTGCACATAGAAATGAACATGTATTGACAATTGTTTTATTTTAGGAATTCAAATTAAAAATTGACAATGACACCTGTTAAAAATTCAATAAAGTCATTAATTGCTTATAAATCAATAATAAATGGTAATGCCAATAAAAATGAAAAACTGCTTACATTACAGGTATTCAATATTTAAAATATATAGAACGTAGTAACAAATTAGAAAACTTCAATTCAAATTTCTACAACATTGCAAATGCATTGTCTGCTTCTATGAAGCCACATAATGTCCAGAGATGGATGGGTATTTCTCGCGGATGGCTTTCACCACACGAGGGTAAAACTTTTCTATTCTGCCCAAATATTCCCCCCTCAGCATCCACTCCAAAACCACACGATATGCTACCAACCTGCATTGACTGAAATATAAGGCAAACATTATAATAAACTCATTTGTTCATATGCACCCCTGTAATCGTTGCAATAACATTACAAATAAAACACATTACTTACTCTATTGACAGCGTGTTATTGGGTCCCTCTGGCCTTGGACTTCGTCTCCAGTTTATGCGTGGCAGGCTAAACACAACGTTCAAAACGCTGCGGCTCAACAGCGGAGAAAAGTCTGGATCTTCGGTCAGGCAGGTGTGTGATAGGACACTCTCGGCAATGTCCTCGTCGGCGTCTTGTAGTTGCATTGTAGTGGCATTGCTATGTTCCATTCATGACAACAGATGCTCTCCACTTCTGTTGGCATCTCACAAACTACGCTACAGTACGTACAAACCTCACACTGGATGTCGTGTGCATGCTCAAGGCAGTTGGACATAGTGTTGTTTTAGAGGTAAAAAATGATATAAATACTGTTCGGTTTCTCACAAAAACCAATCGTTTCGTGTCTTAGGACATCAATGTGTAGTCACGAGCCGCAGGATTTAATTTGGATTTGTCTGTGCATGTTTTATGGACTCTTTTAGATGAAGTTCCCATTGACTTCTATTATAAAACTGACAGACCTCAACGGTTGAAGTTAAAAATCATCATTTGTGTTCTACTGAAGAAACAAAGTCACCTACATCTTGGATGCCCTGGGGGTAAACAGATAAACATCAAATTTTCATTTTTGGGTGAACTATACCTTTAAAAATGTTGGGAAGTGTATTGTGGCGAGGGGGGCGTGGTTCAGCGAGGTCTGCAACAGGATAGAATAGCGGGAGACGCTTGGTAAGTGAGTGGGTTGAATTCAAATCACGAACACCTGTTTCTCATTCCAGTGATTGGCGCGGAGACAGGATAAAACGCCGTGAGAAGCAGGAGCGTGTGAGAGAGAGGGGAACTGCTGACTGAGTTGGGTCGAGGTTCTGGAGTGAAGCCCTTGCGGATTGATTATGCCAAACTTGGAGAGAAGCCCTTGTGGATGTGTGTTCTGAATGTTTCGCTTAATCTCCCGGGTGGGGATTCCAAAAGAAATCCTCACTGATCAAGGCACGGCGTTTATGTCACGCATGTTACGCGAACTGTATGAATTATTGGGCATTAAATCGGTTCGTACCAGCGTCTTTCACCCACAAACGGACGGGCTGGTCGAACGTTTTAATCGCACGCTTAAATCCATTATTCGTAAGTTCGTTCAAGAGGACGCCAAAAATTGGGATAAGTGGTTAGAACCTCTGTTATTCGCAGTGAGAGAGGTCCCGCAAGCCTCCACTGGGTTTTCCCCCTTCGAGCTTCTCTTTGGGCGCCAGCCCCGTGGGGTGCTGGATGTCCTCAGGGAGGCTTGGGAGGACGGACCATCTCAGGCCAAAAATAAAATTCAGTATGTGCTGGACTTGAGATCAAAACTCCACACTTTGGGGCGGCTATCAATGGAGAATTTGTTACAGGCCCAGCACAGACAGAGCCAGCTGTATAACAGACGGTCTAATTTACGCAAATTCGCACCATGAGAAAAAGTGCTTGTATTGCTCCTTACTTCCAGTTTGAAAATACTTGCAAAGTGGCAAGGACCCTTTGAGGTCACACGGCAAGTGGGCGAGCTCGATTATGAGGTGGTACGGTCCGACAGGAGGGGGGCACGTCAAATCTATCACCTCAACCTCCTGAAAAAATGGAATGACGGTGATTAGCGGGGAGGATGATTTCGGGCCAGAGGCGAATATAAAAACTCAATCTCTCGCTCTGATCCCAGGGGGAGATCACCTCTCGCCCTCCCAGCTCACTGATTTATCCAAATTGCAAACAGAATTTGCAGACGTGTTCTCTCCCCTGCCGGGACGTACCAACCTCATTCAGCACCATGTCGAGACGCTGCCGGGCGTGGTTATTCGCAGCCGGCCGTATAGGTTACCTGAACACAAAAAAGGTAGTTCAGGACGAATTAGAGGCAATGCTGAAAATAGGAGTAATAGAAGAGTCCAGCAGTAACTGAACCGAAATTCGACGCGTATCCAATGCCGCGGGTGGACGAATTGCTTGACCGGCTAAGTGCGGCACGATTTTATTCGACACTGGACTTAACGAAAGGGTACTGGCAGATCCCCTTGTCGCCTTTATCCAAAGAAAAGACAGCTTTCACGACGCCGTTCGGATTACACCAATTTGTTACGCTTCCGTTCGGGCTGTTCGGGGCACCGGCCACCTTTCAGCGACTCATGGATAAAAGTCTCCGGCCCCATGCTGCATATGTGGCTGCCTATCTGGATGATATTATTATCTATAGTAATGATTGGCAGCGGCATATGCAGCATGTGAGAGCTGTCCTGAGATCGCTGAGAGGGGCTGGGCTCACGGCCAACCCAAAGAAGTGTGCAATTGGGCGCGTGGAAGTAAGGTATCTGGGCTTCCACTTGGGGCATGGGCAGGTGCGTCCCCAAATTGACAAGACAGCAGTGATTGCGACCTGTCCGCGCCTCAAGACCAAAACGGAGGTTAGACAGTTCCTCGGGCTGGCGGGATATTATAGAAGGTTTGTACCTAATTATTCGGCCCTCACCAGCTCGTTGACTGATCTAACTAAAAAGGATGCTCCAGATACGGTCTAGTGGACGGAGCCGTGCCAGCAGGCCTTCAACCAGGTAAAAGCTGCTCTATGTGGCGGGCCATTGCTTCACTCTCCTGACTTTTCTCTCCCTTTTCTGTTGCAGACTAACGTGTCGGACAGAGGGCTGGGTGCTGTCCTGTCCCAGGAGATAGAGGGTGAGGAGCGGCCGGTACTGTACATTAGCCGTAAGCTCTCTAAGAGAGAAGCTAAGTACAGTACCGTAGAAAAAGAGTGTTTGGCTATCAGGTGGGCCGTCCTCACCCTCCGCTATTATCTCCTGGAACGGGAATTCACTCTCTGTTTGGACCACGCTCCCCTGCAGTGGCTCCACCGCATGAAGGATACCAACGCGCGGATCACTCGTTGGTATCTTGCTTTACAGCCTTTTAAGTTCAAGGTGGCCGATTTCCTCTCCAGAAATGGGGGGTGGGGGGGTAGGGGCCGCAGGCCGGACGGCTCCCCGGCCTGAGTCGGGCGGTGGGGGTATGTGGCGAGGGGGGCGTGGTTCAGCGAGGTCTGAAACCGGAGAGAATAGCGGGAGACGCTTGGTAAGTGAGTGGGTTGAATACAAATCACGAACACCTGTTTCTCATTCCAGTGATTGGTGCGGAGACAGGATAAAACGCCGTGAGAAGCAGGAGCGTGTGAGAGAGAGGGGAACTGCTGACTGAGTCGTGTCGAGGTTCTGGAGTGAAGCCCTTGCGGATTGTTTATGCCATACTTGGAGAGAAGCTCTTGTGGATGGTGCATACCGAACCTGGAGTGAAGCCCTTTGTGGATTGTTTATTTTTTGTCTTTGTCTTTCTGTTGAAGCCTTTGAGAATTAATAAAGTCTCAGTCAGCAGTTGTTCGCCGACCCTGTCCTCTTCCTTCCCCAACTACGAACTGAACTGTGTTACATGTATATCTACACAACAGAGAAATTTCTGCACAAGAGGCAGTGTATCGACTAACAGGTATGCACTTAAAAGAATGCTCTCGCAAAGTCCAGTTTATTCCTATTGGAATGGACCCTGTAAAGATGAGTTTGCCTTTACGTGTTCTCCAAAACAAAGATGACCAGTGTGGTGAAGAGAGTTGTTTTTTGATGAATAGTCTGGTTGACCGGTACAAGAGTAGACCAAAAACACAACAGTTTGAGATTCTGTGGAATCGAACCGAACCTGCAGTGGTAAGGTATCCAAAATTTTCCCAGACAAAAGATCCAGAGAAGTACCATCATTCAATGTTACAACTTTTTTAACCACATTACGAAGATTATCAGCTGAAGCCTGAGAATTTCAACACTTATGATGATTTCTACAACAATGGTGCTGTGAAATGTGGCAGTAATGTGAAAAAAAAGAGAAAGACTTCTAATCGAGCAATGTTTGAAAAGGAAAGTGACAAAATAGACAGAGCTCAACAGCTCTTGGAGCAGGGTGTCGATTTGGAAGATGCTTGGGCCACATTGTGTCCTGAAACGGAGAAACAGTGTCATGAATGTATTGAACTAATGAAGAATACCATCCTTCCTGATGAAGATGATTCTGACACACTTATTCCAGATCTTGTAGCGAACCCTCGAACTGCATTCACAATTGAGACCAGCAATGCTACAATGTCTAGAGATGAAGCATTGTCTTTACTAAGATCATTAAACACTAAACAATCTGCAATATTTTACAAAGTTCGCAAATGGTGTCTACAAAAACTGCTTAGAGAGAACACTGAACCATTTCGCTTGTTTGTTACTGTTGGAGCAGGCACAGGAAAAAGGCATTTGATCAAAGCAATCTACTATGAATCTTCTAGGCTCTTATCCCAGCTGTCTGAAAAGCCTGATGATAGGTGTATGATTTTATGTGCATCAACTGGAGTAGCAGCATTCAACATTGGCGCTGCCACTATCCACAACACTTTTTCAATTGGTGCTAATGTCAAACTGCTGTATCAACCGCTAAGTAATGAAAAAATCAATTCTCTTCGTTCCAAAATGGGATGTTTGCAGATTTTGATTATGGATGAAGTATCCATGGTTGACCATCACCTTTTGTCATATGTTCATGGGAGATTGAGACAAATCAAACAAACTGGTGACTGCCACCCGTTAAGGGAACTCCACTCTATGCTGATACAAAAGGAGTGAACCTTTTGGACAATAACTTTGAAATTGCTGAATTAACTCAAGTTGTTAGACAACAAGATGTATCTTTTGCTGAAACCTTAAATCGCCTGAGAGTTCGTAAAAAAAATCAACCTCTAAGCTCAAGTGACATCAACATGTTGAAGCAACGTGAAACAGGAGAAGAATGCAGTGATGTTCATATATTTCCTACAAATGAAGAGGTTGATAAATACAACATTCAAAGACTAAATGAGGTTTGTCCTGACGCAATCAGTATTCAAGCTCAAGATTTTGTGAGAAATCCAAAAAACTGGAAGGATTGAAGCAAAAGTTGGATTTCATACAAGAGTTTTCAACTCCTGTTTGGATAAATGTGTTTCCTTGGGTGTTGGAGCAAGAGTTATGTTAAAGAAAAACGTTGATGTTTCTGATGGACTTGTCAGTGGAGCCTTTGGTACAGTTGTCCACATCAGCAGAAGTCAAAAACAGCCAGGTGAGGATGATGTTGATGATGTAGTGAATTAACTCAAAGGGGGAATATTAATAATTATTCATACCTCAATATGATTTATTAATTATGATTAATTATGAATATGTAAATCTGATTTACTGGATATAGCTACATTAATCTTAATATTACAATCAATTAAGCTGTTGTCCAGGGGACACTTAGTGTTGATTGTTTAATAATTCTAAGAAATGTTAATTTCCAGGTTATGGAAAAATAACATTCTTATCGCACCGTGCTACTTAGAGCATAGGTTCGGGTCTAAATCATTTAAGGGGCAGTTTATTAGCAGACGGAGTCAGAACCAAACAAGTATTGTGCACAATCTTTATTAACTAACTCACAAACACATAACTAAACTAACGAACACATAACATACAACAAAGGTCACACACACATACGAACTGTAGGTAAGAATGAGTAATGATAGGGTTGAACCGGAAGAGGTACTGTTACTAGAGCTATAGGAAATGTCAAAGACAATCTGGAAAGGACTCATCAGTTTCTTTTAGCAATAGCAAGGTAAGTATTACAAATCAATACTAAATCGCTGTTTAGCATTAAAATGCACGATACTTGCAATGTGCCCTTAGGCTAAGGAGCGTAGGCTCTGCAGGTTGAGGATAAATCTTGAGGTTATCATCTGAAATTGTTGCCAGTCTGTCGGGTGATGAGCACATGGCTGGGTGTTGTAGGCCTGGAGCCTACCAGCCTTGCGGACCGGGCCTAGAGAGGCCGGCCGCAAGGAGACCTGTTCGGTTGTCCAGAAGCAAGGAAGAAGAGAGGGAGTGGCACTGTTCACTGGATTTTAACATCTGGTCAAAGTCACACCTCTCAGTTGTTGACCAGACCAATGAAGATGTTGTAATTCCGGGTGGCAACACCCCTCCTGTCAGGGCTTTTACAACCCAGAAAGATTAACAAGCTGAGTTCTTGAATCAGAACTATTAAAGATTCTTGTAATACTGATGTGTTGCACAGGTATGGACATACCGCATACACAAGCATTTAAATCTTCCCGCTACAAACGTATAGACAGTAAACATGGCATGATTGAAGTTACCTTAAATGTCATATAACTTAAAAATCATAAAACATGTAAATACAATGACTGCAATACAACACAGTAATAATAGATACCATTTCCTGGGAATATGCCTGTTCATTTATAGAATTAATGCAGTAACGTCTTTGTTCTGTGTGGAAAATGCAGGGAAGATGCAGATTTCCTGTGTCTCTTCTCTGCTCTCAATGTGGAAGCACATTCCTCAGTGCAATAAACTTCTCGGGGGATGGGGACAGTCAAATCCCAGAGTGAGCTTAAAACTATTGGTGAACTAACAAATAATTGTGTCTGATTTGTTTCAGTCATTACAATGATGATTTTCCATCAGCTATTCATGTGGAATTTGATGATCCAAATGTGGGTAAAATTCAGAGATCCAAACAACGACACACATTTTCCCGAAATTCTACTGTAATCGAAGTGCAAGAAGATCGAGTCACAAATGACGTGGTTTAAGACGTGTGAATATGTTGCATTGAGTCATGTGAGGACTCTCAATGGACTAATAATTCAAAACTTCAAGGAGTCTGCCATATAAAATTGAGTTGGAAATGAAATGCATGCCAAAATTTCCATTGGAAAATTACAGTTTCACAAAGACACCTGGTTTATTTACAATTGCTCTTCATAATGTACAAAGTCTTCAAGCTCATGTTCAAGATATTTAAGCTCACAGACAACTTATGAATGCAGATTGTATTTGTTTAACTGAAACATGGCTAAAAGTTGAAGATGAAGTGCAGATACCGGGATTTATCTTCAAGCATAATCCAAGAGCTAGATGCTATGACAACAGCACTCCACTTTTGACCAATTTAAAACAACAGCGAGGAGGTGGAGTTGCACTTTACTCTTGTGAAAACCTGCTTGCTCAAGTTGTCATTCCAGAACCTTGCAATTTGGAATGTCTATACTTCTCAGTTCCACATATCAGTTTGAATGCTGCTCTGCTATACAGGCCTAATTCATATCAAATTGACATATTTCGACAAAATATGTTACATGTCATTGCTGAGCTGGAAAAACATCCAGGAAAGAAAGCAATTATGGGAGACTTCAATGAGGACATCTTAACAACATCTTCAATTGCGACGTTAATGGAACTCCATGGATACAGTCAACATGTGCAATATCCTACAACTGAAAATGGCACATTAATAAACCATGTCTACATTAACCTTCTGGAGTCTGAGGCTGATTTGGGGCTTGGAGAAGTTTTGACATGCCCTGACATTTGTGCTTTTTTCAGTTGTTCATAAACATATAAATGACAAAAGTGTCATTACACTGTATTCAGCACAAACTAGGCTACTATAATATGTGAGGAACATGTATGTACATGTTTGTATTTTTGAAGGAATAATATTTATGTGTGGTTATTGAAAAAACAAAAAACTTAAGTCACTGAAAAAAGGCCAAAAAAAGTATATTAAATCTGTGTTCACAAGACTTCTGGTTATTGGAGGTTGTAGACTAGAGTTTTTGCTTCAGAATTATGTAAAAATTATGCTGACTACTCTTTCATATAAAACAATAGAGAGATTTAAATTTTGTAAGACACTTTTTGTCAAGAAACACAGTATGTGTGGAGGCGTGAATCTGCATAAATAATGGGCCATTTACACCTGAGAAGACAAAAAAAATCACATAATAATGACCTGAAATGACTTGCATATTAATGAGGCCTTTCAGTCAGGTAGGCTGTGAAAAAAACCCTCTGTAATCATGTCTCAGCTCATCATAAACAGCAATACTGTGAAATATTATTACAATTTAAAATAATTGTATTCTATTATATTCTCTAAAATATAATTTATTTCTGTGATGCAAAGTGTCTGAACAATTATGTTACCTCTGTGGCATTTCATATAGGCTTTTAGCTTAAAAGCATGCACATTTGGAGAAATATTGATGGATTCTTATATATGTATGTCAATTTTCTATACTGAGAAGAAATATTTATTGTCATCACTATGAGTGCTGGATACTGTGTTTTTAATTCATACTTGCAGCCGGAGGGCTCTCTGTGCACATTTAGTCCACAAATTATTCTAAAGAAGAAGAGGACATTTCAGGAATGGTGTTTTCAATTCATACTTGCAGCCGGAGGGCGCTCTCTGTACACCTTTAGGCCACAAATTCATATAAAGAAGAAAAGAACTAGGAACTAACGGCATGTCTTCTAGAGATCGCTAACCATGGCTTTACCATCCAAATAAACACTTTTCAAGACAATAAATACACGATTGAGACGATGTATGCATGTATTGCCGCATTAGTGGGTAATGAGCTGAATCACAGACTTCTGACATGGCTCTCTTTTCATACAGATTACATAAACACAGAATGTTTGTTTTTTATTTGACTTACACGATTTAAAACCTGACATTTCAATGTTTATTTAGACGTAAGTGTAATTTTTTTTGTCATTAGTATTCATAAGTTACAGTTCATTTTCTGAGAACTATCAGATTTGAGTTCGTTCAGAGGGAGAGGAGAGATCACGCATCATGTTAGTTTTCTTTATTTTACAAAAAGCACAACATTGTGATTTTACTCTGAGTGTACACAAATAAAAGAAGACATTCTATAGTTTAAATTGATATATTGCTTATGTCTAGTATTTTAAGTCTGTTTTGCTGCAATGTGAAAAAAATCCTGCAAAACGCACCGGCGCGTTTTCAGACCTCAGGGAGTTAAAGATGCAGAGAGTGTTACAATTGAAATTGTTTCAACATATTACAGTTATCATGAAGCAGTACTAGTTTCAGTAAGGTAATATATTGATGTTAATTTAACTGCATTCTTTTCTTTTCTCTGTCCCTACCATGCTACACTCACTCTGAGAATGAGATCCCCAAAGTCCTGTACAAGTTTGCAAATAAAAAAGGTACGTTATTAGACTATCAGAGAGTTAAATTTTTTTATTTATTTATTTATTTTTTGAAAATGCAGCTGTTTAATTCCTGAAAGTGTACTAGTGTTACAAAACTCAAGTAATTTAATATCTCAATGATGCAACACACTTGAAAGGGGTGGATTCTGGAATCCACTGCCGCTTCAATATATATCTTTTAAGTTATTAATCAACATTTATATTTCTGTTAAAATATTTGAATGACTTCTTCAATGTATGTTAAAGCATCTATTTTCCTCTGTACCTCTCACTGAGAGAAAAGAACATGTTATCAGTATCTCAGATCAACTTCAGCCTTGAAGAAGCTGTGAATCGTGTATGTGTGCTAAGTGTTTTGTGCAGGTCCCTTTGTACTGGACAACTGGCATTCTGCTTGAGACCAGCAGACACCATGTCATGACCCCAAAAGGACATCCGGTACCTAAATCCAGGGTCCCACTCATCATCACCTTGACAAAGGGAGATATGCTTCTTACTATCTGTCCACGTGTGGAAAATTTCTAATCTTGTCTATTTTTCTTAGCCAATCAGAATCATGCAACCTGAAGTAATGACGTAGTTAGTTGACTCTGTTAGAGTATAATTGTTGTAGAAATGTGAATGTACACAGAGCGGCCTACGAACTCCTTGTGAGACTTGAAGCTGGCTTCTGCTGATGAAACTGCAAACTATTCTTCATTAAATTTCTTCAATTTAGTAATTATTTTAAACTTCGAGTCCAGGTCTTTTATGCAACATATCTGGTTTCAAGGGTCCTAAACTGTTTTTCCCCAACAAGGGACAGCAATCTCTTAAAGGTGCAGTATGTGGTATTTGAACTACGCTAACGTTGGACAAAACCCACCTTTCTCTTCATTGCTCCACCTCCAAAACTCACACTCCAATTCTAACCACCCTGCTCTGAGTCGGTCCCAAACCCCAGCCAAATCGCTGCTGGCATGCGAGGTGAATGCTCTAAGCACCTCATTCTTTAGTGGGCGTCAGTTTGCAGTGGTTTAATTGCAGAACTCACTATCTGGCCGCTGTTACAAACACAGTGTCTGTTTATCACAGCTGATGCGCAACAAAATGCTTCCCTCTTAGGCCTTCCCTCTTAGCTCTCTCCAGCGCTTGCCCAGGTGTAAACCTCATTGCGATGTTATTTTAAGATGTTTTGTATTGTGTCCCATTTCTTGTTCTGCATTTTTTTACTTATTTTCAAATCTCCCTCTTGCTCGTTCTCTTTCCTCAACTGTCATACATCCCTGTTTAAGATTTTATTAAAATATCTTCAATTGTGTTTCAAAGATAAATTAGCAGGTGAGTCTTGCAGGTGAAAAGCAACATGAGTGTGAGTAATTGATTACTTTTCATTTTTGCATTAACTAACCCTTTAAAATATATTTGTGATTTTTGTCTCTTACAGTGGCAGTCAAGAAAAGATTTCTCAATGTGTCCAGAGGTGCTTTGGGTATTGCAGTAAATTCTAAGCTGGGGGAGCTGAGACTGATTGAAAAAAAATTGTGTACAACTTAAATTGTGTTCTTTTTTTGATTTTATTCAAATGTTATATTTTCACATTTTAGACATCTAATAAAGATTTTCTTTAAATGTTACATTTGTGAATGTATTTTCTTGGGCTTAAATGTATGGAGGGCAAAATATATTTTAAATGCTTTTGAAAAATATATTTTTCAAAAATATACAAAAATTGTCCAAAAATATATATTTAGGGGCCAAGCCCCGAAGGGGCTGTAGCCCCTATTGTAATTGTATGTTTTCCCTTTTATTATTATTATTCTTCCTCCCGAATGGGAGTCTATGGCAGCCCTATCAACGGAACATGAGAAAATGATGAAATTTGGCACAGTTGTAGAGATGCTCATGAATAGTGATTGGACCAAATTTGGAGTCTCTAGAACCAACTCTATAGCGCCACCACCAGTTCAAAATTTCAACATTCTAACGGTTTTAACATTTGAACTCTTTGTCATAGAAAAATTAAATTTAGTTCATCTGATTCGTCTCTTCATGCTGATGCTATTCAACTTCTTACATTAAGTCTCCACCCATTACAGTAGTGGCCATTTTGAAAAGTACAGTATTTGTTTTTTTCGCTTCTCCTCCTTCAAAATGTGTCCAATTTTGTCCAATCTTTGATCAGATTATCTTTGGACTGAGCCGCACAGAAATGACTGAACAGATTTTTTTTATTCATCTTTGTTCAAAGGTTATGATGTCACGAAGTTAACGAGGTTGACCCGAAATTAGTATAGAGGCTGTATCTCGGCCAAACTTTGAGCAATCGAAACAAAAATTGGTACGCTTCATCAGAACCATGGTCTGAGGGTCTATGCCAAACTTGGGAACAGCGCCACCTACAGGTCATGAGATATGAAAAATGGCAAGCCTCAATATTGGATGTATCACGTGTCCGCCATTTTGAATTTTGTCATAAATTGCGATATCTTTTAAACAATTTGACATATCTTCACAAAAATTGGTATGTATGACCTTTAGAAGGTCGTGAAGGTACCTGAGAAGTTTCAGCACAGCGCCACCTACTGTTCCACAGATGTAATGATTATTTCAAAAACGCTTATAACTTTTGAAAACACTTTCCAAAATGTGTATGCTTCATGTCATTTTATTCCCTGGCTTATGCCGATTCCGACAATGTATCATTTGCCATTTTCCTTAAATGTACCTGTCTGCCATATTGAAGTAAATGAAAAACAGTTTTTTCGCTACTCCTCCTACAAATTTTGGTCAATTTTGTCCAAAATCAGCTCAGATGATCTTTGGACCGAGCCGCACAGAAATGACTGAACAGATTTTTGATATTCACTACCATTTCCGAGATATTCATCTCTGAATGTGACCTTGCTTGTGTTTGTTGTCTTATGCTAGTTAGCTTAGCACAGTAATTGCTTAGCATGCTAAACTATTGCTATTCTTTCTAATGTGGTCTTCAGTCAACAGGTTAACCAAAACTTAGTTGGCATTAAATAACTTTGCATACTAATATGGTTAACATGCTATGAAGCTTTTTTTTTTGTGAACTCTTTCTCACACTGAAACCTCTGCTTAGCATACTGATGAACTAGCATGGCTGATTAGCTCAATGTGTTACGCCACGGATCCCGAATGCTCTGCATCGTGGGTTCGAAACTCAGTGTGACACATGCCCAGACCGCATGAGGTACTGTGGCAGGAAAAGATGCAGAACTTGTGTCTGTTCTAGGCATTCTGCCTAAAACTGGTCTAATCTGAAGCTATCACATGCAATTCCTTTATGTCCAAATTCGTAGTTATTCTTCTTCCCCCTGTATGGTAATCAATGAACCACAAGAAGGAAAATTATCAAATTTGGCATGCTTGTAGTGATAGTAATTAAAAGTAATTTGACCAACTTTGGAGTATCTAGGACTAAGTCTATAGCGCCACCACCAGTTCAAATATTCACTTTTGTAAAGGTTATAACTTTTGAACCCTTTGTTCCAGAAAAATGAATGTCAATACAACTGATTCCTCTCTTCATACTGATCACATTCAATATCTTACATTAAGTCTCCACCCAGTACAGTAGTGGCCATTTTGAAAAGTACAGTATTCCGTTTTTTCGCTACTCCTCCTTCAAAATTTATCCAATTTTGTCCAAACTTTGATCAAGTGATCTTTGGTCTGAGCCGCACAGAAATGACTGAACAGATTTTTTTTATTCATCTTTGTTCAAAAGTTATGATGTCACGAAGTAAACAAGGTTGACCCAAAATGGCTATAGAGGCTGTATCTCGGCCAAACTTTGAGCAATCAAAACTAAAATTGGTACACTTGATCAAGACCATGATCTGAGGTTCCATGCCAAATTTGGGAACAGCGCCACCTACAGGTCATGAGATCTGAAAAATGGCTATTTTGGCCAATAACTTTTGAACACTTTATTAGAAAATCAAGATCTTGGTGTCTATGGATTCCCTGTGCCATGCCGAATCCGAGGATATCGAATTCGTCAACATCGGATGAACCACGTGTCCGCCATTTTGAATTTTGTGATAAATAGCAATAACTTTTAAACAATTTGACATATCATCACAAAATTTGGTACATATGACCATCAGAGTGTCCTGAAGGTACATGAGAAGTTTCAGCACAGCGCCACCTAGTGTTCCACAGATATAATGATTTTTGCAAAATTGCTTATAACTTTTGAAAACATTATCCAAAATTTGTCTGCTTTATGTCATTTTATTCCCTGGCTTATGCCGATTCCGACAATGTGTCATTTGTCATTTTCCTTAAATGTACCTGTCTGCCATATTGAATTAAATCAAAAACAGTTTTTTCGCTACTCCTCCCACAAATTTTGGTCAATTTTGTCCAAAATCAGCTCAGATGATCTTTGGACCGAGCCGCACAGAAATGACTGAACGGATTTTTGATATTCGCTACCATTCCCAAGATATTCATCTCTGAATGTGACCTTGCTTGTGTTTGTTGTCTTATACTAGTTAGCTTAGCACAGTAATTGCTTAGCATGCTAAACTATTGCTATTCTTTCTAATGTGGTCTTCAGTCAACAGGTTAACCAAAACTTAGTTGGCATTAAATAACTTTGCATACTAATATGGTTAACATGCTATGAAGCTTTTTTTTTTTTTGTGAACTCTTTCTCACACTGAAACCTCTGCTTAGCATACTGATGAACTTGCATGGCTGATTAGCTCAATGTGTTACGCCACGGATCCCGAATGCTCTGCATCGTGGGTTCGAAACTCAGTGTGACACATGCCCAGACCGCATGAGGTACTGTGGCAGGAAAAGATGCAGAACTTGTGTCTGTTCTAGGCATTCTGCCTAAAACTGGTCTAATCTGAAGCTATCACATGCAATTCCTTTATGTCCAAATTCGTAGTTATTCTTCTTCCCCCTGTGTGGTAATCAATGAACCATAAGAAGGAAAATTATCAAATTTGGCATGCTTGTAGTGATAGTAATTAAAAGTAATTTGACCAACTTTGGAGTATCTAGGACTAAGTCTATAGCGCCACCACCAGTTCAAATATTCACTTTTGTAAAGGTTATAACTTTTGAACCCTTTGTTCCAGAAAAATGAATGTCAATACAACTGATTCCTCTCTTCATACTGATCACATTCAATATCTTACATTAAGACTCCACCCAGTACAGTAGTGGCCATTTTGAAAAGTACAGTATTCCATTTTTTCACTACTCCTCCTACAATTTTTGTCCAATTTTGTCCAAAATCAGCTCAGGTGATCTTTGGACCGAGCCGCACAGAAATGACTGAATGGATTTTTGATATTCGCTACCATTCCCAAGATATTCATCTCTGAATGTGACCTTGCTTGTGTTTGTTGTCTTATGCTAGTTAGCTTAGCATGCTAACTGCTTAGCATGCTAACCAGTTGTCATTCTCTTTAATGTGGCTCTTCAGCTATCAAGTTAACCATGAGCTTCATTAGCATTAAGTTAGCTTAGCATGCTAATATGGTTAGCATGCTAAGTAATGCTTTTTTGTAAATTCTTTCTTACACTAAAAGTTCTCTTCCACAGATTGTTGAATGTGCATCCTCAAGTAGCTCAATGTGTAAAGCCAGTTACCTGATGAGCTCTGCACCCCAAGATAGTGGGTTCGAATCCCAGGTGGAGCGGTTTTATGAAATAGTGTGTTTTGATTCCTTTACTGCCTCTTGGATTAGAAATAAATGCTTTTTGTTTCATGCTGTGTTCATTTTCATCTAAGCTTATGTACATAAGTTCTGAGTTCATTTTCGCCCGTAATTCTGAACCAGCTGTTTCATGTTTGTTCATTTTCTGCTGTTTTTCCTCTTCCTGCTCTGTATTGCGCTACAGCATGATGAGCTGCAGAATGATCTAAAGTAGTTATTAAATATAACATTCAGTGCAGTTTTATAAAAATTCTTCATTTTGAGTTCATTTTCACATGAACTAATGAACTTCGGCAGGTGTGCCAACATTCACCTGCACAGTGACGCAATGAGTTGAGAAATGGACATTGGACCCGGAGGTTGTGGGTTCGAATCCCGTGTGGGGTGCCTTTATACAATTGTGTGTAATGAGTCATTTTGATACCTTTTTTATCCAAATAAGCATTGTACTAATCTTTATTCCTCTTGAATGAGATACAAGTGTTTTTAGTTCATTCCGTGTTCATTCTCTGAACTTCTATTAATTTTCATTTCATTTCCACCTGTCCTTCTGAACGAGCTGTTTAGCATGTACATTCAATTTCTGCTGTTTTTGCTCTTCCTGCTCCGTATTGCGCTACTGCCCCTTCTGGGGCTTGGCCCCGAATTGCTGCTTGCAGCTATATTTTTAGAAAATATATTTTTTGGCCAATTTTTGTATATTTTGAAATATATTTGAAAATATATTTTTTTACCGTATGGGCAGAATCACGTCAGATGTTGAATCCTCCAGAACCAGCAGATGAATCTCATCTTGATGAAGAACGCCAATCTGTACGTTAAGAGGTCCCACCATGTGACGTACTTGAAGGAGAGGATGACCAGTTACTGCATGGATCTTGTAGACTTTTGGCAAACTGACTGTCTTGAGGTTGAGCTGGTGACAGAGGGCTCCGGAGATGAAATTTCCAGCTGACCCAGAGTCGATGAAGGCATTAACTGGAATACAAACATCAGCAGCAGTAAGGTTGGCGATAATAGTGAGTGGATTTTGATGATTTAACGTAGACAGAATGACACTCACCATAGATCGCACTGGACGAGTGGGGCATTCAACTCTGAAATGTCCAGGATGGCCACGATACAAACAAAGACCCTGGATCAGCCTCCTCTGTTGCTCAGCTGGTGAAAGACGTGATCTGTCGATCTGCATTTTGTTGCTGGCTTGTTCTGGGGAACTGACGGATTATTGCTGGCGGAGGAAGGATGGAAACAGTTGCTGGTTTTGGTGCTCTTCGATGCACAGCTGCATACGAGTGGCGAATCTTATAGAGAGTTGGATGAACTTCTCGAGCCCGATAGTATCCTCATATGCAGCGAGATGCAACCGCACACGTGAATCCAGACCTTGACGATATCTGGAGATGAGGGCATGTTCGTTCCAACTGCTCGCTGCTGCTAGGGTTCTGAACTGTAAGGTATAATCAGAAACAGACAGGGCACCTTGCTTCACATTGCACAGCCTCTCACCTATGGATGAATTGTGTCCTGTAGATGTGAAGGCAAGGCATTGTCCTATGCTATTCTCACCACACCGGCACTTCTTTAATTTGTAGCATACCCACGCTTTGTCTTGTGTACCGGCACTTCTCTCATGTTGCCGGTACTTTAACCACCACACCGAAACACAGAATCAGGCAGTTAATTAATTGTATAAATCACACGTTTGGAGCTTTTATAAGCAAGAGTGGTAAATCACCATAGGCGCATTCACCAGCGTGCTCCAAAAGTGTGATAAGATCAATTGCACGAGCCGTTCCTATGATAAAATGTGAAACCTATTTGAATTCTATTGAGAATGTAGTAAAACGCTATCGAGAAAGTTAAACTTGATTTGAAAACAGCCACTAAAAAGACTGATGAAAAGAGGGGAAAACATGATGATTATCCTGCAAGTTTTTTAAACTTCTCATGACCACCTTTACTAGAATTTATCACGTTTTATTGTATTTATTGTGGCAAATTTTAACTAACTTGTTAAAGAATTTATTATAATCTATATCTATATCTATATAATCTATTAAGAGAATAGATTTAAAAAAGAGAGAAAAAAGTTAACATTGCCCTAAGCATGCAATGAGGAGCAGTCTAGCTGGTCTAGCTGTAATTATATCCTTACTGTCACAAATGCTATGGTTAAACAATTACAAGAACTCCTTTTTTTTTTTTTTTTTTTTTTTTTACTTTTTTTAACTTTTTTTTTTTTTACTTTAAGGCCAAGTACAAGCTAGAATCATTGATCTTCTTGAATTATTGACTAAACATTACTTTTTCTCATGTGTAAAATGTGTTCTGCTAATATGACAGATATGCCAATTAGCAAAAACCTGGCTCTATTCCAAGAATTTAACATCAGAATAAGGGCATTTTAAGTAAAGATAGTCTGACTTCCCATGGCACTTTTTAAACAAGTAATTGTTAACTATAGGCTGTTACTTTATTGCAGTTGTGTAATCAACCAACTTTGCATTTGTGGACCATTTTGCAAAAATAAAGCAGAGGAAGACAACCAGTCCCCTATCCCAAACAGAAGTGAACAAAATAGAGTAAATCACCCTTTGAAAGTAACTTGATACTTCAATTAAATATTGTGTCAATTACATTGTTACACCAGTAGGTGGTGACAAATGAATGTTAAAAATGTATTTGTCATTGAATCATTCATTACAAAGAATTGTTCAAAAACATTAATTCATCAATGATGATTAATCTAGAATCAGCAATTAAAATTATTTCAGCAAATATTAAAATAGAACTGCATGTTCAGGTAGCAATGTTTTATAAAAACTCCATGTCTATGGTAACATCCTCAAAACATAGTTTTTATAAAATATTTTCTATATACATTATTATCCAAATTATTTTGCTTTTTAGAATGCACATCAGCTTCCTATGAAGACGCTTTGAGGGGGGGAGAGGCACCGACGCCTGTGCCTTGTGGTTCTGGCCCTGCTCATGCTGAGGCAGAGTGGTGGCTGAGATCATGGGGCTTGCAGGTGGAGCTCACTGCGGAGTTTGAGAGGGTTGTAAACCTTTCTAAGCCTCCAGCTACTATCTCATCACGGGCAGTGCACCATCACTAAAAGCTCCGGTTCTGCCGTCTAAACCATTGAAAACTACCTCGCATTTAAACGGCCGGGCATATGCTGCAGCAGGTCAGGCTGGTGCAGCCCTGCACACGATGGCTGTGTTGCAGACTTATCAGGCTGCTCAAAGACCTAGATCAGGGGCAGGGTTTGTCCCCTGAAGCAGTAGAAGAGCTGCGCAGCACCACGGATCTTACTCTGCCGGGCCACCAAGCAAACGGTGGCATCGATTAGAAGATCAATGGCGGCGATGGTGGCCACGGAGCGGCATCTGTGGTTGAACCTGGCGGACATCGGGGACAAATAGAAAAGCTTTCTCCTCGATGCCCTGGTCTCGCCCTCTGAACTCTTCAGCACATCCGTGGAAACGGTGGTCGAGAAGTTCAGTGAGGCAACATTTAAAACCTGCATATCGCTTCGATCTGGTCCTGGGCCCAGACAACTGGGAGGCCCTGGCCCGTCTCCAGCCGAGACTCAGAGACAGGACCAGAGATCTAGCATCACAACTCGAGCGCCTCCCCCCCAGCAGAGTAAGTCGCAAAAGTGGCGCGATAATAGGAGTTAAGTTAGACTTGAGACAGGTGATCGAACGCAGGCACCAGCAGCGCCGGTGATCGATTACCTCTCTGGCAAGGGCTAAATACACCTGCCCTCACCCTTCTTCCTTTGCCTCCCGGCATACGTTTTTAATCTAAATCTGTTAACATGCTTGGGCATTTTTAACGGTCAGGCTGACGATCGGGCCTATGATGATATTTTTTTTCTGAAGGCCTGCCTTCTGGCTTGATAGTGGAAAAAGTTGTTTATAGGCTGTTAAAACCATGGATCCCAACCTTCCTAAGAAGCAAGAGGGAGGAGTCTTTGGTCTTCGAGCCGCAGGAAGGTAAGCAAGGTCTATATTCATGTATTAATATGTTGACCTTGTTTTGTCCTGTAAAGCTTTCCTGAGCATGTAACAGTAAAGAGAAGGGGTTTTAAAGGGTTAATACTGAAGTACTAAGTTGGCTAGAATAATTCAGCTGGCCATGGAATGGCCACCACGCAGCCTCCTTTGTTGTTGGAGTAGCTTCTCAGCTAAACATGTTTATGCAGTGTGAGTTGGCACTCGATTACTTCAGTTTATTTTGGTTTCGTTTTGTCTAGGTCAGCCTTTACCGGCCGCCTGACATTACGTTGCTTGTGAGCTCCGTTCTCTTTCTCTTTTCCATGAGAATTGGAGACACCAAGGCTTATTTATGGCTAGGCTAGAGCTAGGTCTGTTTATGAAACTATCCTGTATAAATTATCCCTTGTCAGGTTGTATAGTTCCTAGTTCTGGCCGCCTCCCGAGGGATTCGTTGGCCGTATGCCCATTTTTCCCCTCTATTTGTGTAGGTGCATTTGGTTGAAGTTAACAGCTAAGGTTGTAGATGCAGTTTTTCTGAGGTGGTAGGCCCTTATCTTCGTGTAGATAAGTTATGTAGTAATAGCTAGGCCCCACTTTTTAGAACTTCTTTCATGCTATGAATTTGTTACCTCTAAGCCTGAGCCACTTGATTTGTTATTCAAGTTTGAGATGACGATGTTGGCTATTTAGCCTCCATCCTCCAGGGCTCAGTACAGATTTGCAAAATCTGTTTTATGAGAACATTAATCCTTTTTAGGATGGCATGTATGTCAAAACACTGTGTTTGCTTTAAGTTCTAAAAACCTTTTGCCCTACATTCATGTATGTGAGCTTACTTTAATGCTGCCACAGGTTAGCACCTGTTCTCATAATAGTAGGCTTCTAATCTGCCTCTATTTAAGAGCATGGTGACGATTATATCCCCCATTAGGGTTTTTTTTGTGTGTCACTGAGTGCATCACCTGTTGGATTGCATACTCAGGGTATTAGAACCGCTTTCGCAGTTTGGTTTCTATTTAGCTCCCTTTTGTGATCTGACAACAGCTATATTGCATATAACTTGGAGTTGTAGGCTCTAGTGTTTTAGCCTCCTTCTAGTTTAAGCAGCTTATATTTCTCATACAGTAAGTGCTGTTGTTATGTGATCATGTGTTTGCTCACATAATTTTTACACTGCCACAGGATTATGCTCGTGTCTGTTTGAGGTAGTAGGCCCTGTTAGGCCTCCCTTGTTAGACCATGTTGGCATTTTTTGGTTCCCTATAGTCACTTTTATTAGGGTACATTGCCTATTGGAATGTGTAGACTGTAGCTCAGGTTGTAGTGAGCTTCCCACAGCTAGTTTGGTTAGAGCTGGTTCCCTTTGAGCTATATTTACTTCCCTATGTGGCGGGGGTTCGAGGGCAATAAGGACTTTTATTTTAAATACAGTGGAAATTATAAAGATGTCAAACTCACTCTGACTACGCCACTTTGGGAGTTTCACCCAAAGAATTAGAATAAACCACTTATAGTTGTTTACACAGATTCGTATCACTAATTAGAGTCAGAGACATGGGTAACAGTACAAAATTATTTTATTGACATCATTAAAAACAATATTAAAACAAACAATTAGACATTTGTCCCAGCCACACAGGCCACTTAAGATTCTTAGAACAAGTCGAGGGCAGGGGCTAGAGCTTACCAGTAAAAGCGGATAATCAGACCACACCACCTGTAGGTGAATCACTGCACTTTACTGTGTCCACACGCGCACACACACACGCACACGCACACACACACACACACACGGTGAGGTGGTCACTGCACACTTGTGAGGGATATACCACCACCTAAAACCAGTCCTCTGCCCCTAGTTCTCAGGCCCTGCCGAGACAAAAGTGATCAGAATCAAGCACACAATCACTTTTAGAAACTTGGTAGTGCAACTCAACCAATCAAATAACACAAATAAATGAATGTTGGTAACAAATAATTGCTTAAAGCAAAAGTCAATTTCAACAAAATACAAGTAAACAAAAAAAAGGAAAAAAACTGAATAGACTTTAAACAAATGATATGTCACACAACAAAATCTAACACAACTGGGGGAAGCAAATCAAATAATAAGTAAAGAATCACAAAAATATAATCAAAATTAGAGACAAAGGTAATTCAAACCCCAAAAACAATACAGCAATCTAATGCAACTAAAGAAACAAACAGAAATAGAATAAAGAAAGTCACAAAAATATAATACTTGGAATTTAAACTGAAATGATTCAAACTTCAAAGACAAAAATAGTATTAATACAACTGAAAAGAGCAAACAAAACGACATAAAGCAGTCAGAAAAGAAAAATTAACGAAAAGAGAAAATTAGAAACTGGAGACAGGACAGCACTGCAGCCATAACAAACGCGGAGCACCCCGAATAGATTGCAGTTACGGCCGTCACAACACCAATTGCAGGGATTAACGTTTCTATAAAGAGCCAACAAATAGAGTCTTTTCAAGCAAACGCCGGTACAGAAAACAGCGACCCAGCAAGTGCATCTGGTTCTCACAGCTTCTTCGATGTCTACACCCACTACATGTAAACAATAATAAACGACATTGCAGCAAAACTCGTCGAGTCCAGGTAGAACTGCTCTCCAACCAAGTTGCAGTCTCGTGTCGAGCACTCACATCCAGTTCCGGGAAGTGACGGAAGCGTGTTAACGACGCAACAGTTCCCCAAATGACGCATCCCAGGTAACGCGCATGTTCCCGTTTTTATAGCCCAGTGACACTGTCAATAAGCTAAAACACTGTGACGTAAACAACAATAACCCCTCCTGCCACACCTATATTCACTAGCTGGCGCCACATGTCACTGAAGTGGCAGGCCCTAACAGGCCTCCTTTTTAGTCAAGTTGGCACAGTTTTGTGTTTATATGGTCAAATGAGCTATATGCCACATGTTGCTGAACTGGTAGGCCCCTTAAGGCCTCCTTTTTTAGAGAACATGTTGGCACAATGCTTGTGTGTTTGGTTCATTGCCGCCACTGGCCACGCCCCACCTCTGTTAGAGTAGGCCTTATTTCAGGCCTCTTGTAGAGTATGGTGGCGGAGTATGCAATCCTGTTTAAAAAAAAAAAAAAACATATGTGATGTTTTCCCTGAGTGCATGGCCTGCACAGGCTGCCTGCATTAGCTGATGTCACGTGTCTGCAAGGGTAGGCCCTCTGGACCTCCTGTGCAGCGCGTTGGAGTTCAGGTGTGTACTCCTCTTATTTGAGAGTAAAATGTACTTTTACTGAGTATGTTACTGAGTGGCTGACCTCTCAGGGTGAGTTTGTGGTAAAACCTTACTGAGGTTTGGTTTTTCTACTTATGCTTCCTTGAAGTTTGGGGTTTTATTCTAGTTGAACTAAATAGCTACCTAGTGTTTAGGTTGGTTCTATTTCTTGTTCCTAGAACCGTAATGGCCACCAGACTAACGCTGTATGTTGTTCAGGTTTTAGGCCTTCTGGGCCACCTTTTGAACATTCTGGTGTATGTGATATGTTCTCCTCTCGCTGATAGAGTTACAGGTGTTTCACTGAGTATTTTTCTGGCTGGCCAGGGCCCCGGATATAATTTAACCTCCTTATGGTTCAGTTATTTTTCCTTCCAGGTGCTTGAAACACTGCCACGAGCTGACGCCACATGTCTGCTAAGGTCATAGGCCATCTTAGGCCTTCCTTAGTGTGTGTTGGTGTACGTTGTACTCCTCTTGCTTTAAGAGCTAAAAAAAGGTTCTTTTACTGAGTACACTGCTCATTGGATTGTGTTAGATAGGTGATTATGTGGGCACCTTACAGTTTTATACTGTTTCTAAGTCATATGCCCTGCTCCCAGCAAGGCAGGGGTTCAAGGTGGCCCTCACAGGCCACCATTGAATACCTTTCTAATATGGTGAAATGCTTTTCATTTGTGAATCATAGAGCTGTTATTATGATGTAGGCCCCTTTTCCGACCTCCATGATTATATGCCCACGGTATGATCTACCTGTTAGGATGAGCTTTGTACTTCCCTGCTAGGATTATCTGTGTAATAGTGCTTAGTAGGGATGTCCCGATCACGTTTTTTTGCCCTCGAGTCAGAGTCCGAGTCATTTGATTTTGAGTATCTGCCGATACCGAGTCCCGATCCGATACTTAATAGCCTACATAAAAAAGAATAAAGAAGAGCGAAAAAACAGATCCAGGAACAGTGCTTTTCAGGTTTTTCAGGTATTCAGTTTTCAAATAGAAATCAAATATAAAATATCACTGCATATTATCTTTACTGTATAAAATAATAAAGATTAATCATTATTGAAGTTACAAAAACTATTCAGTCAAGAGCAGTGAGTGATTTCTTTGTTTTTTGTTGTTTGATTTAACATTAAATACAGGCAGCAGGAATAGTTGTTTTCCCTTTAAGACATGCACGATCCAGTACATATACTGTTCCACATGCGCTGTCTTTCTCGACTAATATACGTTCACTTAAGACATAACCGACTATGTTTGCTAGGATACTCGCTAGGACGGGCATGTTGACATAATTTTTGTATGAATGTGGCCGCCGAAGCGCAAGACCTGAAAGAGAACTCAGTATTTGCGCGCTGACTGGAATAAGCGTGTGCGCGCTTCGGATGAGCGCACAGAAATCTCACAGCGCGTGCGAGTTCTCTTTCGCGTCTTGTTCTTTAAGGTTTAAATCAGCAAGGCTTGAATGAGTTAGTTTAAATACAGACAGCAAAGTGTGCTGTTCAGGTCTCACCTGCGCTCGCACGCTATCAACACCCGGGTGATGACGACGTAAATGACTGAACATTAGAGCAGACGACACTCACAGTTAACAGTTTACAAAGAGTGACTGTTTTGTCCACACTTTCTGATTATCGTTGTTGTAACGTTTTGTGCATCCATCGACTGAAACATACATTATCTGAACTCTGTCTGTTTTCCACGTTGCTATTTTAAACAAATCATATTAACCAATAGATGCGTCGTCATTCGAGATGGACCGCAGTGCAAGTGCCGTCCGTAAGTGGAGAACCGTATGGTTCGATTTTTTTACCGAGAACCGTTGCACCCCTAATACATATACAGCTATGGAAACAATTAAGAGACCACTTAACATTGATTTCTGAACTAGGAGTGGTCTCTTAATTTTTTCCATAGCTGTATATCCGAGTCCTGATCGGGAGGTAATGTCCGATTCCGATCGAGTCTAAAACCACAAGATCGGGCCCGATTTCCAATCATGTGATCGGATCTGGACATCCCTAGTGCTTAGTTCCCTAAGCTGACCATAGGTTGTAGGCTTACATGAGGACTCCTCCTGAAGTTCAGCCCTAGGCTGGTTTGTGCTGCCCTGGATCAGGGTTTCTAGCGCACAGCCACCTCAGTGCAAATAATCAAGCGCTGAGTTGATCCTAGGATGAGCGGATTATTCTCCCCTCAAAACGAGGGTTTCTAGCACTCAGCTGAGTTCTGCTCTCCAGGATGCCTGTCAACATGGCCACTAGATTAAAGCTGTATGTTTTTATGGGTATAAGGCCCTCTGGGCCACCTTTTAAACATATTGGTATATGTAAGAGTGTACTCCTCTCGCTGAGAGAGTTACAATGTTTTATTGAGTACATTTCTGGTTGGCCAGGGCCCCAAGTGATAATTTAACCTCCTTATGGTTTGGTTATTTGTCCTTCCTGGTGTTTCAAACACTGCCACGAGCTGACACCTCATGTCTGCTGAGGTCATAGGCCCGTCTCTGGGGCCTTCCTTTGCGCGTGATGGCGTATGTTGTACTCCTCTTGCTTTAAAGAGTAAAAAGGGTTCCTTTTACAGAGTTTTACTGACATTGCTTGTTGGATTGTGCTAGGTGGACTGTTATGCAGGCACTTCACAGTCTTATTTTTTGCTGCATACTGAAGTCATGTTTCTTGCTTTCAGCAAGATTGGTGTTCAAGGTGGCCTTCACAGGCCACCATTGAAGGTCCTGTCTTTGTGACGAAGTACTCTAGCTTACAGTGGGTACAGAAAGTATTCAGACCCCCTTAAATTTTTCACTCTTTGTTATATTGCAGCCATTTGCTAAAATCATTTAAGTTCATTTTTTTCTTCATTAATGTACACATAGCACCCCATACTGACAGAAAAACACAGAATTGTTGACATTTTTGCAGATTTATTAAAAAAGAAAAACTGAAACATCACATGGTCCTAAGTATTCAGACCCTTTGCTCAGTATTTAGTAGAAGCACCCTTTTGATCTAATACAGCCATGTCTTTTTGGGAAAGATGCAACAAGTTTTTCACACCTGGATTTGGGGATCACCTGCCATTCCTCCTTGCAGATCCTCTCCAGTTCTTTCAGGTTGGATGGTAAACGTTGGTGGACAGCCATTTTTAGGTCTCTCCAGAGATGCTCAATTGGGTTTAAGTCAGGGCTCTGGCTGGGCCATTCAAGAACAGTCACTAAGTTGTTGTGATGCCACTCCTTCATTATTTTAGCTGTGTGCTTAGGTTCATTGTCTTGCAGTGGTGTAATGTAACGAAGTAATAATACTTCGTTACAGTACTTAAGTATTTTTTGAGAGAATCTGTACTTTACTTGAGTCTTTATATTTCTGTCAACTTTTACTTTTACTCCACTACATTTCCTAAATAAAATGTATACTTTTACTCCGATACATTTTCCCAAAGCATTTTCATTACTTACTACAAAATAAAGTCGGAAGAACACAGACTGCAAGCAAGTGCTCGCACAACCGCGGTTAATTTCATTTTCCAGGTTGCATCCGTTGCTGGAGCGGCTGAGAATATGTGCTGTCATTATACAGTACGAGAGCGGCCTCTAGAGGCGAAATAAAAACTATTACTGATGCCTCGTATTGTTTGTTTTGACACGTGACGTGAGGCTGCGCGCTGCCTCTATGCGCGCTGCACAGAGCGGGGCACTTCAAAAACGGATTTAAAACGAAAAACAAAATGGTATGTTATAGTGTACTTAACAGTACATGTATTCATATCATTATAAAGTAATTAGTTAGATGCTGCATTAGTGGAGAACAGTAGTATGTTTTCCGTCGAGGCTAACATTAGTAGTACCTCAAGCGGTTAAAACAATGTGACAAAAATACCAACTGTTTAATGTCACGATTGTTACCATTCATTTGCATTATTTTATATCCATTTGTTCGCTGTTATGCATTCGTTATCCAGCGAAGTTGCACATTTAAACTGTATCCTCATCATGCAGCGACAGAAACATTTATCAGAAATGCATTCGATTTGTTCTTTTTATTGGCACTGTAACACATATTTTGATTAGATCATCATCAAGTTTTCTAAAATAGAGGCAAATAATGTGTGAAAGTATACATATAATTGACCCATGCTGTGCCTTTGTGTGTAAAGATGGTAAGTTTTAAACATGACTGTTATGAAATGGTAACATTTCACAATAAGAGTCCATTTGTAAATTAAAGGTTAATAAAAGTATTGTCCATTGTTAATTTCGACATTTACATTTTTACATTTTAAAGTTCTCTCTTACATTAGTTATAATGCACTATGAATTAACATTAACAATGATCAATGTATAATTAATATATTAGTATTTTTTATATTTAAAAAATTCAATAAACATTTAGCCATTTTTTAATTCAAAGAAACAAAATGTAAGAAAGAGTTAAAACTGAACATAATCATGCTGCTCAAACTATATTTTTGCTCCTTTTGTATTTTACATTTACTTGTACTTTTACTTTCAATACTTAAGTACATTTAATATCAAAAAAATACTTTTCGTACTTAAGTACAAAAAATATCACATACTTTAAAACTTTTACTCAAGTAACATTCTAAACAGTGACTTCTACCAAAGTCATTTTCTGGTAAGATAACTATACTTTTACTCAAGTATGGTTTTCGAGTACTTTATACACCACTGTTGTCTTGTTGGAAGGTAACCCTTCGGCCCAGTCTGAGGTCCTGAGCACTCTGGAGAAGGTTTTCGTCCAGGATATCCCTGTACTTGGCCGCATTCATCTTTACCTCGATTGCAACCAGTCGTCCTGTCCCTGCAGCTGAAAAACACCCCCACAGCATGATGCTGCCACCACCATGCTTCACTGTTGGGACTGTATTGGACAGGTGATGAGCAGTGCCTATTTTTCTCCACACATACCGCTTAGAATTAAGGCCAAAAAGTTCTATCTTGGTCTCATCAGACCAGAGAATCTTATTTCTCACCATCTTGGCAAACTCTGTGTGGGCTTTCATGTGTGTTGCACTGAGGAGAGGCTTCCGTTGGGCCACTCTGCCATAAAGCCCCGACTGGTGGAGGGCTGCAGTGATGGTTGACTTTCTACAACTTTCTCCCATCTACCGACTGCATCTCTGGAGCTCAGCCACAGTGATCTTTGGGTTCTTCTTTACCTCTCCAACCAAGGCTCTTCTCCCCGATAGCTCAGTTTGGCCGGACGGCCAGCTCTAGGAAGGATTCTAGTCGTCCCAAACGTCTTCCATTTAAGGATTATGGAGGCCACTGTGCTCTTAGGAACCTTAAGTGCAGCAGAAATTTTTTGTAACCTTGGCCAGATCTGTGCCTTGCCACAATTCTGTCTCTGAGCTCTCTTCAGGCAGTTCCTTTGACCTCATGGTTCTCATTTGCTCTGACATGCACTGCGAGCAGTAAGGTCTTGTATAGACAGGTGTGTTGCTTTCCTAATCAAGTCCAATCAGTATAGTCAAACACAGCTGGACTCAAATGAAGGTGTAGAACCATCTCAAGGATGATCAGAAGAAATGGACAGCACCTGAGTTAAATATAAGAGTGTCACAGCAAAGGGTCTGAATACTTAGGACCATGTGATATTTCGGTTTTTCTTTTTTAATAAATCTGCAAAAATGTCAACAATTCTGTGTTTTTCTGTCAATATGTTGTGCTGTATGTACATTAATAAGGGAAAAAAATAACTTAAATGATTTTAGCAAATGGCTGCAATATAACAAAGAGTGAAAAATTTAAGGGGGTCTGAATACTTTCCGTACCCACTGTATGTGAGTCTTACTCCACAGAACTATTATCATGATGTAGGCCTGTCTGGCCTCCATGGTTATGTGCTGACAGTATGGTCTACCTGTTGAGCTTTGTACTTCCCTGCTAGGGTTATTGGTGTAATAGTGCTTAGCTCCCTAAGCTGATCACTGGGGTAGGCTTCTATGAGGCCTCCCAGTGAGGATCAGCCCCAGGCTGGTTTGTATTCTCCTGTATAAGGGTTCTCTAGCACACAGCCTCCTCAGTGCAAATAATCAGGCACTGAGTAGATCCTTTGGTTCCCTGGCCACACTCCCTTTAAGGGACCACTTTTCCTCGGAAACATTGGTCCCAGAAGCCCTGAGCGGCCTTGGTAGGCTTTTTCTATGGAAGGCCTCTTTGGTGGGTGAGGGTGAGTTGCTGGCGTTTCTTTCAAAACTGCTTTACATTTGTCTTAGCCATATTTTTTGGCATGCACTCTCCTTAAGCATGACGGCATGGGTATATCATTCCCCATAGCATTTCAACGCAGAGCGAGTTCCCTTTCGAAAGGGAATGTCTCAGGTTACGTATGTAACCATGGTTCCCTGAGAAGCCCCCAACCCCCCCCCAGTTCTGGAGAGGAAGTCGGCCACAACCATCTGAACACCCGGCCTGTGGATCACCTTGAATTTAAAAGGCTGTAAAGCGAGATACCAACGAGTGATCCGCGCATTGGTGTCCTTCATGCGGTGGAGCCACTGCAGAGGGGCATGGTCCGAACAGAGGGTGAATTCCCGCCCCAGGAGATAATAGCGGAGGGTGAGGACGGCCCACCTGATGGCTAAACATTCTTTCTCCACGTGCCCAATTGTGCACTTCCCTCTCAGCGACCTCAGGACAGCCCTCAAATGCTGCATATGCCGCTGCCAATCGTTACTAAAAATAATAATGTCATCCAGATAGGCAGCCGCATATGCATATACGGCCGGATGCGAATCACCACACCCGGCTCGGTCTCGATGTGGTGCTGAATGAGGTCAGTATGGCCCGGTAGGGGAGAGAACACGTCAGCAAACTCAGCCTGTAATTTGGAAACATCAGTGAGCTGTGAGGGCGAGAGGTGATCTCCCCCCGGGGCCCAGAGCGAGGGATTGTTTTTTTACATTCGCCTCTGGCCCGAGATCATCCTCTCCGCTAATCACCGTTGCCAGCATCACTGACTCCGCCTCACTCCACTTTTTCAGGAGGTTGAGGTGATAAATTTGATGTGCCCCTCTCCTGTCGGACCGTATTACTTCATAATCGAGATCACCAACTCGCCGTGTGACCTCAAAAGGTCCTTGCCACTTCCCCAGTCATTTTGAGCTTGACGTGGGGAGTAATACGAGTACTTTCTCTCTCGGTGTAAATTTACGCAGATTAGTTCCCCTGTCATACAACCGGCACTGTCTGTCCTGGGCTTGTAACAAATTCTCCATAGATAGCCGCCCCAAAGTGTGGAGTTTTGTTCTCAAGTCCAGCACATACTGAATTTCATTTTTCGATTGAGATGGTCCGTTCTCCCAAGACTCTCTTAGGACATCCAACACCCCGCGGGGGTGGCGCCCAAAGAGAAGCTCGAAGGGGGAAAACCCCGTGGAGGCTTGCGGGACCTCTCGCACAGCGAACAACAGGGGTTCCAACATTTATCCCAATTTTTGGCGTCCTCTTGAACGAACTTACGAATCATGGATTTAAGCGTGCGATTAAAACGTTCGACCAACCCGTCTGTTTGTGGGTGAAAGACGCTGGTTCGAATCGATTTAATGCCCAACAATTCGTACAGTTCGCGTAGCGTACGTGACATAAACGCCGTGCCTTGATCAGTGAGGATTTCTTTCGGAATCCCCACTCGGGAGATTAAACTGAAGAGGGCGTCCGCAACACTCTTAGCGGAAATGTTGCGGAGAGCCACTGCTTCTGGATATCGTGTTGCATAATCCACAATGACTAATGCAAAACGATGCCCTCTCGCTGATCGCTCTAATGGCCCGATGAGGTCCATGCCAATTCGTTCGAAAGGGACCTGCATTAATGGAAGGGGGCGCAAAGGCTGGGGGATTTACCAGCTGACATTCACGACAAGACGCGCACCACCTGCGCACGTTCTCGTGAATGCCCGGCCAAAAGAATCGGGCCATGAGGCGATTTAGTGTCGCTGTTTGTCATAAGTGTCCAGCCATTGGGTTAGAGTGAGCCGCATGGAAAAGCATTTCCCTGCGGCTCTTTGGTACTAATAACTGGGTTGTATCCTCTTTTGACTGAGTGTCTTGGGTCACTCGATACAACCTATCTTTAAAAATCGCAAAATAGGGATAAGTCAGTGGTCGTCCAGGCTGGAGAGGCTGACCGTCGATCATGCTGACCCTCTCAAACGCATTTTTCAGCGTCTCATCGTGAGACTGCTCCAGGGGGAAATCATCACGGTCCGAGAGAATCAGTCTCCTGACCCCGCTCTGTTCCCCTGAGGCAGTCACCACTGGTCCCTGGTCAGTCTCCCCCGCCTGCACTCGCACTTCCTTTCCCCGCGCACATTTACTCCAAGAGGCACCCGAGCATAAATGTCCCAATAATTTATTAAATGCAGGCCAATTCGTCCCCAAAATTATCGGGTGCCGGAGGTGCGGATTAACTGCCACCTCCACACTATGCTTTTGACCCCTAAATAGAATCCCGACTGACACCAATGGATAACTCGCGATATCCCCGTGCACTCACCGTACCTTAACCACGCGGCCTGTATCCAATGCCCCGGATGAAATCAGGCTTTGACGCGATCGCCATCAGCCATTTGCGGCAGGAGTCCCGGAGCTGTTGGGCCAACACGAAGGGCCGCTGCAGGATGGCCCTCTTGAGGTCGTTGAAGACCAGGAGGTTCTGGATGGGCAGCTGCTGCGCTGCCACCTGCGACTCGCCCGAGAGCAGCGGGACGAGCCGCATGGGCCACTGGTCCCAGGGCCAACCTGACACCTCAGCAGCCTTTTCAAACAGGTCCAGGAAGGCCTCCGGGTAATCTTGCGGGCCCATCTTCTGCAGTGGCAGCTGGAAGAGGCCAGCAGCTGCCGCGCTGGTCTCCGCGGGAACCTCCCGGTCTATCCAGCTCCGGAACCTCTCGCGGTCCTCCTGCTGGCCCTGGATGATCGCCTCGAAGCGGCGTTTCTGGTCATTCCGAAGATCCAGCAGGGCCCGATGTTGTTCTTGATGAAGGACCGAAACCGAGTATGCATTGGAAGGGTGTTAATCCAGTGGTGGCTTGACGGAGGGAGTTCTGGGCATACTCGACCCAACCCAGGTACTGGTTCCAGGAGTCCTGGTGGCCGTGACAGAAGGTACGCAGGAAGCGGCCGATCTCCTGGATCTTCCGTTCCGTCTGCCCGTTCGACTGAGGATGGTATCCAGACGATAGGCTGACGGTCACACCCAGGAGGGAGAAGAACGCCTTCCAGACTCGAGAGACAAATTGAGGTCCTCTATCAGAGACAATATCTTCGGGGATTCCATAGTGACGGAAGACGTGGTTGAACATTAATTCCGCTGTGGCCATGGCAGTCGGTAGACCTTCCAGGGGTATTAGACGGCAGGCTTTGGAGAAACGGTTTACGACGACCAGAATGAAGGTGTGACCATCAGACTCGGGGAGATCGGTGACGAAGTCCACTCCTAGGTGTGACCAGGGTCTCTCAGGAACGGGCAGAGGATTGAGCTTGCCGGTTGGAAGATGCCGTGGGCTCTTGGAGATGGCGCACTCCCTGCAGCCCTGCACGTACCTTCTGACGCCCTCATTGACCCCCGGGTGACCAGTGCCAAGTGAAGAGTGAACGGAGTGCAGGAGTGGAGTGCGTCGTGTCCGGGTGATGTAGTGCAAGCCTTGGGGGCAACCCGGCGGAGTGCGTGAGGAGGCATTGGAGGAGGGTAAGGTCTCTTCTGACCATTCGATAGGGCTCACGAAGATAGATTCAGGCAGGATAGGTTCAGGTTCGTCGTTCTTTTCCTCGGGAGCGTGGAGACATGAGAGAGCATCGGCTTTGAGGTTCTTGGCACCAGGGCGGTATGATATGGTGAAGTTGAATCGTGAGAAGAACATTGCCCACCAGGCTTGACGAGGGTTGAGTCGCTTAGCAGCTTTCAGATACTCGAGGTTCTTATGGTCAGTTAGAACTTGGAATGGGTGATTTGCTCCCCATTTGCTCTAGTTGTTACTCTATGTATGACATTAATTATATTTGATTGAAAAATGGATTAATCTGCCTATTTTTAATTACACATGCTTTTTGAATTGGAAGAAAATGAATAAAATGTGTTTATTTCAAACATCTATATT
This sequence comes from Chanodichthys erythropterus, assembly GCF_024489055.1. Taxonomy (NCBI): domain Eukaryota; kingdom Metazoa; phylum Chordata; class Actinopteri; order Cypriniformes; family Xenocyprididae; genus Chanodichthys; species Chanodichthys erythropterus. Next base: position 46,072,883 of record NC_090236.1, read on the forward strand.
ATTCTATATATAAATTAATTGTGTATAGTGTTTTTCTTAATAGAGAATATGAGTCATTCCGTTTACCTTTTTTACATTACTTCAATCTATTACCATGGCAAAACGGTTCAAGATATCCATTATCCGTTTTCAATTTAACATCTTCAATGTCTTAGCAACATGTAAAAAATGTTTGGTCTGAATGGAATAAACTCCCTAGAAGTAGTAGTTTAAAATTCAGAGCCTGTTTAGTCAAAGATCCACATTCAAACCAAAATAGCAGACTTCCTGTTGGTCGGAGCTAATGACTGTAAATAAGAAAATTGTCCAGGTTAATGAGAAGAATAAGCGTACCGAGTTTGGTGACTGTAGGTTAAACTAACCCCCCACTTTTGTCAAAAGGTGGCGCTATAGAGGCCCTGCTCCCCGCCCGTTTCTACGATTTTGCCCATGTCTGCTGGTTGATATCTCTGATGTGTGCATTGAGTTTTCAAAACTAATATTAAAGTTTAATGCGTTGCCATGGCAACAGTGTTTGTGATATCACTATTATTTTCAAAGGTCTACATTCACCATGTCTTGACATTATTCTGGTGAAGTTTGAAGCAAATCGGATAAAAATAAGATGGTGATCTCAAAGCATTTTGAAAGTGACACACTTCTTGCTATCAGTTGGTGGCGCTATAACTTTGACTCACAATAGTCACATCCATGTGATCGGACTACTACAACCAACACACTCGTGAAGTTTAAGAAAGATCAATCAATGTATGCAGAAGTTATAACACACTTCCTGTTTCCCTTTTCTCACCATAAATTTGTTACCTCGCCACGGCCAAACCGTTCGAGATATCAAAAATTCGCTGGCAATTTTTCATCATCGATGTCTTGACTTCATGCTGACCGAGTTTGGTGGTGATCGGAATAATCTCCTAGGAGGAGTATATCAAATTCCAGAGCATGCGTTTTTCAAACAACCCATAATAGCTGACTTCCTGTTGAGGTGACGTATAACTTAGAGCACGAAAGTTGTTCGGCCCGATGAGGTCTATATGTGTACCGAGTTTTAGACTTACATGTGCAAGCGTGTTTCATATATGGACCAAGTTTTCGGGCTGTCGAGCCCCCCTGCCACGCCCGGGTACCAGCCTCTGTACGGCTGTCATGGCCGCGGGTTCTGACCCGTGTGCAAAATTTCAAGAGTTTTTGAGCATGTTAAGGGCCCCAAAACCCCCAAAAACTTAGAAAAAAAAAATATATATATATAGCTGCGAGCAGCGATGACGGGCCAAAGCCCGGTGGCACCGCCACCCCTGTGGTAAATTAGAATGTAAATTAGAAAATTGTCCGGCTTGATGAGAACAATATGTGTACAAAGTTTGGTGACTGTAGGAAAAACTAACCCAAAATAGCAGACTTCCTGTTGGTCGGAGCTAATGACTGTAAATAAGAAAATTGTCCAGGTTAATGAGAAGAATAAGCGTACCGAGTTTGGTGACTGTAGGTTAAACTAACCCCCCACTTTTGTCAAAAGGTGGCGCTATAGAGGCCCTGCTCCCCGCCCGTTTCTACGGTTTTGCCCATGTCTGCTGGTTGATATCTCTGATGTGTGCATTGAGTTTTCAAAACTAATATTAAAGTTTAATGCGAGCGTGTTTCATATATGGACCAAGTTTTCAGGCTGTCGAGCCCCCCTGCCACGCCCGGGTACCAGCCTCTGTACGGCTGTCATGGCCGCAGGTTCTGACCCGTGTGCAAAATTTCAAGAGTTTTTGAGCATGTTAAGGGCCCCAAAACCCCCAAAAACTTAGAAAAAATAAAAAAAATATATATATAGCTGCGAGCAGCGATGACGGGCCAAAGCCCGGTGGCACCGCCACCCCTGTGGTAAATTAGAATGTAAATTAGAAAATTGTCCGGCTTGATGAGAACAATATGTGTACCAAGTTTGGTGAATCATCAATGTCTTGTCTTGATGCTGACTGAGTTTGGTGGCGATCGGATTAATCGTCTAGGAGGAGTATATCAAATTCCAGAGCATGCGTTTTTCAAACAACCCTTAATAGCTGACTTCTTGTTGGCATGGCATTTAACTTAGAGTACGAAAGTTGTTCGGCCCGATGAGGTCTATATGTGTACCGAGTTTTATACTTGTATGTGCAAGCGTGTTTGATATATAGACCATGTTTTCGGACCCCATTCAAGGGGGCGCTGTCGAGCCCCCCTGCCACGCCCGGGTACCAGCTTCTGCCCGGCCCTGTTTTCGAGCATGGTAAGGGCCCCAAAAATGCCCAAATAGTCTGAAAAAAAAATATATATATAGCTGCGAGCAGCGATGACGGGCCAAAGCCCGGTGGCACCGCCACCCCGGTTGCTTCAGGTCAGCTGTGCACAGCGGGCAATGTGCATTTAAAACAATTAAACATAAAAGGACTGTCAATTTCAAACCACATTTACTGCAGCGGCTGATGCTTCTATGATGACAAACCACAAAAGCCACATGTATGAGATCGTTTAAATTGAGATGACTTTCATGTCACAGAATGTTATAAGTCTATTTCAAATGAGTGCAGAATATCATCATAATCTGAAATGTCTGGGTTTTTTCTCATTGCGAGTTCAGGCTGCATGATTTTAGCCCCGATTTTCGCTCGCAGACAGGTTTTGTGAAATCGCAGACAAATGCCCGAAATCACAGGCAAATCAGTGCTCTGTTATGCGAGTGCTCTGTCACAGTCTCTCCAACCATTTCCTCCTCCATATTCTTTTATTTTTCTTGTTTTCGCTGCAAATCAGCACACAGGCCATTCGTATGCAATTTGAAGCATGTTAAGAGTCTCAAAAGCTTCCAAAACTAATATTAAAGTTCGATGCGTTGCCATGGCAACAGTGTTTGTGATATCACTATTCTTTTCAAAGGTCTACATTCACCATGTCTTGACATTATTCTGGTGAAGTTTGAAGCAAATCGGATAAAAATAAGATTGTGATCTCAAAGCATTTTGAAAGTGACACACTTCTTGCTGCCAGTTGGTGGCGCTATAACTTTGACTCACAATAGTCACATCCATGTGATCGGACTACTACAACCAACACACTTGTGAAGTTTCATAAAGATCAATCAATGTATGCAGAAGTTATAACACACTTCCTGTTTCCCTTTTCTCGCCATAAATTTGTTACCTCGCCACGGCCAAACCGTTCGAGATATCAAAAATCTGCTGGCAATTTTTCATCATCGATGTCTTGACTTCATGGTGACCGAGTTTGGTGGTGATCGGAATAATCTCCTAGGAGGAGTATATCAAATTCCAGAGCATGCGTTTTTCAAACAACCCATAATAGCTGACAACCCATAATAGCTGACTTCCTGTTGAGGTGACGTATAACTTAGAGCACGAAAGTTGTTCGGCCCGATGAGGTCTATATGTGTTCCGAGTTTTAGACTTATATGTGCAAGCGTGTTTCATATATGGACCAAGTTTTCGGGCGCAATTCAAGGGGGCGCTGTCGAGCCCCCCTGCCACGCCCGGGTACCAGCCTCTGTCCGGCTGTCATGGCCGCGGGTTCTGACCCGTGTGCAAAATTTCAAGAGTTTTTGAGCATGGTAAGGGCCCCAAAAATGCCAGAATAGTCAAAAAAAAAAAATAAAAAAATAAAATAAATAAATATAGCTGCGAGCAGCGATGACGGGCCAAAGCCCGGTGGCACCGCCACCCCTGTGTCTTCAGGGCAACTGTGCATGGCGGGCAATGGGCATTTAAAACAGTTAAGCATAAAAGGACTGTCAAATTCACTCCATATTTACTGCACTACAAGGTAGCGCTATAGAGCCCCTCCTCTCTGCCCATTTCTAAGGCGTTGTCCATGTCTACTGGCTAACAATCCTGATGTGTGTGTGGAGTTTCAAACAATTTGAAGCATGAGTCTCAAAAGCATTCAAAACCATTATAAAAGTTTGATGCGTTGCCAAGGCAACTGTGTTTGAGATATCGCAATTCTTTTCAAAGGCCTACATCTGACATGTCTTGACATTATTTAAATGAAGTTTGAAGCAAATAGGGTAAACATAAGATGGTGATCTCAAAGCATGCTGAAAGTAACACATTTCCTGCTGCCAGTTGGTGGCGCTATAACTTTGACTCACAATAGTCACATCTATGTGACCAGCCTTGTAGAACGAAGACACAGCCGAAGATTCATCAAAATTAATTAATGTATGCAGAAGTTATAACACTCCCTTTCCCTTTTCTTGCTATTAATTCGTTGCCTCGCCACGGTCAAACCATTTGAGATATCCAAAATCCGTTTGCAATTAAACAACTTCAATGTGTTAGCAACAAGTTAAAAAAAGCTTGGTTTAAATTGGATAAACCCTGTAGGAGAAGTAGTATAAAATTCATAGCCTGTTTTTTCAAAAAATTAACATTCAAACAAAAATAGCCGACTTCCTGTTGGTCGGAGCTAATGAATGTAAATTAGAAAATTGTCCAGCTTGATGAGAACAATATGTGTACCGAGTTTGGTGATTGTAGGAAAAACTAACCCCCCCACTTTTGTCCCAAAAGGTGGCGCTACTGAGCCCCTCCACCACGCCCATTTCTATGGCTTTGTCCATGTCTACTGGTTGACAATATTGATTTGTGTGTCGAGTTTCATACAATTTGAAGCATGTCAAGAGCCTCAAAAACACTCAAGAATATTATTACAGTTTGACCTGTTGCCATGGCAACAATATTTCAAATATCAAAAATCCTGTCATAGGTCTACATCTGCTGTGTATTGACTTTACACTGATGAAGTTTGAAGCAAATCAGGTAAAAATAAGAGGGTGATCTCAAAGCCTTTCAAAAAGTGATACACTTCCTGCTGCCAGTTGGTGGCGCTATAACTTTGACTTTTGGCCCCCAAAAAATTTTTTTGGCCCGTGTGCAAAATTTCAAGAGTTTTTGAGCATGTTAAGGCCCCCCAAAACCCCAAAAACATAGAAAAAAAAAAAATAATAATAATAATCCTAAAGAAAACAAAAGGGCCTTCAGCCCCTTGGGCTTTGGCCCTAATAATAATAATAATCCTAAAGAAAACAATAGGGCCTTCAGCCCCTTGGGCTTTGGCCCTAATAATAATAATCCTAAAGAAAACAAAAGGGCCTTCAGCCCCTTACAGGGCTTTGGCCCTAATAATAATAATAATCCTAATGAAAACAAAAGGGCCTTCAGCCCTTTACAGGGCTTTGGCCCTAATAATAATAATCCTAAAGAAAACAATAGGGCCTTCAGCCCCTTGGGCTTTGGCCCTAATAATCCTAAAGAAAACAAAAGGGCCTTCAGCCCCTTGGGCTTTGGCCCTAAATATAGCTGCCAGCAGCAATTCGGGGCCAAGCCCCAGAAGGGGCAGTAGCGCAATACGGAGCAAAAACAGCAGAAATTGAATGTTCATGCAAAACGTCTCGGTTACGTATGTAACCCTCGTTCCCTGAAGGAGGGAACGGAGACGTACGTCAGTAGTGACCGACGAATTGGGATATCGCTTAGAGAGCCCTATCAGCTTTGTGTAAACTAAAACAAGCCAATGGAATTGGCGTGCGATATTTGCATAATGCGCACCGCCCCCGACAGGTGTATATAAATAGGAAGCAGATGCAATCGCACTGAGGAGACAACTGGTGTCCGCGCTACAGCGAGGGTACAGAAACTGTGGCGGCGGGACGTACGTCTCCGTTCCCTCCTTCAGGGAACGAGGGTTACATACGTAACCGAGACGTTCCCTTTCAGTCGGTCACGTTCGACGTACATTAGTGACCGACGAATTGGGATCCCAACTAAAGCGCCACAGTTACGAAACCCCTTCCAGTGCCCAGTGCAAGCTCAGCCGCCCATAGCACCGGCTGGCGGTGAAGGGGGCGAGCTTACACCGAGAGAGTCTACTGCTGTCTAACCAATACCCACTAAGTAAACTGGACTACACTGGGGAAGCGAACCTGTAAGGGACGCTGCGGAGACCACTACCTACCCAATGGGGGAGGAGTTTACGTGGGAATACACATATGGACTGGCCTGGGGGGCAGTACGCATATGGAGTCCCTGGGATGGCTCCACCTGGTAGGGGGAGACTCATCTGACAGGTGACAGCAGAGCTGGCTCTGCTAAGGGAAAGACACGGACTCGGCCCGTAGGGAGTTTTAAACCGTGGAAAATACACATATGGGACCGCTCACGTAGAGGGGTCACGACATATGGGCCCCAGCCAACAGACACAAAAAAAGCTTGGTTTGCGACGGATGTAGGCCTGGCATGAGCCGAAGGGGGAAGCGGAGGAACTCGACAGGGTTCGCCAGGCGGGGAACACGACTGGAGTGAAAGTATGCACGTATCCGGCCAGTGGCGGGAATGGCATTGCAAGCCGACACTTAGAGTGGGTACAACACGTCTACCGACTAGTGGATGCGAGTACATGTGAGGATACCGGCTCTACACGTAGGCTATAAAACCTAGCGAATGTGTTAGGTGTCGCCCAGCCCGCAGCTCTACAGATATCTGTCAGCGAGGCGCCATGAGCCAGCGCCCAGGAAGAGGCCACCCCTCTGGTGGAGTGGGCTCTCAACCCGAGCGGGAAAGGCACGCCCTGGGATTCGTACGCCAAGGCGATGGCATCCACTATCCAGTGGGCCATCCTCTGCTTGGAGACAGCCTTTCCCTTCTGCTGGCCTCCGTAACAGATGAAGAGCTGATCTGAGGTCCTGAAGCTTCGCGTTCTGTCTACGTAAACGCGCAGAGCGCGGACGGGACAGAGCAAAGCTAGGGCTGGGTCTGCCTCCTCCGAGGGCAGCGCTTGCAGGTTCACTACCTGATCTCTGAAGGGAGTGGTAGGAACCTTGGGCACGTATCCAGGCCGGGGTCTCAGGATAACGTGAGAATCACCGGGCCCGAATTCTAGGCACGTTTCGTCGACCGAAAATGCATGCAGATCCCCAACCCTCTTCAGGGAAGCCAATGCAACCAGAAGAACCGTCTTAAGAGACATTAGTTTCAGGTCGACTGATTGCAAAGGCTCAAAGGGATGACCCCGGAGAGCTGTGAGAACCAGGGTCAAATCCCAAGAGAGTACGGAGGAAGGGCGAGGAGGATTCAGTCTCCTGCCCAGGTGAAAAAGAATTATATTAAAAATATACTTTAATAAAGTGTACTAAGTATATTTTCTACATTTTGTACTATTTTCGTCAAATCCAAGTATAGTTAAGTGTATTCAATTATGTATTAACTTCAACTTAACATCTATTTAACTACACTTCTAGTGTAAATAGTATACTAAAATGGAACAACTTTTTTTAAACTTCAAGTGCACTAAAATACACTAATGAAAATCAAGATTCATGAGCAATTAAGCACACTTACAGTACAATTGCATTGTATTGCTATTCTAATGTAAATACACTTAAAAAGGCATTGCAGTGCAAATTATAGTTGTGTTTAAGTACATTTTGTGCATACTGCTATCATACTTATAATTACTATAAACAGTTAATTTAGCATGCCTCTGTAACATTTCAAGTGATCTACAAATGCACTTCCTAACTATATTTAGTGCTTTTAAAGTGTCCCACTATGACAATAATAATGTTTTTGAAGTGAAGTTCAATTACAACCTAAACATCATAGACACGTACTTTCAGTGCAATGTTATTATAGTGTAAGGTAGAAACAAATTGAAAGTACATTTCATTTGTAATTTTATCCCCATTTTGTTATACTTAAGCATGAATGTTGGTATTACACTACAAGTGTATTACATTACAATTCAGTTCAAATACATTAAATCAACGGATTACAAATTGCATTTCAGAAAAGGATCTTTATTATTAACACTAAAGTAACACACAAAAGCAGATATTGGCAAAAGGAGGAACCTTGAACAGTCGACTTTCTCTGAAATGCCGGGAACAGAACAATGGCAAACAACTTACTACACATGCATATCTACAGGTGCTGGTCATATAATTAGAATATCGTGAAAAAGTTAATTTTTTCATTGTAAATTATTTTAAAAAATGAAACTTTCATTTATACTAGATTCCCTACATGTAAAGTAAAACATTTCAAAAGTTTTTTTTTTTTTGTTTGTTTTTTTTAATTTGTTGATTAGTGTAATGACTGAGGCAAATCAGACACAATTATTGGTTAGTTAACCAATAGTTTAAGCTCACTCTGGAGTCTGTCCCCATCCCCCGGGAAGTTTTCAGTTACAAGTTTATTGCGCTGAGGAATGTGGTTGCTGCATGGAGAACAGAGTAGAGACACAGAAAATCTGCATCTTCCCTGCATTTTCCACACAGAACACAGACTCTATGGCATTAATGTATAGACAGACTGTGCTATAAATGAACCCTTCTCATGAAATGGTATCCATTATTACTGTTGTTGTATTGTACTCATTGTATTTACATGTTTTATGATTTTTAAGTAGTATGACATGCAAGGTAACTTCAATCATGCCATGTTTAGTGTCTACGGGTTCCCAGCGGGAAGATTTGAATGTTTGTGTATGCGGCATGTCCATACCTGCGCAACACATAAGTATTACAAGGATCTTGTAATAGTCCTTCAAATCTCAGCCAGTTTAATCTTAATCGGTCATAAAAGCCCCAACAAGGGGAGGTGTATGTCACCCGGAAATACAACATCCTGATTGGCCCACATCATTCCTAAGAGGTTGGCTTTGACCAGAGGTTAAAAGTCAGTGGATAGTGCCACTCCCTCTCTTTCTCCTTGCTCCTGAACGACCGAACGGACTGTCCTTGCGGCCGGCCTAGGCGAGGCCTGCAAGGCCTGTAGGCCTCGGCCTACAAACGAGCCATGTGCTCCTCATCCAACATGGAAAAGACTGATAAAAACTCCGAACTGAATCCTCAAGACCTCTCCTCAGATGGCAAAGCCGATGCTCCTCAGCCTAAGAGCACCTTGCAAGTATCGTACATTTTAACACTAAATAGCAATTTAGTATTAATTTGTAAGATGTACCGTTGCTATTCCCGAAGAAACTGATGATTCCTTTCCAGATTGCCTTTGACATTTCATGTAGCTCTAGTAACAGCATCTCTTCCGGTTCAACTCTATCATTACTCATTCTGACTTGTGTATGTGTGTGTGACCCTTTGTGTATGTTATGTTACGTGTTTGTTAGTTTAGTTATGTGTTTGTGAGTTAGTTAATAAAGATTGTGCACAGGACATGTTTGGTTCTGACTCCGTCTGCTAATGAATTGCCGCTTAAGTGATAGATCCGGACTACCTGCTCTGAGTAGTACAGTACAATAAGAAATATTATTTTTCCATAACTTGGAAATTAACATTTCTTAGAATTAATAAACAATCAACACTGAGCGTTCACTGGACGAACAGGTTAACTGATTGTAATATTAATTTTAATGTAGCTATGTCCAGTTAATCTGATTAACGGATTTGCATATTCATAATTAATCATAATTAATAATCATAATGAGTTATGAATAATTATTAATATTTCCCCTTTGAGTTAATTCGCTACATTAGAGCATACAGCTCATGAAAGTCCAAAATCCAGTATCTCAAAATATTAGAATATTTACATTTGAGTTTCATTAAATGACCATCCCTACAGTATAAATTCCGGGTATCTCTTGTTCTTTGAAACCACACTAATGGGGAAGACTGCTGACTTGGCAATGGTCCAGGAGACAATCATTGACACCCTCCACAAAGAGAGTAAGTCACAGATGGTCATTACTGAATGGGGTGGCTGTTTACAGAGTGATGTATCAAAGCATATTAAATGCAAAGTTGACTAGAAGGAAGAAATTGGGTAGGCAAAGGAGCACAAGCAACAGGGATGACCACAAGCTTGAGAATACTGTCAAGTAAAGCCGATTCAAACACTTGGGAGAGCTTCAAAATGAGTCAAATGAAGCCGGAGTCAGAGCAACAAGATTCACCAACGTCAGAAGCATCTTACCTGGGCTAAGGAGAAAAAGAACTGGACAGTGAACAGTGGTCGAAAGTCCTCTTTTCAGATAAAAGTACATTTTGCATTTCATGTTGACATCATGGTCCCAGAGTCTGAAGGAAGACTGGAGAGGCACAGAATCCAAGCTGCTTGAAGTCTAGAGGGAAGTTTCTGAAGTCAGTAATGATTTGGGGGGCCTTGACATCTGCTGGTGTTGGTCCATTGTGTTTTATCAAGTGCAACGTCAATGCAGCCATCTTCCAGGAGATTTTGGAGCACTTTATGCTTCCATCTGCTGACAAGCTTTATGGAGATGCTGATTTCCTTTTCCAGCAGGACTTTAGCACCTGCCCACAGTGCAAAAAACACTTCCAAGTGGTTTGCTGACCATGATATTACTGTGTTTTATTGGCCAGCCAACATGCCTGACCTGAATCTATGGGATATTTTCAAGAGAAAGATGAGAAACAGTCGATCCAACAATATACAGATGATCTGAAGGCTCAATAGTGCCTCAGCAGTGCCACAGGCTGATCACTTCCATGCCACACTTCAATGATGCTGTAATTTGTGCTAGGAGCAAGTCATTTGCTGTAATATGTGCTGCCGACCAAGTATTGAGTGCACAAATGAACATGCTAAAACAAGAACTTGAACTTTTCTGTTTTGAAAATCCATTTTTTGATTGATCTTAGAAAATATTCTAATATTTTGAGATACTGGATTTTGGACTTTCATGAGCTGTACACTCTAATCATCAAAATAAAAAAAATAAAAAAATAACTTTTGAAATGTTTTACTTTACATGTAGGGAATCTAGAATATATGAAAGTTTCATTTTTAAAAATAATTTACAATAAAAAACAGTAACTTTTTCACGATATTGTAATTATATGACCAGCACCTGTAGCTCTGACTTGAGTTACTAGAGGCCTTGTAGCTCTCATTGTTGCACTTCCTCCGTAGAAGGGCCCGGATCTCTGCCACCTTGGTGTTGGGGAATCGCTCCCTCACTGCATCTGTGAAAACAGGAAAGAAACATGGGGATGAATGAAAACAGGATAGACAATGTATAACATTGAAATACAATCATTGATTATAATGGATTTGTCAATCAATCATGACAATGGATTTGGATTCATAACTATGACATTACTGTACCTAAAATTGCGTTGTTTTTTTCTGGCTCAAGCTGCTCCTTCAGCTCGCCTTTTTTTCCTTTCCCTGTGAGGGTTGCCTATAAATGCAATATGTCACTTGTGGTCACAGTATTGGTACCTGCGCCAATTTGCCAGAGGCCTTGTAGTTATTTCCGTACCAGGGCTGGGATGAACAAAGTTTCACATGGAGCGTTCTGAGATAATTTTTTTGCTGAAAAGTTGTGCTAAAAAATAAACTGCCGGGATAATTATACAGCGCTTACACATCCAATAATGACATGTCCGATTCACGAACTAATGACTCAGTTGAACTGATTCACTTAAATGAATGGTTAAAACAACTGATCTGTCCAACACTGAACTCATGAGACATCTGAATCCGTGTATAACAAATCGATACACTTTACAATAATGTTCCATTTATTAAATTCTAGTTACCTACATTAGTATTTTTTTTTTAAGAAAAAGGTGATATTTTTTAATATTGTTGTTATTTTTATGTGAATGAAGAATTAAAAGATGCACTTTTTTCAGTAAGATATGCGTTTTCAACAAATGTTAAATTCTGTTGGTTCAGGAAGGACACCATGACAGGCTGCTGGCTCCCACTGTCAATGTTAATTTTTTGTTGGAAAAGCACTCTCTGTGTTAGCTTAAAGCCCTCAAGTTTACATTGGTTACTGTATTCTTTCAATTGCTCTAAACAAGTATTTTGGGCGACCTTTTTTTTTTATTTATTGAATGCTAGACATCAATTTGTTGTTATTTTCATCTGAAAGAAGAATTACAAGATGCACTTCTTTTTTAGTAAGCTAGTTTATCGAACGCTACCTCTGACTAATGCATTACTTTGCACTTGGATAGTCTTTTATTTTGGACTTTTTATAAATTGGTATAAGTCAATTAATGGGGAGATTATCGATAATCGAATCAAACCGAAATAGAATCGGACTGAAAAAAAAAAGAGTCGTTAGATTAATCGATGCATCGAAAAATAATCGCCAAAATAATCGTAAAAAAAATTATAGTTTATCCCAGCCCTAATCCGTACCAGCCCACTGTCACTTTTACCATATTGCTTAATCAGTGAAATTCAAACAAGAAGTTCCCGGCAAAAATGGCAGAGTTAAGTGGATTTTCAAATTTGTAATCTGGGAAGTCAGGTCTGTATTCCAAGACATAACGTGAACATGCATGTTCTTCAAATTAAAGGGTTAGTTCACCCAAATAGCAAAATTATGTCATTAATAACTTACCCTCATGTTGTTCCAAACCCGTAAGACCTCCGTTTATCTTTGGAACAAAGTTTAAGATATTTTAGATTTAGTCCGAGAGCTCTAAAGGTAAGAAAAACATCATCAAAGTAGTCCATGTGACATCAGAGGGTCAGTTAGAATTTTTTGAAGCATCGAAAATACATTTTGGTCCAAAAATAGCAAAAACTACGACTTTATTCAGCATTGTCTTCTTTTCCGTAGCTGTTGTGAGAGAGAGTTCAAAACAAAGCAGTTTGTGATGATATCTGGTTCGCGAACGAATCATTCGATGTAACCGGATCTTTTTGAACCAGTTCACCAAATCGAACTGAATCGTTTTAAACGGTTCGCGTCTCCAATACACATTAATCCACAAATGACTTAAGCTGTTAACTTTTTTAATGTGGCTGACACTCCCTCTGAGTTCAAACAAACCAATATCCCCGAGTAATTCATGTACTCAAACAGTACACTGACTGAACTGCTGTGAAGAGAGAACTGAAGATGAACACCAAGTCGAGCCAGATAACGAACAACAGACTGACTCTAAGATTACACTACAGATGAAGTGAAATCAGTGTACACTTTAATAAATTATACTTTGTATTACAAATAAGCGTACTTACTAAAAGTACACTAAATTACCACTATACATTTTTGTATTTTAACATATTTTATGAGAGTACTCTGATATGCCACTAAAAATACACTTATTTTAGAGTGTACTGTATAAAGTGTACAGAAGTCACACTTCTAATGAAGTGAGAACATAGTACACTTTAAAAAAAGTATACTAACAATTAATTTCCAAAAAATATATACTTCCCATAAGTACACTGAATTGCCACTCTAAGTATGTCAAATTTAATACACTTAAAAAAAATAAACTTCAATACAATTTAAAATACATTAACAACAAAGTACACTTTCAAAAAGTACATTTAAAAAATAATTTGATTACTGATAAATTAGTATACTTACTGTTTGGACTATTAAGTTGAACTTAATTACATCTTTTTTGAAGTATACTTTTAAAAAGTACAAATCAAATACTCTTTAAATAAAGTACAACAAGTAGAAGTATACTTGTTTTATAATTCATGTACTTCATTCATATTTCAAATACACTAAAGTATACTACTTTTTTACCTGGGTGGCCCCCCTCAGGAACCTGACGATCAGATCGTGTTTCCCCAGGGACTTACCCTCAACTGCGTGGTGATGTGCGGCGATAGCGGCAACATACACCTTGAGGGTGGAGGGAGACAGTCTTCGCTCCAACCCTTCTTGCAGGAAGGAAAGCACGGATCCGACCGAACATGATCGGGGGTCCTCTCGGCGAGAGGTGCACCATTCGACGAACAGGTTCCACTTCAACGCATAGAGACTCCTAGTGGAAGGAGCTCTAGCGGAAGTGATGGTGTCTACGACCACTTGCGGGAGATCACTCAGAACCTCCGCATCCCGTCCAGGGACCACACGTGGAGGTTCCATAGATCGGGACGCGGGTGCCACAGGGTGCCCTGTTTCTGAGTCAGGAGGTCCTTCCTCAGAGGAATCGGCCAGGGAGGGGCTGTCGCGAGGAGAATGAGGTCTGAGAACCAGGTCCGAGTGGGCCAGTATGGAGCCACTAACAGAACCTGCTCCCCGTCCTCCCTGACCTTGCACAGGAGTTGTGCGAGAAGGCTCACTGGGGGAAACGCATATTTGCGCAGACCCGGGGGCCAGCTGTGTGCCAGGGCATCCGTGCCGAGCGTGCCGCCGGTCAGGGAATAAAAACACTGGCAGTGGGCAGTTTCTGGGGAGGCAAACAGGACTACCTGGGCCTCGCCGAAATGCTGCCAAATCAGCTGGACTGCCTGGGGGTGGAGCCGCCACTCGCCCGCAAGTGGAGGATGCCGTGACAGCTCGTCGGCTGCACGGTTGAGCACACCTGGGACACGAGTGGCCCGAAGGGACCTCAGATACTTCTGACTCCACAACAAGAGATGGCGGGCGAGATGCGACGGAAGCGTAGACCACCTTGACGGTTGATGTACGCAACGGCCGCAGTGCTGTGTGAGCGGACTAGAACGTGCTTGCCTGACAACAGCTTCTTGAAGCGGGCCAGCGCAAGACGAACCGCTAGCAACTCGAGGCAATTGATATGCCAATGCAGCTGAGGCCCTGTCCAAAGACCTGCCACTGCATGCCCGTTGTACGTGGCCCCCCATCCCGTGGCAGAGGCATCTGTGGAGACCACAGCGTGCCTGGACACTCGTTCGAGGGGTACTCCGGCCCGCAGGAACGAAGGGTCCGACCACCGGACAAGGGTGCGACGGCAGCTCGGTGTCACGGGGACACGGAGCGTGCCGCACTGCCACGCCCATCTCGGGACCCGGCCGCGGAGCCAGTGTTGAAGCGGTCTCATATGAAGCAATCCGAGCGGCGTGACTGCGGCTGCAGATGCCATATGCCCCAGGAGCCTCTGAAAATCTTTCAGTGGAGCCGCTGTCCTGCACTTGAGCGAGCTCAGGCAGTTCAACACCGACTGGACGCGTGCATCGGTGAGACGCGCAGTCCGTGCGACCGAGTCTAGCTCGAGACCGAGACAAGAGATCCTCTGCCCGGGGGCGAGTTTGCTCTTGTCCCAGTTGACCTGAATACCCAACCGGCTGGGAGCTAAAACCATGTCGGGTAGGACTTTGTACTGACATGCCCGACCCTCGAACGCAGACCGGAGGAAGGGTCTGTGTCGAGGCAGAATCGAGACATGAAAGTACGCGTCCTTCAGGTCTATTGCTGCAAACCAATCCCGGGGACGGTCCAGGATTGGCCGTAGCCCACCGCCCTTTTTCGGTACAATGAAGTAGGGGCTGTAGAACCCCGACTTCATATCGGCTGGAGGGACCGGCTCGACTGTATCCTTCGCCAAGAGGATAGCAATCTCCGCCCGGAGAACAGGTGCACTGTCCAACGACACCTGAGTGAAGTGGACACCCCTGAAAACCGGGGGACGCCGGGCGAACTGAATCGCATAGCCGAGTCTGATAGTGCGAATGAGCCAGCGGAACGGGCTGGGAAGCGTGCTCCACGCCACCAGACTCCGAACCAGCGGGACCAAAGGCACCACAGACGCACCGGGGGTGGGGCAGCAAGGCAGAGAGGTACCCGACTCGGACGGCTTGGGAGAGGCCCGGAGTGGGGTCGGACTCTGCGAGGCAGCAGTGTGCATGGGAGACGGCGCACGGGACGCGGTCTGCACCATCACACTGCCGCCTGCTGGTGAATGGGGAGGGAGCTGCCAGCGGCGAGGCGGGGCCTGGCACACTGGCAGACACACCTTGTTGTGACCTGGAGTTTGAGGAAACTGCTCTTTTTGTGGCAAAGTGGGTACCGCTGGACTCCGGAGAGGCCCTCCTCCGGGGGTGGGAGAGCAGATGGAATACTCTCCCAAAGGGCAGGAACCTTCCGCTCCACGTCCGCGACCGGCACCCTGCTGTTTGGCTGGTGTAGGCTGCTGCTTTGCCGACTTAGCAGGGGCGGAGGAAGACGCAGGCGGGCGCCCTCGGCGACGAGCGGGCTGAGGCTGAGCCACGGGCGGCTGGGTGGAGGCAGCAGCGGACCACCGTGGCATGACATGTCTGATAGCCTCAGCCTGCTTCTGTGCAGCGGAGAACTGTTGGGCACAGCTCTCCACCGCGTCGCCGAAAAGGCCGACCGGAGACACGGGGGAATCCAGGAACCGATGTTTGTCGGTCTCCCTCATGTCTGCCAAGGTCAGCCAGAGGTGGCGTTGCTGGACTACCAGAGTAGACATCGCCTTTCCAACAGAACGCGCTGTCACCTTCGTTGCCCGGAGGGCAAGGTCAGTGGCAGCGCGCAGCTCCCCAAGCAGCTGTTGGTCAGGACCTTCCTGGGGCATCTGCGACAGCGCTTTTGCCTGATAGACCTGCAAAAGGGCCATCGCGTGCAGGGCAGAGGCAGCCTGCCCACAGGCACTGTAAGCTTTCTCAGTCAGACCGGCTGAGAATTCACAGGCCTGGGACGGGAGACGCGGCTCACCGCGCCAGCCAGCGGCCGTTGGACACAACTGCATCGCAACAGACCGCTCGACTGGCGGGATCCTCGCGTATCCCCTGGCTTCCCCGCCGTCCAGGGAGGTGAAGGCGGACGAGGGACCAGGCCCTGTACGAGCCCCATATGGAGCTTGCCAAGACCTGGTCATCTCATCGTGTACTTCCGTGTAACGAAATGTAGCGGTTATTAATCAATTTATGGATGAAATATGAATATAATAATTCATAAGGTTATGAATAAATTATTATTCATATATCGACCCAACGGGGAATTAAACTTATATTGTGAATCAATTACAACGAATTGTAATCAATTACATATAGTTCTGGTTTAATAATTATTTAGAGAAACTGTTCGTTTGTCCAGCAAACTAAGTCCCTCACAGAATATTATAAACAGAGTTATTCTCTGGCCGTGAAAATAACTTTATAGTTTTATAACATAAAGCGATCGAAAAGCGTTAAAGTGACTTGGTTTTCAGCTGAAAGAACAAACAGAACAATCGAGCATGAATAACGTTTTAATATATGCAAACTACGAATACAGAGGTTATACATCTAAATATATATACAAGAAAATACACACCTATGTACAAGAATAGAAGTAGAGAAGGAAAGAGAGAAGGCAAGTAACAAACTCACAACCAGTCCTAAGCCAGCACGGAAATCAGTTTCATCATCTAAAATTGAGAAACGGCAGTATACTTGCATTGGTTGCGTGTGTCGAATTTCAGGTTAGCGCTGGTGCAGTTCGTCGGCTTCCTCCGTTCAGCGGGAAGGTTTGAACTGAGGACGAGAGTGAGTTTCGCTGGAAGATGGCGATCCCGAAGCTGAGCGTGGTGGCAGCGCGTGGTCACCGGAGAGGTCCGGGAAAAACGTGCACGAGATGCTCGTGAGACAATCGGGAGAGAACACAAGAAATTGTGCGTCTTTGCTTTTATGACAGATAAGCCGACACACCTCCTTGAGGTGGGGTAGCCAATAACATGGGTGCAAAGTTGGCGGGAAAGCTTTCCTTTGATTGGCCTCACGACTTAATCTGCATGATTTATGGCTCTCAGATCAGATTTCGAAGTAGAGTACTTTCTTCACAGTATCATTAAATAGAACAATGCATCCTACAGGGATGTGAGACACATTATGGAATAGAGGAGAGGAAGAGCTTTCAGAGGAATCTAAACTTGACACATAAACACAACATGTAGAAGAAGTTATGGTTTACAGACAAAATTACATTAATAGGAATGAAACTAGAATGGCTACAGTCATTTAAACTCTAAAATCTAAACACTAGGAAGCATATATGCACTTAAAATATAGCGGGTACACTTTGGCACAGTCATATCTTGAGAATAACTGTACATACCATCTCTAGGCATGTTTGTATATGTGTGTGTGTGTTTTTGTGTGTCCCTGTGTGTGTGGGGTGTTGGAATGTGGATCTGGTCAGTCTCTGGGGGGGGGTGCTCCTTTTGAAGTCACCAAAGGGAGGAAGTTGGACTTTTCTGTTTACCATCGCAGGCCCACAAACCTGCCGAAAGTCACAGCTGTCCGGCGCCGATTTAGCGATTTATAAACAAAGTTCACCAGGTTAAAAGCGTTCTGAAACTCCAAAGTTTATTGACTATCCTGATACGTGTGCATACGCTACAGATTCCCCCTTTCGGCCAACAAAGTTCCTGTGCAGACTTCGTTGGACGGTAACCAAGTTCGATGGCACATGGATCCGGATGGTCACGCAGCAGGTGGTTCCTACTCGTCCTTGAGGAGGGGCAGATAGGCACCTGTCCATGGACTCTTGCATCCCTTTGATCCCTTAAGATAGGATGAAGGCCAGACCCAGGGCGAGTACGTACTTGATTGCCATGGAGAAGCAACGGACTGTGTTGGCAGCAGTCCAAGCGTGGTCTCTAGGTGAGCTGGTCAGGACAGGCAGTCGTGAAAGTGCTTGGCGGGCTGCATCGATGGGAGTACTGTCACTTAGCTGGGACCCCCCTTTGTCAATCCTCAGTTCCATTCCTGGATCTAAGGTGTGATGGTGATCCCTGGGGGAAGATGGGATTTCCAGTTCTGACTGGTCCTCTTTGCTTGAGAGACAGTGCACTGCCAGATGGCTGTGATAAAGGATGGAACTCAGGGGTACCTGGATCCTCTTACTTGGATTGGGCAGGCTGACACGAGTGGCGGTGTTGTGCGGATTGTAGATTAGGATGGCAGCATGAGTGGGGGTGTGGATGAGCAGTCGATCACCCACAGTCTCGGCTTGTGTTCCGATAACTGGGGTGCGAGGCTTGGCCTTGGCAGGGCAGCGTGTGTCGTTGGTCATGGGCTGCGGCCGGCCCATTCCTTCAGTGTGGTTTCTGAGGAAGAGCTGGTTTTGGCAGAAGTACTGACAGTCTTTGGTGAAACTATGCCTGCAAAAGTGGGGAGCCAGGCACAGCCGTGGGTTGCTGTTGTGGTGGGCTACCACATCTGAGGTGTGTTTCTTGGCATGGGTGTTACATTGTCACCACCTGATATTGACCTTGTCTTTGGGTCTGGAGATGTTATCTCGTTCACCGCTGGGTAGATTGAGAAGGACAGGCAACTCATTCTGCTCAGGGTCGACGTGCAGTAGGATGGCAGCACCCAGGGAGTCGGCGAGGTGGGCTGGAACAGTCTTGGTGGGTCTGCCAGTAGCGAAGTCCAGCACAGTTTGTGTAGGAAACCGAGGAATCCTATTCATAGCCACTCTGTCCATAGAGAAGCTAACTTCTCGCAGCAGGTCTGTCAGCAAAGCTATAACCAGCTGATTCTGGGCAAAGTCATTCTGGAGGACTGTAAACAGTTGCTTCCTTGAGTTCGCCGTTTGGATCAGCAAGAAACTGTGAGTACAGAGAACAGCCACAATACCTTTCCGGGATTTGCAGATGGTTTGCAGGGTTTGGCTCTGTGTTGCGAGTTGTTCTCTCAGCTGTAGGCGGAGCTTGTTGCGATGCTGATGGGTGGAGTAGGCTGTGATGAGACTCGAGTCTCCTGGTTGGTACAGGTGCAGTGGCACCTGCCGTGCCATCAGTAGTTCCGTGGGGAACACCTGAGTTGACTCCTGTATGGTGTCTGTGATGGCCATGTGCATCAGAGGAGGTTTTACAGTCCAGTCTTTCTGGTCGACTGACCGTGGAAACGTGACTCCTCTGTTTTGCAGTGGAGCTCGGTGATTTGCGTTTGCAGTCTGGACGTAACGGCAGACTTGACATCTTCTGGCGTGCTCTGCCACATCTTGCTGCATGCTGGGCCAGTACGCCACTTGTTTTAATGTCTCGTAAATAGTTCTGGTGCCATGGTGTTTGGCACATGGTGTGTCGTGGGTGTATATCCGTTCACCCCCCTTTTGGCCCTGTGGCAGTACAAGCTTTGGCGCTGTGAAGACATCAGGGACATATTTTAGAAAGTTCACTCCCACACGCAGCATGTGGTCGGTCATGGGACCAGGTGCCGTGAACGGGAGGTTGGAGGGGTATGAGTGGTGGTACAAAACATTTTGCATGGAAGTGTTGGCAAGTTTGGTTGTCAGTGGCAGTGGCAGTGGCAGTAAGGGGGGAAATGTTGCAGGAACAGTCCGCTGGCTGCGGGTTGTTGTTGTCACACTAAGGGTGGGTGAATGGGGTGGGTGTGACCATAGCTTGTTATGCAGGGTGCCAGTCTTGGCAAGGGCATTAGTTTGGTCGTTCACGCCTTTGTCACGCCCTGGTTGCTTTAAGCGTCTTTTCACCTTTTCCCCGTAAACGATCATGTGTGAGGTGATCATGTGTCTGGAACATGTGTTGATGTTTCACCTGCTTGTTGCATTCAGTCTTGAAACCAGTTTGTTTCCAGCCCAGAAGATGGCATGTGAAACAAGGTCTGGCAAAGTGTGAGTCTGTGCACATGAGTTCTCTGATGTTATGGACAGAGGAGACTTGAAGGGTTTTGAGGGTCGCTGCTGCTTCACCATACTGACATGACTGGGGACCCCACCTGCTGTTCTGTGGTTGGCAGGGTTGGTTGTTTAACCATTGTGCCCCTGCACTTGCCTGTAAGATGCCCTCATGGTTGTAGGAACGTCCATCGACGTAGGCCGTGGGCATTCCTTGGCACGCATTCTCTTTGAGGTATCTGTGACAGGCTGGTCGCTGTTGTTGGGGTACCAGTATCTGAAGTGTCAACGCTGGTGTGCTGTTATAGCAGTTTTGACAGGCAGCTGAATCTCCGCTCCGTGCAGACTTGTGCTTTCTGGCACGTTGTGGCAGTGGCACCTGCTGGTTCAGCCTCCTGAAGTCGCTGGTGGGTCGCCACTTGCTGTCTGGTTTGACAATGGACCAGGTAGGGACTGAAGAGGTGCTGTTGCATGGGCAGATAAAACCTTTTCCTTCTGTTGAATGAACAACCTCCTGTACTGGTTCATGTGGGGCGATGTGACCTTCGTACTGCCTGATTAAGGTGGGAGGAGCATTTGGGTGTGTTGCACTACGCACTGTGTGAAGTTTAGTGAGACCACAGCATAAAAGGTCTTTGTCAAATGTCACTTTGAATTTGTGCAAGACGTTTCTGAGTCTTTGACAGTCTGCATCATTCTTTAGCGCACTTGCATCTTTCTGGATCTGTTGGCCTTTAGGCTCAAACCTTGGGAAGGGCTCCTCTGTTGTGGTGTAAGCTGTCAGGTTGGCTGTCCGAGGTGCAGCACTTTCCTGAGTTTCACAGGCAGGCTGTTTAGCGACTGTGGGTACAGCGAGGTGTTGGTCCTCCATCAGCTCCATTCTGCGCACCTGTTTGGTGGGTACCAGTTTGATGGGAGTGATGGAGATGCTCTTGAAGGATGCCGTGAAGCTTGTGTTGCTTAAGCTTCTTTCTGGGACCATGGCAGCTGGTATTAAGTTAATGACTGTTAACCTGAGTTTAAAGTCAGAGGGGCCGTGGTCCACTATCCACTCTAGACGGCAGGCTTTGGGAATGCTGATGTCTGTGACCATGCATTCGTTGAGCCAGCTGTGAACTACGTAGGGTGACACTTCAGTTAGCGGTGTGGCTTTTAGAGCAAGTCCAAGTTCCACGCCTTCAGGTGACAGTGTGAAGGAGCCCAGCATGTGGCTTAGGGTTTGACCACATTGCCTGTTGAGCCAACCAGCACTGTGCAAGGTGGTACTACCGTTTCCTGTGCGTGGAGCCAAACAGCACCCCCTTTGGTGTAAGGTGGTACTACAATTTCCTGTATGTTGATCAGGATGCAGACCTGTTGGATAGTCTGGCCTGACAGGAAGTTGGCAGTGTTGACAGGAACAACAGGAAGCTGTGCAGTCATAGGGGCCCACAACAACTCACTTGCACTGTCCGTATGAGCATTAGAGTGCATCAGGAGGTCAGTCATCATGGTTGGCAGACGAAAGTCTAGTGGAAAGTGTGTTTGCTTGTTGACAAATGGGAGGTCCGGTGTTCCTTCACTGAGAGCACTTAACAGCGTGTGGCTGAAGGCTGAGTTGTCTGCCCACAGTGTGAGAATAATGTCTGTTGTAGTTACATCATTCAGCTGTGAGTCTGTCATGACCTTGGAGCAGAGAGAGTTACAGTCTATGGTGAGTTGAAGTACGCCGGGTGGCGACCTTGAACTGTGCTCTGAGCCGGGGTTCCCGCGGTTAGCTGGGAGATTTCCCGCGACCTCTGTGACCTGACCGTCTGGCTCAGGTGGTCTGGGTGACTGGGAAGGCAGAAGTTCACACACTTGAGCCCAGATTTTCAGCGGTCTGGCATTAAATAAGGGCTCAAAACAGTCTAGCAGGTCTTTGTGGATGAAACAGGGAAATGTGTCCATTTGCGCTACACACACCGGAGGTGCCAGGCTCACTCGACCAATGGTGTGGTGCATGGGAGCTGTGTGTTCAAGGTGGACCTCATTTGGACTGTGCGACTGCACATTCAGCTCACATCTTTGTGACTTGAGAGTCTGATTTTGTCTTTCAGCTTCATTTCTCAATCTTTAAAAAAGGTGAGGACAGGTTTCTGGGCAGTGGTCGGAGACTGTGTAACTGGTTTGATTTTCTACAGTCTTTTCAGGAGCAGTGTTCTGCTTGGAGGGAGCTTCGTCAACCAAGTTTTTCAGCTGCTGAGTAGACATACTGCGTGAGCCGGCCAAGGCTTCCAGGTGATCACTCACCGCAGGGTGCAGCTCTCGGAGAAGCAGAGTGTTGAAGATGAAATCTTCCTCCATCGCTGGCTGACCACATGCTCTGAAGCAGGCCATTTGCAGTCGGCTGTAGCAAGTGTATGGGTTTTTCAGTCTGCCCCGTTTTAGGTCCATGGCAGCAGGGAGCCCTTGATCTGATGCAGGGTCAGAAAGCTTTTGGATCAGAACCTGTCGCAGGTGCTGGCAGTTGGATGTGACAGCTGCTGGCGAAGGTTCTTGGCCGTTGGACGTTTTGGGCAGTGGACTTTTAACCCCATTTGGAATTAGGGCTTCTTGACTGGTTAGGGGAAACCCGGTGATGTGTGTTTCCCCTCCCATGCCACTTTTCAGTACTCTGTAACCAGTGTCAAGTTCATTCACATAGTCTCTTTGTTGTTTCGGAGCCATAACTCCTTTCTGGGCCTGTTTGAGATGATTTTCACAGGTCAGGGCTTTAGTGTGTCTGTCTTTCAGCGTAGTCTCTGCTTTGGCTAGGGGAGCTTCGCTGTGTTGGAGTTTTCCAGTCAGTTTTCTACGCTCCACCTCCAGGTGGAGCTCTGCAAGGGCTTTTTGAAGTCTTTGCAGCTCCTCCTGCAGCTCGGGTTTGGATTCGTCCGCTGTCCAACGCTGGTCCTGGGTCTCGACGAGTCGCTGATCGTGGTGACGATGAATCTGGGCCTGATTCCTCCGGGCGTCCTCCGCCTGGAGCTTGAGGTTGTGGGCGATGGCTCGGATGACTCTCGCCCACTCTTTGTAGCTCGGCATTGGATCGTGGGCCATTAGTCGATTCAGGTTGTCGTCCAGCTGCTCGTTGCTTAGGTGCTGGGGATCCACAGCGTCGTTGGGCAGGATCGTGCTGGTCAGGGAGCCCAACCCGGTCTTGAGTCCGTCCCCATGGGTGCTGGGGCTGGCTGCTCTGAACACGTTAGCTTGCTGTTGGCGAGAGAAAAACAGCACAAACAGAACCAATGCAAGCACGCGCAGGGCTAACGACTTATAATAATGCATGATTATATAATTCTTTGGTTTGGTTCCAGTTAACTGGTGCAGACAGTTAGTGGAATGTAGGCTAGACACTTAATTGTCGATAGCCAAAAGGACCACGCGGGTCAATTTGTGTGGGTGAGTGCCGGATTTGAATAAAGATTTTGACAGGCGGTAGCCCTAAGAGTCCTTTGATGACTCTTGCTGCTCGGTCGTCTATCTATTACTTAGTTTTCCGTGATGGCTCTCACAGGCTCTGCTTTTACATGAACTGAAAGAAACAAACACAGTAGAGAAGCAAAACAGAACAGGGTGGATGCAATTAAATGAGAAATAGAGCAGTAAACAAATAGAAAGGAATAAAAATAGAATCGCAATAAACTAAAACAGAAGGGCTAGAGGGGAGAAGTGAAACTTAAACTTCCTATTCCAGCTGGGTTTATGACGGTGTCAGGCGAGTGCACGGTTGCGTCATAAAACCTAGAGGGATGGTATGGATCGAGAGCCTAAGGGTTGGCCCGCACCTGAATAATTGAAGAATATGTAATATTCTGTGGCTTTCAATTAGGTGAAGTGACTGTATGTCACTAATTTAGGCCTGGGTGAATCGTGGGTGCTCAGATAAGAACTCAATGGCAGGCCACCTTTCCTCGACGATCAAACACTCTACTGCGGTGTCCGTGGCCACCTGTCCCCTTTGTACCACGGTGCAACCTCTCAAACAGGGAACACCAGCACAATTGCGCACTTTGGCAAGGTATTTGCGCCAACGGCCCGAGTGACCGGTCAAAATTGAGTTTTCCCTAAACTCAGAGTCTGTCCCCTTTACGGGCAGTTACTCCAAACGGGCGGTTCTGTCGTGCAGAAGCCTGAGCAGGGAAAATAAACAAAATTGCCGTTTGTTGTCAATCTGGCTCGTTGCCTCCCTGTACCTGATACACAACTCGCTGATGTCCTTGCGTGTTGCCCGTGATACGAGGTCAGAATGTCCACGATTCACACACGGTTAGTGTAAGAAGCGCCAGGCCAGGCAGCTCCACTCACTGGAACTCACTGGGGCGACTGTCAACTCGCCACCCGGCGGTGAAGGGCCTTCTCTGCAAGTGCACAAACAGTCAGGTAAACACGACTTAATTGTAAATTTAAGTCTCAATTTAAATCTTGTTTAAATAGAATTTAAATAATTAAGTGTGTAGGATAAAAGAGTAGGGGTCTAAAATGAACTAGCTAGAAGCAGAACAAAAGTAAAAATAACATAAAACAAAAA
The DNA here is from genome assembly GCF_024489055.1 of Chanodichthys erythropterus. Classification (NCBI taxonomy): domain Eukaryota; kingdom Metazoa; phylum Chordata; class Actinopteri; order Cypriniformes; family Xenocyprididae; genus Chanodichthys; species Chanodichthys erythropterus. The sequence goes on from NC_090236.1 coordinate 46,097,739, forward strand.
CAAATCAGATGCACTTGATTCAAATTTGAATTAAACTCTGTTCAATTACATTTAAATGAGTGCATAGAATAACAGGATGGGAAAAAGCGAAAAGAGGATAATTCAGAGGCACTTGATTCAAATTTGAATTAAACTTGTTCAATTAAATTTAAATGAGTGCATAGAATAACAGAATGGGAGAAAGAAAAGAGAAAGCCTTCCCTATTTGCAGATTTTTCCTAAAGAGAATTGCTTGTTGATAGCAAAATGCCAACTGATTGACACTACTTAATTTTAAAATTGAATTAAATGTTATTTAATTAAATTCAAAATAAGTGTATGAAATAAGGGAGGCTTGGGTGTGAGTAAATATTATTGCCAGCCAATAACACACAGGACCCAGAACTAAGAGTGAATAAAATAAAACATTAAGTAATAAAAGGGAATGAATTTCCAAAGTAAAACTAAAGAAATAACTTGAGAGAGAGAAAAGACACAAAGGGAATGGATGAAATAACACAAAGTAGAATAAAAATAAAATAAATAAACTGAAATAAAATAAAATAGAGTAGATCTGTGAATACAGGAAAAAGAATACAAGGGAAAAGAGAATTGACTTATCTGACAGTGTCCACCAGGGGGCGCACTCTCAGAAAGTGAATTCCCTTGTTGGAAGGGAAACAATTTAAATTAAAAATTTAAACGTGTTTAAATTAAATTTAAATCAGTAAACCACATTCCAACAATGATTGGAAAGCATAACCACCAAAAGCAAATTACTTTTACAACTCCCCGCAGTATAGAGAAGCAAAAGATAACTTGGAGATAATTTCAGTTCAAAGTATGGAGCGGCTTTAACTCAGAACGTCCACGCGGTGGCGTCACTGAGTCCACACAACCAATAAGTAGGGAGGGGTGGCACACCTGAGCAGACTGCCCTCTGGCGTCTGGTCAGAGTTACTGCATCCCCTTTCTTTGATCCGTGGTATAAAACGAGCGCTTTGTGGGGTTCTGACCCTTACGCTGTTTTAACTGCACGGTCACGATTACAACTATAGAACCTCAGCGGATTCTTTCATAAATATATGTGTACCGTTTTACTCACGGGTACACAACTCTGGGAATCAGTCCCTTTGGTGCAAACTTTAATGCATGCGAATATGTAACGCTTGCGGGATTCCTTCGCCGCGGGTTACAAATCAACATTGGATCAGAATGTTGATATAGCTCCAAATTTTACACATCAATCGATAAACCAGGTGAACTGCTCTCCGATTAGATTTGTAAGTGGGATCACGTGTTTGGGTAGCTAGGCCAAACGGCGTAACCCAGGAGCGCCAGCTATATTATGAATTTTTGGACGACACAAATAATTCAGATAAATAGTGGCAAATATAATAAGGCCTTAAGAGATTTAGTGGGAATATTCGCCACTATACTCGTTTCAAAACACGTTGAATACGATTCAATTTGTTAATTCAAGCGGAAATTAATATTCAAAACTGTAACTTACTGCAAAGATTGTCGTCCTTCACAGATACGAGCTTGAAATATCAATGGACTGCAGTGTATTTCACGGTCAACCAAGGCTATGCCTGCAGTGTTTCTAGACACAAACAGCAGCTTGTTAACGGTGCGTAGTGAGGACCCGTGCGTCTTCTCACTGAATAAAGCGCGCATGTAAGTTAAATCCTACAAAATTATTCTACATTGCTCTTTTACCGAAAACCAAGTTTAAAACGTTGCCCGCATTCTCCACCAAATATATGTAACGAAATGTAGCGGTTATTAATCAATTTATGGATGAAATATGAATATAATAATTCAGAAGGTTATGAATAAATTATGATTCATATATCGACCCAACGGGGAATTAAACTTATATTGTGAATCAATTACAACGAATTGTAATCAATTACATATAGTTCTGGTTTAATAATTATTTAGAGAAACTGTTCGTTTGTCCAGCAAACTAAGTCCCTCACAGAATATTATAAACAGAGTTATTCTCTGGCCGTGAAAATAACTTTATAGTTTTATAACATAAAGCGATCGAAAAGCGTTAAAGTGACTTGGTTTTCAGCTGAAAGAACAAACAGAACAATCGAGCATGAATAACGTTTTAATATATGCAAACTACGAATACAGAGGTTATACATCTAAATATATATACAAGAAAATACACACCTATGTACAAGAATAGAAGTAGAGAAGGAAAGAGAGAAGGCAAGTAGCAAACTCACAACCAGTCCTAAGCCAGCACGGAAATCAGTTTCATCATCTAAGATTGAGAAACGGCAGTATACTTGCATTGGTTGCGTGTGTCGAATTTCAGGTTAGCGCTGGTGCAGTTCGTCGGCTTCCTCCGTTCAGCGGGAAGGTTTGAACTGAGGACGAGAGTGAGTTTCGCTGGAAGATGGCGATCCCGAAGCTGAGCGCGGTGGCAGCGCGTGGTCACCGGAGAGGTCCGGGAAAAACGTGCACGAGATGCTCGTGAGACAATCGGGAGAGAACACAAGAAATTGTGCGTCTTTGCTTTTATGACAGATAAGCCGACACACCTCCTTGAGGTGGGGTAGCCAATAACATGGGTGCAAAGTTGGCGGGAAAGCTTTCCTTTGATTGGCCTCACGACTTAATCTGCATGATTTATGGCTCTCAGATCAGATTTCGAAGTAGAGTACTTTCTTCACAGTATCATTAAATAGAACAATGCATCCTACAGGGATGTGAGACACATTATGGAATAGAGGAGAGGAAGAGCTTTCAGAGGAATCTAAACTTGACACATAAACACAACATGTAGAAGAAGTTATGGTTTACAGACAAAATTACATTAATAGGAATGAAACTAGAATGGCTACAGTCATTTAAACTCTAAAATCTAAACACTAGGAAGCATATATGCACTTAAAATATAGCGGGTACACTTTGGCACAGTCATATCTTGAGAATAACTGTACATACCATCTCTAGGCATGTTTGTATATGTGTGTGTGTGTTTTTGTGTGTCCCTGTGTGTGTGGGGTGTTGGAATGTGGATCTGGTCAGTCTCTGGGGGGGGTGCTCCTTTTGAAGTCACCAAAGGGAGGAAGTTGGACTTTTCTGTTTACCATCGCAGGCCCACAAACCTGCCGAAAGTCACAGCTGTCCGGCGCCGATTTAGCGATTTATAAACAAAGTTCACCAGGTTAAAAGCGTTCTGAAACTCCAAAGTTTATTGACTATCCTGATACGTGTGCATACGCTACAGATTCCCCCTTTCGGCCAACAAAGTTCCTGTGCAGACTTCGTTGGACGGTAACCAAGTTCGATGGCACATGGATCCGGATGGTCACGCAGCAGGTGGTTCCTACTCGTCCTTGAGGAGGGGCAGATAGGCACCTGTCCATGGACTCTTGCATCCCTTTGATCCCTTAAGATAGGATGAAGGCCAGACCCAGGGCGAGTACGTACTTGATTGCCATGGAGAAGCAACGGACTGTGTTGGCAGCAGTCCAAGCGTGGTCTCTAGGTGAGCTGGTCAGGACAGGCAGTCGTGAAAGTGCTTGGCGGGCTGCATCGATGGGAGTACTGTCACTTAGCTGGGACCCCCTTTGTCAATCCTCAGTTCCATTCCTGGATCTAAGGTGTGATGGTGATCCCTGGGGGAAGATGGGATTTCCAGTTCTGACTGGTCCTCTTTGCTTGAGAGACAGTGCACTGCCAGATGGCTGTGATAAAGGATGGAACTCAGGGGTACCTGGATCCTCTTACTTGGATTGGGCAGGCTGACACGAGTGGCGGTGTTGTGCGGATTGTAGATTAGGATGGCAGCATGAGTGGGGGTGTGGATGAGCAGTCGATCACCCACAGTCTCGGCTTGTGTTCCGATAACTGGGGTGCGAGGCTTGGCCTTGGCAGGGCAGCGTGTGTCGTTGGTCATGGGCTGCGGCCGGCCCATTCCTTCAGTGTGGTTTCTGAGGAAGAGCTGGTTTTGGCAGAAGTACTGACAGTCTTTGGTGAAACTATGCCTGCAAAAGTGGGGAGCCAGGCACAGCCGTGGGTTGCTGTTGTGGTGGGCTACCACATCTGAGGTGTGTTTCTTGGCATGGGTGTTACATTGTCACCACCTGATATTGACCTTGTCTTTGGGTCTGGAGATGTTATCTCGTTCACCGCTGGGTAGATTGAGAAGGACAGGCAACTCATTCTGCTCAGGGTCGACGTGCAGTAGGATGGCAGCACCCAGGGAGTCGGCGAGGTGGGCTGGAACAGTCTTGGTGGGTCTGCCAGTAGCGAAGTCCAGCACAGTTTGTGTAGGAAACCGAGGAATCCTATTCATAGCCACTCTGTCCATAGAGAAGCTAACTTCTCGCAGCAGGTCTGTCAGCAAAGCTATAACCAGCTGATTCTGGGCAAAGTCATTCTGGAGGACTGTAAACAGTTGCTTCCTTGAGTTCGCCGTTTGGATCAGCAAGAAACTGTGAGTACAGAGAACAGCCACAATACCTTTCCGGGATTTGCAGATGGTTTGCAGGGTTTGGCTCTGTGTTGCGAGTTGTTCTCTCAGCTGTAGGCGGAGCTTGTTGCGATGCTGATGGGTGGAGTAGGCTGTGATGAGACTCGAGTCTCCTGGTTGGTACAGGTGCAGTGGCACCTGCCGTGCCATCAGTAGTTCCGTGGGGAACACCTGAGTTGACTCCTGTATGGTGTCTGTGATGGCCATGTGCATCAGAGGAGGTTTTACAGTCCAGTCTTTCTGGTCGACTGACCGTGGAAACGTGACTCCTCTGTTTTGCAGTGGAGCTCGGTGATTTGCGTTTGCAGTCTGGACGTAACGGCAGACTTGACATCTTCTGGCGTGCTCTGCCACATCTTGCTGCATGCTGGGCCAGTACGCCACTTGTTTTAATGTCTCGTAAATAGTTCTGGTGCCATGGTGTTTGGCACATGGTGTGTCGTGGGTGTATATCCGTTCACCCCCCTTTTGGCCCTGTGGCAGTACAAGCTTTGGCGCTGTGAAGACATCAGGGACATATTTTAGAAAGTTCACTCCCACACGCAGCATGTGGTCGGTCATGGGACCAGGTGCCGTGAACGGGAGGTTGGAGGGGTATGAGTGGTGGTACAAAACATTTTGCATGGAAGTGTTGGCAAGTTTGGTTGTCAGTGGCAGTGGCAGTGGCAGTAAGGGGGGAAATGTTGCAGGAACAGTCCGCTGGCTGCGGGTTGTTGTTGTCACACTAAGGGTGGGTGAATGGGGTGGGTGTGACCATAGCTTGTTATGCAGGGTGCCAGTCTTGGCAAGGGCATTAGTTTGGTCGTTCACGCCTTTGTCACGCCCTGGTTGCTTTAAGCGTCTTTTCACCTTTTCCCCGTAAACGATCATGTGTGAGGTGATCATGTGTCTGGAACATGTGTTGATGTTTCACCTGCTTGTTGCATTCAGTCTTGAAACCAGTTTGTTTCCAGCCCAGAAGATGGCATGTGAAACAAGGTCTGGCAAAGTGTGAGTCTGTGCACATGAGTTCTCTGATGTTATGGACAGAGGAGACTTGAAGGGTTTTGAGGGTCGCTGCTGCTTCACCATACTGACATGACTGGGGACCCCACCTGCTGTTCTGTGGTTGGCAGGGTTGGTTGTTTAACCATTGTGCCCCTGCACTTGCCTGTAAGATGCCCTCATGGTTGTAGGAACGTCCATCGACGTAGGCCGTGGGCATTCCTTGGCACGCATTCTCTTTGAGGTATCTGTGACAGGCTGGTCGCTGTTGTTGGGGTACCAGTATCTGAAGTGTCAACGCTGGTGTGCTGTTATAGCAGTTTTGACAGGCAGCTGAATCTCCGCTCCGTGCAGACTTGTGCTTTCTGGCACGTTGTGGCAGTGGCACCTGCTGGTTCAGCCTCCTGAAGTCGCTGGTGGGTCGCCACTTGCTGTCTGGTTTGACAATGGACCAGGTAGGGACTGAAGAGGTGCTGTTGCATGGGCAGATAAAACCTTTTCCTTCTGTTGAATGAACAACCTCCTGTACTGGTTCATGTGGGGCGATGTGACCTTCGTACTGCCTGATTAAGGTGGGAGGAGCATTTGGGTGTGTTGCACTACGCACTGTGTGAAGTTTAGTGAGACCACAGCATAAAAGGTCTTTGTCAAATGTCACTTTGAATTTGTGCAAGACGTTTCTGAGTCTTTGACAGTCTGCATCATTCTTTAGCGCACTTGCATCTTTCTGGATCTGTTGGCCTTTAGGCTCAAACCTTGGGAAGGGCTCCTCTGTTGTGGTGTAAGCTGTCAGGTTGGCTGTCCGAGGTGCAGCACTTTCCTGAGTTTCACAGGCAGGCTGTTTAGCGACTGTGGGTACAGCGAGGTGTTGGTCCTCCATCAGCTCCATTCTGCGCACCTGTTTGGTGGGTACCAGTTTGATGGGAGTGATGGAGATGCTCTTGAAGGATGCCGTGAAGCTTGTGTTGCTTAAGCTTCTTTCTGGGACCATGGCAGCTGGTATTAAGTTAATGACTGTTAACCTGAGTTTAAAGTCAGAGGGGCCGTGGTCCACTATCCACTCTAGACGGCAGGCTTTGGGAATGCTGATGTCTGTGACCATGCATTCGTTGAGCCAGCTGTGAACTACGTAGGGTGACACTTCAGTTAGCGGTGTGGCTTTTAGAGCAAGTCCAAGTTCCACGCCTTCAGGTGACAGTGTGAAGGAGCCCAGCATGTGGCTTAGGGTTTGACCACATTGCCTGTTGAGCCAACCAGCACTGTGCAAGGTGGTACTACCGTTTCCTGTGCGTGGAGCCAAACAGCACCCCCTTTGGTGTAAGGTGGTACTACAATTTCCTGTATGTTGATCAGGATGCAGACCTGTTGGATAGTCTGGCCTGACAGGAAGTTGGCAGTGTTGACAGGAACAACAGGAAGCTGTGCAGTCATAGGGGCCCACAACAACTCACTTGCACTGTCCGTATGAGCATTAGAGTGCATCAGGAGGTCAGTCATCATGGTTGGCAGACGAAAGTCTAGTGGAAAGTGTGTTTGCTTGTTGACAAATGGGAGGTCCGGTGTTCCTTCACTGAGAGCACTTAACAGCGTGTGGCTGAAGGCTGAGTTGTCTGCCCACAGTGTGAGAATAATGTCTGTTGTAGTTACATCATTCAGCTGTGAGTCTGTCATGACCTTGGAGCAGAGAGAGTTACAGTCTATGGTGAGTTGAAGTACGCCGGGTGGCGACCTTGAACTGTGCTCTGAGCCGGGGTTCCCGCGGTTAGCTGGGAGATTTCCCGCGACCTCTGTGACCTGACCGTCTGGCTCAGGTGGTCTGGGTGACTGGGAAGGCAGAAGTTCACACACTTGAGCCCAGATTTTCAGCGGTCTGGCATTAAATAAGGGCTCAAAACAGTCTAGCAGGTCTTTGTGGATGAAACAGGGAAATGTGTCCATTTGCGCTACACACACCGGAGGTGCCAGGCTCACTCGACCAATGGTGTGGTGCATGGGAGCTGTGTGTTCAAGGTGGACCTCATTTGGACTGTGCGACTGCACATTCAGCTCACATCTTTGTGACTTGAGAGTCTGATTTTGTCTTTCAGCTTCATTTCTCAATCTTTAAAAAAGGTGAGGACAGGTTTCTGGGCAGTGGTCGGAGACTGTGTAACTGGTTTGATTTTCTACAGTCTTTTCAGGAGCAGTGTTCTGCTTGGAGGGAGCTTCGTCAACCAAGTTTTTCAGCTGCTGAGTAGACATACTGCGTGAGCCGGCCAAGGCTTCCAGGTGATCACTCACCGCAGGGTGCAGCTCTCGGAGAAGCAGAGTGTTGAAGATGAAATCTTCCTCCATCGCTGGCTGACCACATGCTCTGAAGCAGGCCATTTGCAGTCGGCTGTAGCAAGTGTATGGGTTTTTCAGTCTGCCCCGTTTTAGGTCCATGGCAGCAGGGAGCCCTTGATCTGATGCAGGGTCAGAAAGCTTTTGGATCAGAACCTGTCGCAGGTGCTGGCAGTTGGATGTGACAGCTGCTGGCGAAGGTTCTTGGCCGTTGGACGTTTTGGGCAGTGGACTTTTAACCCCATTTGGAATTAGGGCTTCTTGACTGGTTAGGGGAAACCCGGTGATGTGTGTTTCCCCTCCCATGCCACTTTTCAGTACTCTGTAACCAGTGTCAAGTTCATTCACATAGTCTCTTTGTTGTTTCGGAGCCATAACTCCTTTCTGGGCCTGTTTGAGATGATTTTCACAGGTCAGGGCTTTAGTGTGTCTGTCTTTCAGCGTAGTCTCTGCTTTGGCTAGGGGAGCTTCGCTGTGTTGGAGTTTTCCAGTCAGTTTTCTACGCTCCACCTCCAGGTGGAGCTCTGCAAGGGCTTTTTGAAGTCTTTGCAGCTCCTCCTGCAGCTCGGGTTTGGATTCGTCCGCTGTCCAACGCTGGTCCTGGGTCTCGACGAGTCGCTGATCGTGGTGACGATGAATCTGGGCCTGATTCCTCCGGGCGTCCTCCGCCTGGAGCTTGAGGTTGTGGGCGATGGCTCGGATGACTCTCGCCCACTCTTTGTAGCTCGGCATTGGATCGTGGGCCATTAGTCGATTCAGGTTGTCGTCCAGCTGCTCGTTGCTTAGGTGCTGGGGATCCACAGCGTCGTTGGGCAGGATCGTGCTGGTCAGGGAGCCCAACCCGGTCTTGAGTCCGTCCCCATGGGTGCTGGGGCTGGCTGCTCTGAACACGTTAGCTTGCTGTTGGCGAGAGAAAAACAGCACAAACAGAACCAATGCAAGCACGCGCAGGGCTAACGACTTATAATAATGCATGATTATATAATTCTTTGGTTTGGTTCCAGTTAACTGGTGCAGACAGTTAGTGGAATGTAGGCTAGACACTTAATTGTCGATAGCCAAAAGGACCACGCGGGTCAATTTGTGTGGGTGAGTGCCGGATTTGAATAAAGATTTTGACAGGCGGTAGCCCTAAGAGTCCTTTGATGACTCTTGCTGCTCGGTCGTCTATCTATTACTTAGTTTTCCGTGATGGCTCTCACAGGCTCTGCTTTTACATGAACTGAAAGAAACAAACACAGTAGAGAAGCAAAACAGAACAGGGTGGATGCAATTAAATGAGAAATAGAGCAGTAAACAAATAGAAAGGAATAAAAATAGAATCGCAATAAACTAAAACAGAAGGGCTAGAGGGGAGAAGTGAAACTTAAACTTCCTATTCCAGCTGGGTTTATGACGGTGTCAGGCGAGTGCACGGTTGCGTCATAAAACCTAGAGGGATGGTATGGATCGAGAGCCTAAGGGTTGGCCCGCACCTGAATAATTGAAGAATATGTAATATTCTGTGGCTTTCAATTAGGTGAAGTGACTGTATGTCACTAATTTAGGCCTGGGTGAATCGTGGGTGCTCAGATAAGAACTCAATGGCAGGCCACCTTTCCTCGACGATCAAACACTCTACTGCGGTGTCCGTGGCCACCTGTCCCCTTTGTACCACGGTGCAACCTCTCAAACAGGGAACACCAGCACAATTGCGCACTTTGGCAAGGTATTTGCGCCAACGGCCCGAGTGACCGGTCAAAATTGAGTTTTCCCTAAACTCAGAGTCTGTCCCCTTTACGGGCAGTTACTCCAAACGGGCGGTTCTGTCGTGCAGAAGCCTGAGCAGGGAAAATAAACAAAATTGCCGTTTGTTGTCAATCTGGCTCGTTGCCTCCCTGTACCTGATACACAACTCGCTGATGTCCTTGCGTGTTGCCCGTGATACGAGGTCAGAATGTCCACGATTCACACACGGTTAGTGTAAGAAGCGCCAGGCCAGGCAGCTCCACTCACTGGAACTCACTGGGGCGACTGTCAACTCGCCACCCGGCGGTGAAGGGCCTTCTCTGCAAGTGCACAAACAGTCAGGTAAACACGACTTAATTGTAAATTTAAGTCTCAATTTAAATCTTGTTTAAATAGAATTTAAATAATTAAGTGTGTAGGATAAAAGAGTAGGGGTCTAAAATGAACTAGCTAGAAGCAGAACAAAAGTAAAAATAACATAAAACAAAAACAAATCAGATGCACTTGATTCAAATTTGAATTAAACTCTGTTCAATTACATTTAAATGAGTGCATAGAATAACAGGATGGGAAAAAGCGAAAAGAGGATAATTCAGAGGCACTTGATTCAAATTTGAATTAAACTTGTTCAATTAAATTTAAATGAGTGCATAGAATAACAGAATGGGAGAAAGAAAAGAGAAAGCCTTCCCTATTTGCAGATTTTTCCTAAAGAGAATTGCTTGTTGATAGCAAAATGCCAACTGATTGACACTACTTAATTTTAAAATTGAATTAAATGTTATTTAATTAAATTCAAAATAAGTGTATGAAATAAGGGAGGCTTGGGTGTGAGTAAATATTATTGCCAGCCAATAACACACAGGACCCAGAACTAAGAGTGAATAAAATAAAACATTAAGTAATAAAAGGGAATGAATTTCCAAAGTAAAACTAAAGAAATAACTTGAGAGAGAGAAAAGACACAAAGGGAATGGATGAAATAACACAAAGTAGAATAAAAATAAAATAAATAAACTGAAATAAAATAAAATAGAGTAGATCTGTGAATACAGGAAAAAGAATACAAGGGAAAAGAGAATTGACTTATCTGACAGTGTCCACCAGGGGGCGCACTCTCAGAAAGTGAATTCCCTTGTTGGAAGGGAAACAATTTAAATTAAAAATTTAAACGTGTTTAAATTAAATTTAAATCAGTAAACCACATTCCAACAATGATTGGAAAGCATAACCACCAAAAGCAAATTACTTTTACAACTCCCCGCAGTATAGAGAAGCAAAAGATAACTTGGAGATAATTTCAGTTCAAAGTATGGAGCGGCTTTAACTCAGAACGTCCACGCGGTGGCGTCACTGAGTCCACACAACCAATAAGTAGGGAGGGGTGGCACACCTGAGCAGACTGCCCTCTGGCGTCTGGTCAGAGTTACTGCATCCCCTTTCTTTGATCCGTGGTATAAAACGAGCGCTTTGTGGGGTTCTGACCCTTACGCTGTTTTAACTGCACGGTCACGATTACAACTATAGAACCTCAGCGGATTCTTTCATAAATATATGTGTACCGTTTTACTCACGGGTACACAACTCTGGGAATCAGTCCCTTTGGTGCAAACTTTAATGCACGCGAATATGTAACGCTTGCGGGATTCCTTCGCCGCGGGTTACAAATCAACATTGGATCAGAATGTTGATATAGCTCCAAATTTTACACATCAATCGATAAACCAGGTGAACTGCTCTCCGATTAGATTTGTAAGTGGGATCACGTGTTTGGGTAGCTAGGCCAAACGGCGTAACCCAGGAGCGCCAGCTATATTATGAATTTTTGGACGACACAAATAATTCAGATAAATAGTGGCAAATATAATAAGGCCTTAAGAGATTTAGTGGGAATATTCGCCACTATACTCGTTTCAAAACACGTTGAATACGATTCAATTTGTTAATTCAAGCGGAAATTAATATTCAAAACTGTAACTTACTGCAAAGATTGTCGTCCTTCACAGATACGAGCTTGAAATATCAATGGACTGCAGTGTATTTCACGGTCAACCAAGGCTATGCCTGCAGTGTTTCTAGACACAAACAGCAGCTTGTTAACGGTGCGTAGTGAGGACCCGTGCGTCTTCTCACTGAATAAAGCGCGCATGTAAGTTAAATCCTACAAAATTATTCTACATTGCTCTTTTACCGAAAACCAAGTTTAAAACGTTGCCCGCATTCTCCACCAAATATATGTAACGAAATGTAGCGGTTATTAATCAATTTATGGATGAAATATGAATATAATAATTCAGAAGGTTATGAATAAATTATGATTCATATATCGACCCAACGGGGAATTAAACTTATATTGTGAATCAATTACAACGAATTGTAATCAATTACATATAGTTCTGGTTTAATAATTATTTAGAGAAACTGTTCGTTTGTCCAGCAAACTAAGTCCCTCACAGAATATTATAAACAGAGTTATTCTCTGGCCGTGAAAATAACTTTATAGTTTTATAACATAAAGCGATCGAAAAGCGTTAAAGTGACTTGGTTTTCAGCTGAAAGAACAAACAGAACAATCGAGCATGAATAACGTTTTAATATATGCAAACTACGAATACAGAGGTTATACATCTAAATATATATACAAGAAAATACACACCTATGTACAAGAATAGAAGTAGAGAAGGAAAGAGAGAAGGCAAGTAGCAAACTCACAACCAGTCCTAAGCCAGCACGGAAATCAGTTTCATCATCTAAGATTGAGAAACGGCAGTATACTTGCATTGGTTGCGTGTGTCGAATTTCAGGTTAGCGCTGGTGCAGTTCGTCGGCTTCCTCCGTTCAGCGGGAAGGTTTGAACTGAGGACGAGAGTGAGTTTCGCTGGAAGATGGCGATCCCGAAGCTGAGCGCGGTGGCAGCGCGTGGTCACCGGAGAGGTCCGGGAAAAACGTGCACGAGATGCTCGTGAGACAATCGGGAGAGAACACAAGAAATTGTGCGTCTTTGCTTTTATGACAGATAAGCCGACACACCTCCTTGAGGTGGGGTAGCCAATAACATGGGTGCAAAGTTGGCGGGAAAGCTTTCCTTTGATTGGCCTCACGACTTAATCTGCATGATTTATGGCTCTCAGATCAGATTTCGAAGTAGAGTACTTTCTTCACAGAATCATTAAATAGAACAATGCATCCTACAGGGATGTGAGACACATTATGGAATAGAGGAGAGGAAGAGCTTTCAGAGGAATCTAAACTTGACACATAAACACAACATGTAGAAGAAGTTATGGTTTACAGACAAAATTACATTAATAGGAATGAAACTAGAATGGCTACAGTCATTTAATCTCTAAAATCTAAACACTAAAGCATATATGCACTTAAAATATAGCGGGTACACTTTGGCACAGTCATATCTTGAGAATAACTGTACATACCATCTCTAGGCATGTTTGTATATGTGTGTGTTTGTTTTTGTGTGTCCCTGTGTGTGTGGGGTGTTGGAATGTGGATCTGGTCAGTCTCTGGGGGGGGTGCTCCTTTTGAAGTCACCAAAGGGAGGAAGTTGGACTTTTCTGTTTACCATCGCAGGCCCACAAACCTGCCGAAAGTCACAGCCGTCCGGCGCTGATTTAGTGATTTATAAACAAAGTTCACCAGGTTAAAAGCGTTCTGAAACTCCAAAGTTTATTGACTATCCTGATACGTGTGCATACGCTACATCCGGGAAGAAAGGCATTGGGGCGGGACGCTGGATTTGACCAGCGCGACCCCCCCCCAAGTACCAATCGTCCAACCGAGATGGGCCGGGACAGGGTGGAGGGTTCCACTCAAGCCCGACGCACAAGGCGACCCGGGAGAGCTCAGCCGTGAGCTCGGGATCCGACTCGGGCAACGCTACCGTCCCGGGCGGCAGCGCGTCCGAATCTTCCTCCCCCGAGGACTCAGGCTCACCTTCCGATGCAGCGATCGACATCCGATCCGCCGCCGGCACACCAAAGGTAACGGCTGGACAGTCCGTAGAGGGCCCAGCGGAAACCAACGGTGGCACGATGGGTTGCGGTGCTGATGAGGCGGCAGGGGCCCGAGGAGCGTTTCCGCTCGGCCGGGGAGCCCTAACCGTAATCCTCCGGTCACCCTTCCTATACACCGCCGAACCGTCATTCCGGCCCCGGCCGGAAAAAACGGTCAAACGGGGAATATTTGAGGGGACCCCCGCTTCCTGACACTTCAGGAAGGAGAGTCTCGACCTCAGCACCGCGATAGTCATGTTCCCGCAATGGGAACATGAACCATCCACAAAAGCTGCTTCAGCGTGCAGAATGCCCAAACACGAGATGCAACGATTGTGCCCATCAGCAGGGACCAGTGAACAACCGCACCCATTAATGCACAGACGAAATGACATACTGTCAGGGTTCGTCTGTGAAGCTCTTTTAGAAGGGGAAACAGTCAACTCGCGATGACGCGATGTGCCAGGTACACCACTCCCTGGACACACCGAGGAACCGGCCCAAATCGCAACACACACACTTTCACTCTAGGCGTGTGCTGTGAAAACAGCAGTTGAGAGCTATAGCTCGGATCCTCGGGAGCTCGCGACCTCGCTGTAGCACCGTTACACCGGCACACACGGCTTGCTGTGAATCCTCTTCGAGGCAGTTTAGTTCACACAAAACAGTCTTCTTAAACAGGACACCACTGAATGGCTCCGAAGCGAAAGACAGAGTGCGATTGCATCTGCTTCCTATTTATATACACCTGTCGGGGGTGGTGCGCATTATGCAAATATCGCACGCCAATTCCATTGGCTTGTTTTAGTTTACACGAAGCTGTCACTACTGACGTACGTCGAACGTGACCGACTGAAAGGGAACAGCTGGTTCAGAAGGACAGGTGGAAATGAAAATCAATAGAAGTTCAGAGAATGAACAGGGAATTAACTAAAAACACTTGTATCTCATTCAAGAGGAATAAAGATTAGTACAATGCTTATTTGGATAAAAAAGGCATCAAAATGACTCATTACACACAATTGTATAAGGGTACCCCACACGGGATTTGAACCCACGACCTCTGGGTCCAATGTCCATTTCTCATCTAATTGCACCACTGTGCAGGTGAATGGTGGCACACCTGCCAAAGTTCATTAGTTCATGTGAAAATGAACTCAAAATGAAGAATTTTTATAAAACTGCACTGAATGTTATATTTAATAACTACTTTAGATCATTCTGCAGCTCATCATGCTGTAGCGCAATACAGAGCTGGAAGAGGAAAAACAGCAGAAAATGAACAAACATGAAACAGCTGGTTCAGAATTACGGGCGAAAATGAACTCAGAATGTACATAAGCTTAGATGAAAATTAACACAGCATGAAACAAAAAGCATTTATTTCTAATCCAAGAGGCAGTAAAGGAATCAAAACACACTATTTCATAAAACCGCTCCACCTGGGATTCGAACCCACTATCTTGGGGTGAAGAGCTCTTCAGGTAACTGGCTTTACACATTGAGCTACTTGAGGATGCACATTCAACAGCCTGTGGAAGAGAACTTTTAGTGTAAGAAAGAATTTACAAAAAAGCATTACTTAGCATGCTAATAATATTAGCATGCTAAGCTAACTTAATGCTCATGAAGCTCATGGTTAACTTGATAGCTGAAGAGCCACATTAAAGAGAATGACAACTGGTTAGCATGGTAAGCAATTAGCATGCTAAGCTAACTAACATAAGACAACAAACACAAGCAAGGTCACATTCAGAGACTAATATCTCGGGAATGGTAGTGAATATCAAAAATCCGTTTAGTAATTTCTGTGCGGCTCGGTCCAAAGATCATCTGAGCTGATTTTGGACAAAATTGACCAAAATTTGTGGGAGGAGTAGCGAAAAAACTGTTTTTGATTTACTTCAATATGGCAGACAGGTACATTTAAGGAAAATGACAAATGACACATTGTCGGACAAATTTTGGATAATGTTTTCAAAAGTTATAAGCAATTTTGCAAAAATCATTATATCTGTGGAACACTAGGTGGCACTGTGCTGAAACTTCTCATGTACCTTCAGGACTCTCTGATGGTCATATGTACCAATTTTTGTGATGATATGTCAAATTGTTTAAAAGTTATTGTAATTTATGACAAAATTCAATATGGCGGACACGTGGTTCATCCGATGTTGAAAAATTCAATATCATCGGATTCGGCACGGCACAGGGAATCCATAGACACCAAGATATTGATTTTCTGACAAACTGTTTAAAAGTTATTGGCCAAAATATCAATTTTTCAGATCTCATGACCTGTAGGTGGCGCTGTTCCCAAATTTGGCATGGAACCTCAGCTCATGGTCTTGATCAATTGTACCAATTTTTGTTTCGATTGCTCAAAGATTGGCCGAGATACAGCCTCTATAGCAATTTCGGGTCAACCTCGTTAAGTTCGTGACATCATAACTTTTGAACAAAGATGAATAAAAAAAATCTGTTCAGTCATTTCTGTGCGGCTCAGTCCACAGATCATCTGATCAAAGTTTGGACAAAATTGGACAGAATTTGAAGGAGGAGTAGCGAAAAAACGGAATACTGTACTTTTCAAAATGGCCGCTACTGTAATGGGCGGAGTCTTAATGTAATATGTTGAATTGCATCAGCATGAAGAGCTTAATCAGATGTACTAAATTACATTTTTCTAGAGCAAATGGTTCAAATGTTATAACCTTTAGAATGTTGAATTTTTGAACTGGTGGTGGCGCTATAGAGTTGGTCCTAGAGACATGACCATCACTACAAGAGTGCCAAATTTCATCATTTTCTCATGTTCTGTTGATAGGGCTGCCATAGACTCCCATTGGGAAGGAATAATAATAATAATAAATATAGCTGCAAGCAGCAATTATGGGGCCAAGCACAAAAATGGCACAAGAAGCAAGCCAACATGGCTGGGAGCATCAGACCAACAGCAGTAGTGAGCAATTAGAAAAAAAGTTATTAGCATTTTTGTCAATTTTGTTATATCTTTTGACCACAAGGTGGCGCTGGTCCGAAACTTCTCAGGCTCCTTCAGTGCATTGTCCTGATGACCCATACCAAATTTATGAATTTTGGTCAAACCCATCAGAAGTTATAAGCAAAAATGGCATTTTTAATATCTCCACTCCAGTAGGTGGCGCTGCACCGAAACACTGTATAATGCCTCAGGTCATGCTTGTGATGACATGTACCAAGTTTGGTCTAAATATGTCAAAGCATTGTAGAGATACAGCTTCAAGGGTAATTTTTGCATCACATCTCAAATTCTTTGCTCCGGTATACGAAAACGGTTTGACTTATCGACTTGAAATCCATAACTTTTTGTCGGCATGGTCTGAAGATGACACGGTTCAATTTTGGTGAAAATTGGAGCAACGGTCTAGGAGGAGTTCGAAAAAGTAGGTTTTTGAAGAAAAACAATATGGCGGACAGGAAGTTTAGCTGACTATAGCAAATGTGATATCTATGTTCTCAGCATGACCCAAGGAATCTACTGAGACCAGTTTCATTACAATTGGTGAATACAGTCAAAAGTTATTAGCATTTTTGTAAATTTTGTTATAACTTTTGACCACAAGGTGGCGCTGTGCCGAAACTTATCAGGCTCCTTCAGGGCATTGTGCTGATGACCCATACCAAGTTTTGTAAAGATACGTTAATGCGTTCATAAATTACAGCATTTAGCACAAAATTCAAAATGGCCGACGGCCAAAATGGCCGATATGGGAAAATTGGATATCATTAGACTCGGCATGATTCCCCGAATCCAACGAGACCAAATTTATGATTTTTGGACAAACCCATCAGAAGTTATAAGCAAAAATACCCATTTTTCATATCTCCGCACCAGTAGGTGGCGCTGCGCCGAAACACTGCATGGTACCTCAGGTCATGCTTGTGATGACATGTACCAAGTTTGGTCTGAATACGATAAAGCGTTGCGGAGATACAGCCTTACTTCTGTTTTCGCAAGCACTACGTACAATTCGTTCGTGAGTTTTTCGAAAACGGTTTGAGGAATCAACTTGAATTCCATAACTTTTTGTCAGCATGGTCTGAAGATGATCTGATTCAATTTTCATGAAAATCGGAGTAACGGCCTAGGAGGAGTTCGAAAAAGTAAGTTTTTCAGAAAATTCAAAATGGCGGAAAAATTTTCATGACGGAAAATGACGTCATAGGGTGCAATCGATTCGTCTTGACCCAATGAATAAGAGTTTTGTTTCTAGCCCTTATGGTTCAAAAGTTATTAACATAAACATAAGTGCAACTTTGGACAGCTGGTGGCGCTAGAGGGATTGAGATAGAGACTCCAAATTTGCTATGGACAAAGGTCAGACTGTCCTCTGACTGTGTGCCAAATTTCACAACTTTCCCGCAAGCGGTTCTATGGGCTGCCATAGACTTCAAGAGCGGAAGAAGAAGAAGAAGAAGAAGAAGAAGAAGAAGAGGAATAAAATATAGCTGCAAGCAGCAATTATGGGGCCAAGCACAAAAACGGCACAAGAAACCAGCCAACACGGCTGGGAGCATCAGACCAACTGCAACAGTGAACAATTAAAGACGTATTAAGATCATTTTAGGCATAAGAGCTGAAAAATTATCAAAAATGAGGATTTACTGGTTCATAACTTTCGACCAATAGGTGGCGCTGTGTCCAAATTGTTGTGGTATGGTCAGAGTGAGGTGACAATGACACTTCCAAAGTTTGGTGTCAATATGTCAAAGCACTGAAGAGATACAGCTTCAAGAGTCATTTTTGAATCATGCCTCAAATTCTTTGCTCTGGTATACAAAAACGGTTTGACATATGGACTTGAAATCCATAACTTTTTGTCAGCATGGTCTGAAGATGACACAATTCAATTTTGGTGAAAATCGGAGCAACGGTCTAGGAGGAGTTCGAAAAAGTAGGTTTTTAAAGAAAAACAATATGGCGGACAGGACGTTTAGCTGACTATGGCAAATTTGATATCTATGTTCTCAGCATGACCCAAGGAATCTATTGAGACCAGTTTCATTACAATCGGTAGATATAATCAAAAGTTATTAGCATTTATGTCAATTTTGTTATAACTTTGACCACAAGGTGGCGCTGGTCCGAAACTTCTCAGGCTCCTTCAGGGCATTGTCCTGATGAACCATACCAAATTTATGAATTTTGGTCAAACCCATCAGAAGTTATAAGCAAAAACAGCCATTTTTCATATCTCCACTCCAGTAGGTGGCGCTGTTCTGAAACATTGTATGATGCCTCAGGTCATGCTTGTGATGACACATACCAAGTTTGGTCTGAATATGATAAAGCATTGTAGAGATACAGCTTCAAGGGTAATTTTTGCATCACATCTCAAATTCTTTGCTCCGGTATACGAAAACGGTTTGACTTATCGACTTGAAATCCATAACTTTTTGTCGGCATGGTCTGAAGATGACACGGTTCAATTTTGGTGAAAATTGGAGCAACGGTCTAGGAGGAGTTCGAAAAAGTAGGTTTTTGAAGAAAAACAATATGGCGGACAGGAAGTTTAGCTGACTATAGGAAATTTGATATCTATGTTCTCAGCATGACCCAAGGAATCTACTGAGACCAGTTTCATTACAATTGGTGAATACAGTCAAAAGTTATTAGCATTTTTGTAAAAAATTTTATAACTTTTGACCACAAGGAGGCGCTGTGCCGAAACTTCTCAGGCTCCTTCAGGGCATTGTGCTGATGACCCATACCAAGTTTTGTAAAGATACGTTAATGCGTTCGTAAAATACAGCATTTTAGCACAAAATTCAAAATGGCCGACGGCCAAAATGGCCGAATTGGGAAAATTGGATATCATTCGACTCGGCATGATTCCCCGAATCCAACGAGACCAAATTTATGATTTTTGGACAAACCCATCAGAAGTTATAAGCAAAAATACCCATTTTTCATATCTCCGCACCAGTAGGTGGCGCTGCGCCGAAACACTGCATGGTACCTCAGGTCATGCTTGTGATGACATGTACCAAGTTTGGTCTGAATACGATAAAGCGTTGCAAAGATACAGCCTTACTTCTGTTTTCGCAAGCACTACGTACAATTCGTTCGTGAGTTTTTCGAAAACGGTTTGAGGAATCAACTTGAATTCCATAACTTTTTGTCAGCATGGTCTGAAGATGATCTGATTCAATTTTCATGAAAATCGGAGTAACAGCCTAGGAGGAGTTCGAAAAAGTAAGTTTTTCAGAAAATTCAAAATGGCGGAAAAATTTTCATGACGGAAGGTGCGATCGATTCGTCTTGACCCAAGGAATCAGAGGAAAAAAGAATTTTGTTTCTAGCCCTTATGGTTCAAAAGTTATTAACATAAACATAAGTGCAACTTTGGACAGCTGGTGGCGCTAGAGGGATTGAGATAGAGACTCCAAATTTGCTGTGGACAAAGGTCAGACTGTCCTCTAACTGTGTGCCAAATTTCACAACTTTCCCGCAAGCGGTTCTATGGGTTGCCATAGACTTCAAGAGCGGAAGAAGAAGAAGAAGAAGAATAAATATAGCTGCAAGCAGCAATTACGGGGCCAAGCACAAAAATGGCACAAGAAGCAAGCCAACATGGCTGGGAGCATCAGACCAACAGCAGTAGTGAGCAATTAGAAAAAAAGTTATTAGCATTTTTGTCAATTTTGTTATATCTTTTGACCACAAGGTGGCGCTGGTCCGAAACTTCTCAGGCTCCTTCAGTGCATTGTCCTGATGACCCATACCAAATTTATGAATTTTGGTCAAACCCATCAGAAGTTATAAGCAAAAATGGCATTTTTAATATCTCCACTCCAGTAGGTGGCGCTGCGCCGAAACAGAGTATGCTGCCTCAGGTCATGCTTGTGAAGACACATACCAAGTTTGGTCTGAATATGTCAAAGCACTGAAGAGATACAGCTTCAAGAGTCGTTTTTGCATCATGCCTCAAATTCTTTGCTCTGGTATACGAAAACGGTTTGACATATCGACTTGAAATCCATAACTTTTTGTCGGCATGGTCTGACGATGACACGGTTCAATTTTGGTGAAAATCGGAGCAACGGTCTAGGAGGAGTTCGAAAAAGTAGGTTTTCATGCTTGTGATGACATGTACCAAGTTTGGTCTAAATATGTCAAAGCATTGTAGAGATACAGCTTCAAGGGTAATTTTTGCATCACATCTCAAATTCTTTGCTCCGGTATACGAAAACGGTTTGACTTATCGACTTGAAATCCATAACTTTTTGTCGGCATGGTCTGAAGATGACACGGTTCAATTTTGGTGAAAATTGGAGCAACGGTCTAGGAGGAGTTCGAAAAAGTAGGTTTTTGAAGAAAAACAATATGGCGGACAGGAAGTTCAGCTGAATATGGCAAATTTGATATCTATGTTCTCAGCATGACCCAAGGAATCTATTGAGACCAGTTTCATTACAATCGGTAGATATAATCAAAAGTTATTAGCATTTTTGTCAATTTTGTTATAACTTTTGACCACAAGGTGGCGCTGGTCCGAAACTTCTCAGGCTCCTTCAGGGCATTGTCCTGATGACCCATACCAAATTTATGAATTTTGGTCAAACCCATCAGAAGTTATAAGCAAAAACAGCCATTTTTCATATCTCCACTCCAGTAGGTGGCGCTGTTCTGAAACATTGTATGATGCCTCAGGTCATGCTTGTGATGACACATACCAAGTTTGGTCTGAATATGATAAAGCATTGTAGAGATACAGCTTCAAGGGTAATTTTTGCATCACATCTCAAATTCTTTGCTCCGGTATACAAAAACGGTTTGACTTATCGACTTGAAATCCATAACTTTTTGTCGGCATGGTCTGAAGATGACACGGTTCAATTTTGGTGAAAATTGGAGCAACGGTCTAGGAGGAGTTCGAAAAAGTAGGTTTTTGAAGAAAAACAATATGGCGGACAGGAAGTTTAGCTGACTATAGCAAATGTGATATCTATGTTCTCAGCATGACCCAAGGAATCTACTGAGACCAGTTTCATTACAATTGGTGAATACAGTCAAAAGTTATTAACATTTTTGTACATTTTGTTATAACTTTTGACCACAAGGTAGTGCTGGTCCGAAACTTCTCAGGCTCCTTCAGGGCATTGTCCTAATGACCCATACCAAATTTATGAATTTTGGTCAAACCCATCAGAAGTTATAAGCAAAAATAACCATTTTTCATAACTCCACTCCAGTAGGTGGCGCTGCGCCGAAACACTGTATAATGCCTCAGGTCATGCTTGTGATGACACGTACCAAGTTTGGTCCGAATATGATAAAGCATTGCAGAGATACAGCTTCAAGAGTAATTTTTGCATCATATCTCAAATTCTTTGCTCTGGTATACGAAAACGGTTTGACTTATCGACTTGAAATCCATAACTTTTTGTCGTCATGGTCTGAAGATTATATGGTTCAATTTTGGTGAAAATCGGAGCAATGGTCTAGGAGGAGTTCGAAAAAGTAGGTTTTTAAAGAAAAACAATACAGCGGACAGGAAGTTCAGCTGACTATAGCAAATTTGATATCTATGTTCTCAGCATGACCCAAGGAATCTACTGAGACCAGTTTCATTATAATCGGTTAATATAGACAAAAGTTATTAGCATTTTTGTAAATTTTGTTATAACTTTTGACCACGAGGTGGCGCTGGTCCGAAACTTCTCAGGCTCCTTCAGGGCATTGTCCTGATGACCCATACCAAATTTATGAACTTTGGTCAAACTCATCAGAAGTTATGAGCAAAATAACAATTTTTCATATCTCCACTCCAGTAGGTGGCGCTGCACCGAAAACACTGTATAATGCCTCAGGTCATGCTTGTGATGACATGTACCAAGTTTGGTCTAAATATGTCAAAGCATTGTAGAGATACAGCTTCAAGGGTAATTTTTGCATCACATCTCAAATTCTTTGCTCCGGTATACGAAAACGGTTTGACTTATCGACTTGAAATCCATAACTTTTTGTCGGCATGGTCTGAAGATGACACGGTTCAATTTTGGTGAAAATTGGAGCAACGGTCTAGGAGGAGTTCGAAAAAGTAGGTTTTTGAAGAAAAACAATATGGCGGACAGGAAGTTTAGCTGACTATAGCAAATGTGATATCTATGTTCTCAGCATGACCCAAGGAATCTACTGAGACCAGTTTCATTACAATTGGTGAATACAGTCAAAAGTTATTAGCATTTTTGTAAATTTTGTTATAACTTTTGACCACAAGGTGGCGCTGTGCCGAAACTTCTCAGGCTCCTTCAGGGCATTGTGCTGATGACCCATACCAAGTTTTGTAAAGATACGTTAATGCGTTCGTAAAATACAGCATTTTAGCACAAAATTCAAAATGGCCGACGGCCAAAATGACCGATATGGGAAAATTGGATATCATTCGACTCGGCATGATTCCCCGAATCCAACGAGACCAAATTTATGATTTTTGGACAAACCCATCAGAAGTTATAAGCAAAAATACCCATTTTTCATATCTCCGCACCAGTAGGTGGCGCTGCGCCGAAACACTGCATGGTTCCTCAGGTCATGCTTGTGATGACATGTACCAAGTTTGGTCTGAATACGATAAAGCGTTGCGGAGATACAGCCTTACTTCTGTTTTCGCAAGCACTACGTACAATTCGTTCGTGACTTTTTCGAAAACGGTTTGAGGAATCAACTTGAATTCCATGACTTTTTGTCAACATTGTCTGAAGATGATCTGATTCAATTTTCATGAAAATCGGAGTAACGGCCTAGGAGGAGTTCGAAAAAGTAAGTTTTTCAGAAAATTCAAAATGGCGGAAAAATTTTCATGACGGAAAATGACGTCATAGGATGCGATCGATTCGTCTTTACCCAAGGAATCAGAGGGAAATTTTTTTTTTGTTTCTAGCCCTTATGGTTCAAAAGTTATTAACATAAACATAAGTGCAACTTTGGACAGCTGGTGGCGCTAGAGGGATTGAGATAGAGACTCCAAATTTGCTGTGGACAAAGGTCAGACTGTCCTCTAACTGTGTGCCAAATTTCACAACTTTCCCGCAAGCGGTTCTATGGGTTGCCATAGACTTCAAGAGCGGAAGAAGAAGAAGAAGAAGAAGAATAAATATAGCTGCAAGCAGCAATTACGGGGCCAAGCACAAAAACGGCACAAGAAGCCAGCCAACATGGCCGTGAGCATCAGACCAACAGCAGCAGTGAGCAATTAGAAAAAAAAGTTATTAGCATTTTTGTCAAGTTTGTTATAACTTTTGAGCACGAGGTGGGGCTGGTCCGAAACTTCTCAGGCTGCTTCAGGGCATTGTCCTGATGACCCATACCAAATTAATGAATTTTGGTCAAACCCATCAGAAGTTATAAGCAAAAATAGCCATTTTTCATAACTCCACTCCAGTAGGTGGCGCTGCGCCGAAACACTGTATGATGCCTCAGGTCATGCTTGTGATGACACGTACCAAGTTTGGTCTGAATATGTCGAAGCATTGTAGAGATACAGCTTCAAGAGTAATTTTTGCATCATCTCTCAAATTCTTTGCTCCGGTATACGAAAACGGTTTGACTTATCAACTTGAAATCCATAACTTTTTGTCGGCATGGTCTGAAGATGATACTGTTCAATTTTGGTGAAAATCGGAGCAAAGGTCTAGGAGGAGTTTGAAAAAGTAGGTTTTTAAAGAAAAACAATATGGCGGACAGGAAGTTCAGCTGAATATGGCAAATTTGATATCTATGTTCTCAGCATGACCCAAGGAATCTATTGAGACCAGTTTCATTACAATCGGTAGATATCATCAAAAGTTATTAGCATTTTTGTCAATTTTGTTATAACTTTTGACCACAAGGTGGTGCTGGTCCGAAACTTCTCAGGCTCCTTCAGGGCATTGTCCTGATGAACCATACCAAATTTATGAATTTTGGACAAACCCATCAGAAGTTATAAGCAAAAACAGCCATTTTTCATATCTCCACTCCAGTAGGTGGCGCTGTGCTGAAACATTGTATGATGCCTCAGGTCATGCTTGTGATGACACATACCAAGTTTGGTCTGAATATGATAAAGCATTGTAGAGATACAGCTTCAAGGGTAATTTTTGCATCACATCTCAAATTCTTTGCTCCGGTATACGAAAACGGTTTGACTTATCGACTTGAAATCCATAACTTTTTGTCGGCATGGTCTGAAGATGACACGGTTCAATTTTGGTGAAAATTGGAGCAACGGTCTAGGAGGAGTTCGAAAAAGTAGGTTTTTGAAGAAAAACAATATGGCGGACAGGAAGTTTAGCTGACTATAGCAAATGTGATATCTATGTTCTCAGCATGACCCAAGGAATCTACTGAGACCAGTTTCATTACAATTGGTGAATACAGTCAAAAGTTATTAGCATTTTTGTAAATTTTGTTATAACTTTTGACCACAAGGTGGCGCTGTGCCGAAACTTCTCAGGCTCCTTCAGGGCATTGTGCTGATGACCCATACCAAGTTTTGTAAAGATACGTTAATGCGTTCGTAAAATACAGCATTTTAGCACAAAATTCAAAATGGCCGACGGCCAAAATGGCCGAATTGGGAAAATTGGATATCATTCGACTCGGCATGATTCCCCGAATCCAACGAGACCAAATTTATGATTTTTGGACAAACCCATCAGAAGTTATAAGCAAAAATACCCATTTTTCATATCTCCGCACCAGTAGGTGGCGCTGCGCCGAAACACTGCATGGTACCTCAGGTCATGCTTGTGATGACATGTACCAAGTTTGGTCTGAATACGATAAAGCGTTGCGGAGATACAGCCTTACTTCTGTTTTCGCAAGCACTACGTACAATTCGTTCGTGAGTTTTTCGAAAACGGTTTGAGGAATCAACTTGAATTCCATAACTTTTTGTCAGCATTGTGTGAAGATGATCTGATTCAATTTTCATGAAAATCGGAGTAACGGCCTAGGAGGAGTTCGAAAAAGTAAGTTTTTCAGAAAATTCAAAATGGCGGGAAAATTTTCATGACGGAAAATGACGCCATAGGGTGCGATCGATTCGTCTTGACCCAAGGAATCAGAGGAAAAAAGAGTTTTGTTTCTAGCCCTTACGGTTCAAAAGTTATTAACATAAACATAAGTGCAACTTTGGACAGCTGGTGGCGCTAGAGGGATTGAGTTAGAGACTCCAAATTGGCTATGGTCATAGATCAGACTGTCCTCTAACTGTGTGCCAAATTTCATAACTTTCCCGCAAGCGGTTCTATGGGTTGCCATAGACTTCAAGAGCGGAAGAAGAAGAAGAAGAAGAAGAAGAAGAAGAAAAAAAAAAAAAAAAAAAAGAACGCCAACAATAACAATAGGTGCCTCCGCACCTTCGGTTCTTGGCCCCTAAATATAGCTGCAAGCAGCAATTACGGGGCCAAGCACAAAAATGGCACAAGAAGCAAGCCAACATGGCTGGGAGCATCAGACCAACAGCAGTAGTGAGCAATTAGAAAAAAAGTTATTAGCATTTTTGTCAATTTTGTTATATCTTTTGACCACAAGGTGGCGCTGGTCCGAAACTTCTCAGGCTCTTTCAGTGCATTGTCCTGATGACCCATACCAAATTTATGAATTTTGGTCAAACCCATCAGAAGTTATAAGCAAAAATGGCATTTTTAATATCTCCACTCCAGTAGGTGGCGCTGCGCCGAAACAGAGTATGCTGCCTCAGGTCATGCTTGTGAAGACACATACCAAGTTTGGTCTGAATATGTCAAAGCACTGAAGAGATACAGCTTCAAGAGTCGTTTTTGCATCATGCCTCAAATTCTTTGCTCTGGTATACGAAAACAGTTTGACATATCGACTTGAAATCCATAAATTTTTGTCGGCATGGTCTGACGATGACACGGTTCAATTTTGGTGAAAATCGGAGCAACGGTCTAGGAGGAGTTCGAAAAAGTAGGTTTTTAAAGAAAAACAATATGGCGGACAGGAAGTTTAGCTGACTATGGCAAATTTGATATCTTTGTTCTCAGCATGACCCAAGGAATCTACTGAGACCAGTTTCATTACAATTGGTGAATACAGTCAAAAGTTATTAGCATTTTTGTAAATTTTGTTATAACTTTTGACCACAAAGCGGCGCTGTGCCGAAACTTCTCAGGCTCCTTCAGGGCATTGTGCTGATGACCCATACCAAGTTTTGTAAAGATACGTTAATGCGTTCGTAAAATACAGCATTTTAGCACAAAATTCAAAATGGCCGACGGCCAAAATGGCGATATGGGAAAATTGGATATCATTCGACTCGGCATGATTCCCCGAATCCAACGAGACCAAATTTATGATTTTTGGACAAACCCATCAGAAGTTATAAGCAAAAATACCCATTTTTCATATCTCCGCACCAGTAGGTGGCGCTGCGCCGAAACACTGCATGGTACCTCAGGTCATGCTTGTGATGACATGTACCAAGTTTGGTCTGAATACGATAAAGCGTTGCGGAGATACAGCCTTACTTCTGTTATCGCAAGCACTACGTACAATTCGTTCGTGAGTTTTTCGAAAACGGTTTGAGGAATCAACTTGAATTCCATAACTTTTTGTCGGCATGGTCTGAAGATGACACGGTTCAATTTTGGTGAAAATCGGAGCAACGGTCTAGGAGGAGTTCGAAAAAGTAAGTTTTTAAAGAAAAACAATATGGCGGACAGGACGTTTAGCTGACTATGGCAAATTTGATATCTATGTTCTCAGCATAACCCAAGGAATCTACAGAGACCAGTTTCATTACAATTGGTTAATATAGACAAAAGTTATTAGCATTTTTGTAAATTTTGTTATAACTTTTGACCACGAGGTGGCGCTGGTCCGAAACTTCTCAGGCTCCTTCAGGGCATTGTCCTGATGACCCATACCAAATTTATGAATTTTGGTCAAACTCATCAGAAGTTATGAGCAAAATAACAATTTTTCATATCTCCACTCCAGTAGGTGGCGCTGCACCGAAACACTGTATAATGCCTCAGGTCATGCTTGTGATGACATGTACCAAGTTTGGTCTAAATATGTCAAAGCATTGTAGAGATACAGCTTCAAGGGTAATTTTTGCATCACATCTCAAATTCTTTGCTCCGGTATACGAAAACGGTTTGACTTATCGACTTGAAATCCATAACTTTTTGTCGGCATGGTCTGAAGATGACACGGTTCAATTTTGGTGAAAATTGGAGCAACGGTCTAGGAGGAGTTCGAAAAAGTAGGTTTTTGAAGAAAAACAATATGGCGGACAGGAAGTTTAGCTGACTATAGCAAATGTGATATCTATGTTCTCAGCATGACCCAAGGAATCTACTGAGACCAGTTTCATTACAATTGGTGAATACAGTCAAAAGTTATTAGCATTTTTGTAAATTTTGTTATAACTTTTGACCACAAGGTGGCGCTGTGCCAAAACTTCTCAGGCTCCTTCAGGGCATTGTGCTGATGACCCATACCAAGTTTTGTAAAGATACGTTAATGCGTTCGTAAAATACAGCATTTTAGCACAAAATTCAAAATGGCCGACGGCCAAAATGGCCGACATGGGAAAATTGGATATCATTCGACTCGGCATGATTCCCCGAATCCAACGAGCAAAAATACCCATTTTTCATATCTCCGCACCAGTAGGTGGCGCTGCGCCGAAACACTGCATGGTACCTCAGGTCATGCTTGTGATGACATGTACCAAGTTTGGTCTGAATACGATAAAGCGTTGCGGAGATACAGCCTTACTTCTGTTTTCGCAAGCACTACGTACAATTCGTTCGTGAGTTTTTCGAAAACGGTTTGAGGAATCAACTTGAATTCCATAACTTTTTGTCAGCATGGTCTGAAGATGATCTGATTCAATTTTCATGAAAATCGGAGTAACGGCCTAGGAGGAGTTCGAAAAAGTAAGTTTTTCAGAAAATTCAAAATGGCGGAAAAATTTTCATGACGGAAAATGACGTCATAGGGTGCGATCGATTCGTCTTGACCCAAGGAATCAGAGGAAAAAAGAATTTTGTTTCTAGCCCTTATGGTTCAAAAGTTATTAACATAAACATAAGTGCAACTTTGGACAGCTGGTGGCGCTAGAGGGATTGAGATAAAGACTCCAAATTTGCTGTGGACAAAGGTCAGACTGTCCTCTAACTGTGTGCCAAATTTCACAACTTTCCCGCAAGCGGTTCTATGGGTTGCCATAGACTTCAAGAGCGGAAGAAGAAGAAGAAGAAGAAGAAGAAGAAGAATAAAAAATATAGCTGCAAGCAGCAATTACGGGGCCAAGCACAAAAACGACACAAGAAGCCAGCCAACATGGCTGGCAGCATCAGACCAACAGCAGCAGTTAGCAATTAGAAAAAAAAGTTATTAGCATTTTTGTCAATTTTGTTATAACTTTTGACCACGAGGTGGCGCTGGTCCGAAACTTCTCAGGCTCCTTCAGGGCATTGTCCTGATGACCCATACCAAATTTATGAATTTTGGTCAAACTCATCAGAAGTTATGAGCAAAATAACAATTTTTCATATCTCCACTCCAGTAGGTGGCGCTGCACCGAAACACTGTATAATGCCTCAGGTCATGCTTGTGATGACATGTACCAAGTTTGGTCTAAATATGTCAAAGCATTGTAGAGATACAGCTTCAAGGGTAATTTTTGCATCACATCTCAAATTCTTTGCTCCGGTATACGAAAACGGTTTGACTTATCGACTTGAAATCCATAACTTTTTGTCGGCATGGTCTGAAGATGACACGGTTCAATTTTGGTGAAAATTGGAGCAACGGTCTAGGAGGAGTTCGAAAAAGTAGGTTTTTGAAGAAAAACAATATGGCGGACAGGAAGTTTAGCTGACTATAGCAAATGTGATATCTATGTTCTCAGCATGACCCAAGGAATCTACTGAGACCAGTTTCATTACAATTGGTGAATACAGTCAAAAGTTATTAGCATTTTTGTAAATTTTGTTATAACTTTTGACCACAAGGTGGCGCTGTGCCAAAACTTCTCAGGCTCCTTCAGGGCATTGTGCTGATGACCCATACCAAGTTTTGTAAAGATACGTTAATGCGTTCGTAAAATACAGCATTTTAGCACAAAATTCAAAATGGCCGACGGCCAAAATGGCCGACATGGGAAAATTGGATATCATTCGACTCGGCATGATTCCCCGAATCCAACGAGCAAAAATACCCATTTTTCATATCTCCGCACCAGTAGGTGGCGCTGCGCCGAAACACTGCATGGTACCTCAGGTCATGCTTGTGATGACATGTACCAAGTTTGGTCTGAATACGATAAAGCGTTGCGGAGATACAGCCTTACTTCTGTTTTCGCAAGCACTACGTACAATTCGTTCGTGAGTTTTTCGAAAACGGTTTGAGGAATCAACTTGAATTCCATAACTTTTTGTCAGCATGGTCTGAAGATGATCTGATTCAATTTTCATGAAAATCGGAGTAACGGCCTAGGAGGAGTTCGAAAAAGTAAGTTTTTCAGAAAATTCAAAATGGCGGAAAAATTTTCATGACGGAAAATGACGTCATAGGGTGCGATCGATTCGTCTTGACCCAAGGAATCAGAGGAAAAAAAGAATTTTGTTTCTAGCCCTTATGGTTCAAAAGTTATTAACATAAACATAAGTGCAACTTTGGACAGCTGGTGGCGCTAGAGGGATTGAGATAAAGACTCCAAATTTGCTGTGGACAAAGGTCAGACTGTCCTCTAACTGTGTGCCAAATTTCACAACTTTCCCGCAAGCGGTTCTATGGGTTGCCATAGACTTCAAGAGCGGAAGAAGAAGAAGAAGAAGAAGAAGAAGAATAAAAAATATAGCTGCAAGCAGCAATTACGGGGCCAAGCACAAAAACGACACAAGAAGCCAGCCAACATGGCTGGCAGCATCAGACCAACAGCAGCAGTTAGCAATTAGAAAAAAAAGTTATTAGCATTTTTGTCAATTTTGTTATAACTTTTGACCACGAGGTGGCGCTGGTCCGAAACTTCTCAGGCTCCTTCAGGGCATTGTCCTGATGACCCATACCAAATTTATGAATTTTGGTCAAACTCATCAGAAGTTATGAGCAAAATAACAATTTTTCATATCTCCACTCCAGTAGGTGGCGCTGCACCGAAACACTGTATAATGCCTCAGGTCATGCTTGTGATGACATGTACCAAGTTTGGTCTAAATATGTCAAAGCATTGTAGAGATACAGCTTCAAGGGTAATTTTTGCATCACATCTCAAATTCTTTGCTCCGGTATACGAAAACGGTTTGACTTATCGACTTGAAATCCATAACTTTTTGTCGGCATGGTCTGAAGATGACACGGTTCAATTTTGGTGAAAATTGGAGCAACGGTCTAGGAGGAGTTCGAAAAAGTAGGTTTTTGAAGAAAAACAATATGGCGGACAGGAAGTTTAGCTGACTATAGCAAATGTGATATCTATGTTCTCAGCATGACCCAAGGAATCTACTGAGACCAGTTTCATTACAATTGGTGAATACAGTCAAAAGTTATTAGCATTTTTGTAAATTTTGTTATAACTTTTGACCACAAGGCGGCGCTGTGCCGAAACTTCTCAGGCTCCTTCAGGGCATTGTGCTGATGACCCATACCAAGTTTTGTAAAGATACGTTAATGCGTTCGTAAAATACAGCATTTTAGCACAATATTCAAAATGGCCGACGGCCAAAATGGCCGAATTGGGAAAATTGGATATCATTCGACTCGGCATGATTCCCCGAATCCAACGAGACCAAATTTATGATTTTTGGACAAACCCATCAGAAGTTATAAGCAAAAATACCCATTTTTCATATCTCCGCACCAGTAGGTGGCGCTGCGCCGAAACACTGCATGGTACCTCAGGTCATGCTTGTGATGACAAGTACCAAGTTTGGTCTGAATATGATAAAGCGTTGCGGAGATACAGCCTTATGTCCATTTTCGCAAGCACTATGCACAATTCGTTCGCATGTTTTACAAAAACGGTTTGAGCAATCGACTTGAATTCCATAACTTTTTCTTGGCATGCTCAGAAGATGATCTGGTTAAATTTTCATGAAAATCGGAGTAACGGCCTAGGAGGAGTTCGAAAAAGTAAGTTTTTCAGAAAATTCTAAATGGCGAAAAAAGTGTCATGACGGAAAATGACGTCATATGGCGCGGTCGATTCGACTTGAGCCAAGGAATCAGGGGGAAAAAGAATTTTGTTTCTAGCCCTTACGGTTCAAAAGTTATTAACATAAACATAAGTGCAACTTTGGACAGCTGGTGGCGCTAGAGGGATTGAGTTAGAGACTCCAAATTTGCTATGGACAAAGGTCAGACTGTCCTCTAACTGTGTGCCAAATTTCACAACTTTCCCGCAAGCGGTTCTATGGGCTGCCATAGACTTCAAGTGCGGAAGAAGAAGAATAATAATAAGCGTACGGAACGCCAACAATAACAATAGGTGCCTAAGCACCTTCGGTGCTTGGCCCCTAATAATAATAAGCGTACGGAACGCCAACAATAACAATAGGTGCCTAAGCACCTTCGGTGCTTGGCCCCTAATAAGCGTACGGAACGTTTACCGGGGTTCAAGCAATTTAAGGAGTTTGAGGTGGTCTTGGCTAACCTGGATGTTTGGTTGACAGTTAAACACATCCAAAATGGAGAATATGCTCATAGACAGACAGAACACACATACTGAAATTAAATGATTAATGTAGTATATTAATACTCTATAAGCATATTCACACACACACACACACACACACACACACACACACACACAGATACATCCACAACATTTTGTTTGAAATAAAGTGATAGGTGATACAAAACTTATTGTAAGTTTTGTCTTTTAAAGAACTTAAATGTCATTTTCAGGTTTTACTGTAATCATAATCTGCCAAAATTGTAAAAACTGATATGTCTGTATGAACAAAATGGTAAACTTTGACTTAATTAGATTTAAAATGTTATAACATGGATTTATGCTTAAACATTATAAAATCAATGAGTGAGCCTATGATCAGTACTGTTTTAGAGTTTAATAAGCCTATTAGTGGTCTTCCGCTGCCATCTAGTGGTTATAAATGGCAAATTGTCATACAATAGTTTGTTTTTAACCTTTATAATTATTATATTTTTTGCCCAATCTTTCTTAAATTTTGCATGCTTGTTTAGAATGAATTTCTGCAT
This sequence comes from Chanodichthys erythropterus, assembly GCF_024489055.1. Lineage (NCBI taxonomy): Eukaryota > Metazoa > Chordata > Actinopteri > Cypriniformes > Xenocyprididae > Chanodichthys > Chanodichthys erythropterus. The sequence goes on from NC_090236.1 coordinate 46,130,494, forward strand.
CATTTTACACAGTTTTGAGAATTTGTGGGATTTGTTTTAGGATTAATAGGTATTTGGGTACACTATGTAAAGAAAATATCATAAAATTGTTGGTTTATAGTTTATAGCACAGATTTTTACTGATTTTTAGTTAAACTCTGAGGTCTAGTTCACTAAAGTAGGTTTTATAAATAATCTTAAATACTTAAAGAACAGTTTGATTGACAGTAGTGATCTTTGAGGGAAATTTGTTCAGAAAGAGGAGATCTATCATTTGATATGCGGGTATAGCGTTTAAGTGAATATATGAACATTTGATTGCAATTTGAGGTCATTTAATATAGAAATATTATGTTTTTGAAGACCTTTTTAACTATTATAGTGTCACCTATGGTCCAATGTTCATGAAACTTTGCATGCTTGTTAAGAGTCATCTGACATATGTTGTCAGCATATTTTTATATTTTTGAGTTTTTGCTTAGAGATTATAGGCTTTTGGTATATTTGACAACAACCCATTTTTAAATGAACTTATTAAAGGTAACCAATTCAACATTTTTTTGATTATTATTGATCTAGAGAGTCCAGAGAATATTACTACAGTGGTTTGATAGAGATGAGCGAATGGTTTTTGAGGCATAGTTGCTGTTTATGAGGAGGTGTATCAAATGTTATACATATTGTGTGGATGTGGGCAATACTATGTTATTATATATTTGGTCAAATGTTCTTTAAAGAACCATGTATTAATTACTTTTTTATAATCTGAAGAAACTTCTTTCACCTCAAAATAACTTTTGTGAAACATAAAGATTCTTCAGATGTTAAAGGTTCTTTATGGAACCATTTAGACAAAAAGGTTCTTGTATGTCATCATAAACCACCTTTATTTTTAAGAGTGTATAGTGCCATGAAGAGGCAAAGATTCATTTTTTTTTTTTTTTTTTTTGATGGAAGATTGAGTTGTTACACATATGTACCAAGATTGGTGAAACGTTTGTGGTTATGAGTTGTTGCTACTTTAGTAACATTTGCCTTGTGTCTTAAAAACATTTTGATGTGTGTTTTTGACAGTGTGTCAAAGTTGTAAGTTTTTTTTTTTTTAATTATTGACATTTACTGTCCAGAGAATCTTTGATTTGGTGAAAATTGCAAGACTAATTTATAGAATAAGGTTTATAGAAAAAAAAAAAGAAATTGTTTGTGTGTGTCACAGTCACGTGGACTTTTAGTTTGTTTGTTTGCATTGTTCCTTTGTTCTGTTTCCCGCCACATTCCGTCACCATGGACACTCATTGGACCACGCCCCCTTGTTAACCTGTTTGGCTTGTTTGTGTCAGTGTAATTAAGTTCCTGTCTGTGTTCAGTTGTTGGTCGGGTCTCGTTTGTATTTGGATGTGTTTAGTGTATGCTCTACTCTGGATTCTGTGTTTCTCCCTGTGGATAATCTAGTAAAGACTTATTAGAAGTTACTCTTCCTCGTCGTGTGTTTGATATACCAGCATCCGTAACAGTGTGATTACACAAATTTAAATGTAATATTGTTTATTAAAAGTATTGTACGTTGTTTGTGAAAGTGGCTAGTTCACATAAATAATTTTGTTTAATATGTAAAATGGTATTAATATTGTTGTCTTTGAGCATATGTTATGCAAAAAGAAAATGTAGTTGTGTGGTGAATCAATGTGGAGCAGAATGATGCAGATGTGAATGTAAAAGATGCAAAGAAAGCTATGTAATGTGACTATTGTTTTTTTTAAAAAAATGTCAAGTATTCTAAAGAGTGGTGTGAACATTTGTGTTGTTGGAGTGTAAAGAATGTAAGGAATAATAAATTGTGTTATTGTTAAAACTGTTTCTCTAAGTATGTGTCAGAAGGTTTTTGAATCTCTAATGTTTTTTTTTGTGTCAACGTTTGACTGTTGCAGAGAATGGAATTATTTTTTCTGTTAATATTCTTGTAATTGTAATGTAGGCCTACTGTTTCATAATGCAGTGTGGTAGATGGCCATAATATATACATTTAAGATTCATTGTCAAATGGTAGTGAAATCATAAGAAGAAGTAATACAATTAACCACTAGGCGGATTGCTACGTGTTTCAAGGTATTTCGTGGTTGCTTTTTAAGCAGAGTCGTATATGGTTTGAGGAAGGTAAGAAACGCGGTTTTGCTGATGTATTAATTTGTAGCCATCCGTTTATTTTGCATTGCTTATTTTTATAATGTGTTAGGGAATTCGATGTTAGTGGATTGTTGGTGGTTATGTAAATTAATGAAACAAATGGACGTAGGAGTGTGTATGGTCAATGCCTAGACCAATAGGTCACTTGTTGCGTGTTTGTATGGCTGTAAATGTGTGAAATATTTACGTGTGTGTAATTTGCAGGTTTGGATGGATGTGTAGTTTTAGTTTTATGTCATTTTATAGTGTATATTTTATGCCTGATATTCCACATGTACGTCGTAGGATGTTCAGATCTGTGGCATTCAGTTTCAATAGCGCATGTATGTGTGTGAGGTTTTTTTTTCTGAGTAAATGTGGTTGGTTTTATGTTGTGTATGAGAACGGCAGGTTCGAGAGCTAGGCCTTGTGTTTGATAAGCGTTATCTGCTGAATTTGCGAGAGGGGGTATTAACATTAAGTGACATGGCATCTGACGCAATGGCACATCCGGTGGCACTTCCGGTCTTCATTGGCATGTGCCACTGGCATGTGTCAGTGGATAGTGGCATGTGTCAGTGGATAGTGGCATGTGTCAGTGGATAGTGGCATGTGTCAGCGGATAGTGGCATGTGCCACTGGCATGTGTCAGTGGATAGTGGCATGTGTTAGTGGATAGTGGCATGTGTTAGTGGATAGTGGCATGTGCCACTGACGCAACTGACATTGTCGCGGTCTCGCTGACCGTGTCGCCGTATGTTGTGACGCCTGCATGAGAGAGACAGATGAGTTTTATCTAAATTAATAATATATATATATATATATATATATATATATATATATATATATATATATATATATATATATATATATATATATATATATATATCCAATTAAACGTATTAAAGTCGGTCAATTTTTTTTTCAAACGTCAGGTTTGAGGAAAAAATACTATAGTAAACAATATAGTGTTTTTGAACCATAAGTCCTTGAATAAATTTGTTGTGGTAATTCCATAATTGTTGTGGTAATACGTATTGCGTAAAGTAATTTGTTTACATTATATTTTTTATACATTTTCTACAAGTATAGGGTATACAATATACGCTACAGTTGTACGCTACAATTTAGTCGTGGTTTCTCAGTTCTGTTCTGTCATTGGTTCATTGTCTTAATTGTTCACAGGTGTTCGTTGTTTGTTATTAGTCTTTATATAAATATCCCTCATGTTTCATTGTTATATTTTTTTTTCTAGCTTTGTTTCCTGTGAACCTCTGTTTGTGTGTTTTATGTGTTTAGTGTATGCTCTACTCTGGATTCTGTGTTTCTCCCTGTGGATAATCTAGTAAAGACTTATTAGAAGTTACTCTTCCTCGTCGTGTGTTTGATATACCAGCATCCATAACAGTGTGATTACACAAATTTAAATGTAATATTGTTTATTAAAAGTATTGTACGTTGTTTGTGAAAGTGGCTAGTTCACATAAATAATTTTGTTTAATATGTAAAATGGTATTAATATTGTTGTCTTTGAGCATATGTTATGCAAAAAGAAAATGTAGTTGTGTGGTGAATCAATGTGGAGCAGAATGATGCAGATGTGAATGTAAAAGATGCAAAGAAAGCTATGTAATGTGACTATTGTTTTTTTTAAAAAAATGTCAAGTATTCTAAAGAGTGGTGTGAACATTTGTGTTGTTGGAGTGTAAAGAATGTAAGGAATAATAAATTGTGTTATTGTTAAAACTGTTTCTCTAAGTATGTGTCAGAAGGTTTTTGAATTTCTAATGGTTTTTTTTGTGTCAACGTTTGACTGTTGCAGAGAATGGAATTATTTTTTCTGTTAATATTCTTGTAATTGTAATGTAGGCCTACTGTTTCATAATGCAGTGTGGTAGATGGCCATAATATATACATTTAAGATTCATTGTCAAATGGTAGTGAAATCATAAGAAGAAGTAATACAATTAACCACTAGGCGGATTGCTACGTGTTTCAAGGTATTTCGTGGTTGCTTTTTAAGCAGAGTCGTATATGGTTTGAGGAAGGTAAGAAACGCGGTTTTGCTGATGTATTAATTTGTAGCCATCCGTTTATTTTGCATTGCTTATTTTTATAATGTGTTAGGGAATTCGATGTTAGTGGATTGTTGGTGGTTATGTAAATTAATGAAACTAATGGACGTAGGAGTGTGTATGGTCAATGCCTCGACCAATAGGTCACTTGTTGCGTGTTTGTATGGCTGTAAATGTGTGAAATATTTACGTGTGTGTAATTTGCAGGTTTGGATGGATGTGTAGTTTTAGTTTTATGTCATTTTATAGTGTATATTTTATGCCTGATATTCCACATGTACGTCGTAGGATGTTCAGATCTGTGGCATTCAGTTTCAATAGCGCATGTATGTGTGTGAGGTTTTTTTTTCTGAGTAAATGTGGTTGGTTTTATGTTGTGTATGAGAACGGCAGGTTCGAGAGCTAGGCCTTGTGTTTGATAAGCGTTATCTGCTGAATTTGCGAGAGGGGGAATTAACATTAAGTGACATGGCATCTGACGCAATGGCACATCCGGTGGCACTTCCGGTCTTCATTGGCATGTGCCACTGGCATGTGTCAGCGGATAGTGGCATGTGTCAGCGGATAGTGGCATGTGCCACTGGCATGTGTCAGTGGATAGTGGCATGTGTCAGTGGATAGTGGCATGTGTCAGCGGATAGTGGCATGTGCCACTGGCATGTGTCAGTGGATAGTGGCATGTGTTAGTGGATAGTGGCATGTGTTAGTGGATAGTGGCATGTGCCACTGACGCAACTGACATTGTCGCGGTCTCGCTGACCGTGTCGCCGTATGTTGTGACGCCTGCATGAGAGAGACAGATGAGTTTTATCTAAATTAATAATATATATATATATATATATACAATTAAACGTATTAAAGTCGGTCAATTTTTTTTTCAAACGTCAGGTTTGAGGAAAAAATACTATAGTAAACAATATAGTGTTTTTGAACCATAAGTCCTTGAATAAATTTGTTGTGGTAATTCCATAATTGTTGTGGTAATACGTATTGCGTAAAGTAATTTGTTTACATTATATTTTTTATACATTTTCTACAAGTATAGGGTATACAATATACGCTACAGTTGTACGCTACAATTTAGTCGTGGTTTCTCAGTTCTGTTCTGTCATTGGTTCATTGTCTTAATTGTTCACAGGTGTTCGTTGTTTGTTATTAGTCTTTATATAAATATCCCTCATGTTTCATTGTTATATTTTTTTTTCTAGCTTTGTTTCCTGTGAACCTCTGTTTGGTGAGTTTATGTTTTTGTTTCAAGTCATGTCAAGTTTAGTCATATCAAGCCAAGTCTTTGTTTTTGTATTTGTTTCACGTTTGTTAAATAAAACAACACGTGGGTTCTCAACATTCGCCTTCAGTTGGACATTCGTTACAATATTTCTCATATTTATGTTGATTACAATTAGTGCAGCATTTAAGATTAAAAAGAGTAAAGGTTTATAGATTCCAATGTGAAGAGCCAAATATTTTGGCCAGAAAAATATTTTACATTTGTAATGCCATTGTTTAGCTAAATGCCTGTATGGCTATACAAGTATCTAATCTAGCTTCTCCTATGTATCCAGTCCTAACTGATTACTTAAGTTTTGCATTTGAATGAATATTTTGACATGATCGATCACTTTTTTTTTATAGGCTACTTTAAAATAAATAAATAAATTGTTAAATGCACAAAATTAACAACTCGCATCCTAATGTCTTTATGATAAGCACAAACCAGTGAGTATTAATGAATGCAAGTAAATACTGAATTTAACTCAAGAGAACTTAAAAGTGCTTAGAAAAATTCTGAATGAGAAACAATGCTGCCATTGATTTGTTATAGTAGGTCTGTTTTGGAACACAACTGCCTGCCCATACTTGAAAATAAGAAAGAAAGGTATAATGGGTCACTACGAATACCGCATTAACAGTCACGTAGATAAGCTTTTGCATGATGCCAAAAGCACGCCGGTAGGTGTCAGTCTAAGTAGGCTAAAGTGTATATTGAGTCAGTCCAGGATAAACGAAAACTTACGAAGGAAGATTCATGGATGGGGTGTTTGTCGTTGAGAGTTAGACAAGAGCAAAAACACGTTAGGCCCACAAACGTTCAAAGACCATATTAGTTTAATTAAAGCCAATGAAGGAAAAAACTGCCAGCTATGCAAACAGGCTGTGATTGGGTCAGAAGAACACCTACAAAAAAAGCATTTTAAAAATGCTGTGCACTTTAAAGATGGGGTTTTTGGTAAGCTATTGTTAGTTTTGTAACATTTTTTTCATTAAATTGTTTTTATTATACACTATTCACAATTGTGCTTCAGATCTGTTCACAGTACCTTGCTTTTGTGACAAAATTGAGCAATTAAAAAGAAGTCACTGGCATTGCTTTAAGTGTGACCGGATTTTGCACAGGCGAAATGCATTTGAAGACCATCTACAGAAACATGGTAGGAGATAATTGCCATTACACGATTATTAATCATTCCATTGCCAAACAAAAGTTGAAATGTTCTTACGGTCTTAAAACACTTGCTTTGCAGGTTGCATTGTAACACCATTCAAAGATCTGCCAAAGAAAAGTATGCATTTGTTAAATCTATATTTGCATTGTTTTATTTTAAGCCTACCTCACAATGTTTTCAGACTTTTCATAATACACTTAACTCAGTGGTTCCCAAACCTGTCCTTGAGGACCCCTAGCCCTACACATTTTGTATGTCTCCCTCATCTATCGCACCTAAATCAACTCATGTACTCATTAGTAGAGACTGCAATACCTGAAATGGGTGTGTCAGAAATGGGGAGACATGCAAAATGTGCAGGGCTGGGGGCATTTAGAGTTGGTCTACAGTATGTGTATATAACCTGGACCATAGCTAATAATTAAGCCTGGTGCATAAAGTTAATGTTACACTAATTAAACTCATTAAGTCTGAAACTTTTAATGTAATTTCATTTGTAGGTGAGCCAAAGAAAGATTCTGAAAATGCAACGAGTGCCCCTGTCAGTGAGCAGAGTATTTTCTGTTGCCACTGCTCATCCTCTTTCACTACAGCTGGGAGTCTTCGAAGACATGAAAAGGAGTTTCATGCGACATCAGATCCGGTGTACTGCGTTGATTTACAGCAAGGTGTCTTTTTCACAGCAAAAAATAGTAGAGGGCAAAGAGTTCCAATACATGTGCAGAAAAGCACCACCTCTCAAGTAATTGCCTGTGAAGTACCTGAGTGCCGGGAGTTCATGACTCTTGCTAAACTTGGAGGAAAGCCTGGAGCGGAGTGTGAGCATTTGCTCAGAGTTTCCTCTGCTCCACCATATGTTCCTCCTGAGCCTCTGAGAGAAGAATCCTTAAAGATGATGCACGAAAAAGGATTGATTTCCACCCAGAGAATGACAGAGTGCATCGAAAATCACAATCAAGCATCAGTTGAGGGAATCTGTTCTGTGTTTCCAGTTTTTTATGAGAAACATGGATATTCTGGCAGATTTGTTTATTTTTCCATATATACAGGAAGGATGGAAAGATGGTCCCTCTTTAGACGGACAAGAGTGTCATTTGACAAAGTGGTAGGACACTGGTATTGCCTTTGTAAAAGTACAAAAAAACAGTACAGATGCCTCCACATCTACATGGCAATGTGGTGGCTCTACCAAGAAAGAGAAGATTTACTACTTGAGTGTTCCAGAGCAGACAGTGATTTGTCAGGTGACCCCTCTGAAAATGAAGAGCTTGAACTTGATGTAGGAAAAAGACTGCAGAAGCACCAGCTGGTTGCAATGACGAACTATCTCTGGCAAAACAAAAGAATTCCAGAAAATTTGCCACAGGAGTTAAGGACTCAGGCAATGGAGGTTCCAAAAATGTTTGAGCCCACAGAGAAAACGTGCCCTTATTGCCCTGGGCCAACCCCACCAGGTCTTGCAGAACCAGTGGTTGTTACAAAGAATGCATCCGTCTACGACATACATTCAGTGAAGAGAGGTTTGTACATTAATTTTAAAAAATGCATACATTTGTAAATGTATGATGATGCCACAGTAAATATACATACATTTTTTGCTTCTAATAAAGGTGTTACTGTGTGTGTAAAGAACTGCCTGGTCTGTAAGACGCCAGTCAGGTTTCAAGAATACACTGCAGGATTTCATAATTTCAACAACAGAGTTTTTTTAACAACCCGTCTTTGTGCAATGATGACGTCTGCCCTAAAGGTAAGTTCATTGTGATTGTTGTTGTACAACAAATTGATTTTAATTTTTTATTTTTTCTTAAGACTAACACAGCCATTGGGCGATTTCTATCAATGATGGAGGACCTCCTTGGAGTTACGATTCACCACAACACCTTAAGGAAAGCGGTTTTCCATTTCTGGGCAATGACCAATTATACATATGACTTTTCATGCATCCGTTGTGGCCATGAACCACCGATTTTAATTGCTGACAGCAACTGGAAAGTAGCCTTCGATTTGCCTGGTAAGCTATTTATGCAAGTTATAGTGTAATTATATTTAAATAACAAATTATTATTTTTGTAGCTAACTGTCAGATTTGGCTTTTTTTTTTTTTTTTTCTCCACCTAGTAAATCTCATGAAGAGCAGAAGAGTGTCGGAAAGGTTTTCAAAAGGGTGTGAAGGGAAAGAATAAGAAATAAAGTGTATTTGTGGAGTTTGATACAATGTGTAATTTTTTTTTATAGTTTTTATAGATGTAAATTTCGACCTGAAGTGTTTAGGTGGTAGTTATCTGAGACAACTATAATGTTTTAGGTGAATAAGAGATGTAAAAAATGGTCAATGTTTTTTTTTATTTTTATTTTTTTTACTACAATATAATTTATATGTTGAGTATATATATGTTTATGCATATGTTGAGTAATTGCTATGTGCCTATTAGCAACGATTTTCTTGAAGGTTGCTAAAGGTAGCTGTTTTTGTTTAATATTCAGGGAAAGAGACTTAAAAATTTTTTTTTTAAATTTCTGGAGATTTTTACAGGTTCATTTTGAGTATCCTTCAGTGATGTGGGACATATTTTGCATTTGTGCAATATTTATTTTTGATGTGAAAGTATGATTTATAAGATTGTTTTATGTTAAATTGATTATTTTATAGACAATGTTAAATAATTAACATTGTTGTTGTTGTAATGGGCCTAAAGTGTTGGTGTTTTAAATGGTGTTTTTTACATGCATGTTTTTATGTTAGTTTCATTGTCTGATACTTTAGTTTCAATAAATCTTTAATATACCAATAGTTCACTTTTTTAGGTTCTGACTGCCAACAGTTGAGTCACTGATTCAGTGAGTTGCTTATAGGAAAAGATATTCATTTGTTACCTAGCTACAGGATCAATAGTGCTGCTATCATTATTTTTGTAATGTTGATTCATTTCCCTTTAGACACACCCACATGGAAAAAACCTATATAAACATATATGTTTCAATATAGTACATATAATATAATATAGGAATATATTCCTATATTATATTCCTATAATATAGGAAACCGGCCAATTTTATATATGTCACATATATGCAAAACCTATATCAAAACCTATATTGAAACATATATGTTTATATAGGTTTTTTCCATGTGGGATTTGAGTAGTTGAGTGTACAATATTGAGAGCAATTCGCAGAAAGAAGTAATTAGACTCAAATAGTTATAGCAATCCAACTAACACCCATATTCACTTTTACAGAGGGCTTGGGGACAAAAAGGTTGAGAACCAGGTTATGTTTAGAAAATACACTGTAATTTAATGTTGTTTTTAATCCTTTCCCCACCTAAACTAAGATAATAGAGTTAGAGAACCTTTAAAGAACTATACAGTGGCTTAACGGGTTCTTTTTATGGCAGTGGTGCTTAACCACAGCAAGGAACCGCTGAAGAACCATACAGGGGCTTTACAGGTTCTTTATAAGGTAGTGGTGCTATATAGCACCTTAACCACCCCAAAGAACCGCTGAAGAACCAATTTTTTTAGAGTGTAGTTAAATTCCATAACATGCCAATTACATGTGATAGCAATTTCACGTGTTCACACATAAGTTCTTGCATAATTTGCTTAGTTTTTGCCTTGATAATAGAAAATATGAGCTAGGCATCATGTATGACAGTCAAAAATGAGATATGAGCTACAAAATGACCAGATCCTGCCATTAGCTATATAGAAGACATATCTTAGGGCTTATATGTGGATATGAAGAACCAATACAGGAGACCTATATTTCCTGTATATGCACATATATGCACCTCAATTTTGCCTATATGTGGCATATATACGCATATATGCAGTATATATAGGGCATATATGCAGCATATATACGCATATATGCAGCATATATATTATCATATATGTGCATATATGCGGCATATATGTGCATATACACTGCATATAGGTTTCATATATGCGCATATATCCACATATAGGTTCTTTCCATGTGGGCAACCACATATCATGCAAATTATCTCCAAGTGGATGGCAGCAAGAAGATGAAAGTGATGATTCATCATAAAGATTGTTTCATAGGAAGTAGTACATCCTGGGTGAAAAAGTAAACCTTATTGTTTAAGTATCACTGAAGTTTATTTATTTATTTATTTATTTTGTTTATAACACTATTTTCACATTTCTCTGCAATTATAATGTGTTTTAATTATTATTCCATCTACTAGAGGGCGCATGTATTATTGTTAGAGATATAGTGTTCCGGGTTTGCCCGGAAGCGAAGCCATTTTGTCTACTAGCTGGGCAAGGTAAGATGTATGGTGTTCTTTCTGTCTCTGTAATTTTAATCATCTGCATTATTGTTAGTCATCCGTGATATTTTGAAGTTATTCTAAGTAGTTTTTTTTTGTGTGTTTGCATATTGTGTGGCTGTATTTTGTACATAAATGTTGAAAGGCAACGTTTTATTTCAGTTCTAGATTCTTAATTGATCGGGACAGTAATGTGATTATAAGACAAAATCTCTATTTTTTTTTTACAGTGTTTGTGGTGTTGTGATTGTTATTATTAGTTTAATAGTTAGTAGTTCATGTAGTTCAGGGGTACTCAAGTTCAGAGGCCAAGAGGGCCGCATTTTAACCAAATGAAACGCGAAGGGCCACAAATTATAACTTGGATCGTAAGACTTTTATTTGGGCCTACTTAAGACAATATTTGTAGTTTTACATATATATATTTTTTTTAATGTTCAATCACAATTTTATGAATTATCTAACTATAACCAACGTTGTAAACATAATAAATCAGATATTCTCCGTGAGCTCAATTATGTGATGACAGATCTGTAATGGGAGCGCTGCTTGCTTTCTGTTTATAACACATTGACATTAAGAATAAAAGGTGTGTTTTTCATGCTGCTCGGCAACTTACACACTGCAAAGTTTGAGGAATGTCAACTGCATTTCATCATGGAAAAATAAGGTTACTTTGTTTTTTACTTGCGCGCACATTCTCGAGCCTTTGGTGGCGTTCACGAACACAAGTGCTCGACACATGCGCACTAGAGAGATTAATGCTTGTCTAGTCTTTTTCGCTCAAATAGTTACAATAAAATCTCTTTGTACTTGTTTAAAATTAGAGTTGCTGGTATCTTTTAATCCCCTCAAACGAGCGCTCTTCAACACGGTAGGTGTTTGTTGTTACTCTTGTTCTGTCTTCTCCGTTTCTTTTCAGACTGAAACAACAGCCCATTTCATTGCTGACACCTTGTGGACAAACTAAATTAGTGCAAAAACTATTCAATGCGCGCGTGCAAAGTGCCTTCAGTTTATATTGTTCTTTGCGGTTAGAAAAATTGTGCTGCGCGCGTACACTATACGCGTTCTCTGCTAATGATTACAGCGTCACGTGCACTGTACGCCTACCCTTGTGTACGTGTAAAAAAACGAAGTAATATTCACGCTAATTTTGATCGCAAATTATAATAAAAATACATTTATATGTAGCATGATGCGGGCCACAAATGTAATGCTGACGGGCCGGATGCGGCCCGCGGGCCGCCTGTTGAGTACCCCTGATGTAGTTTATTCTTGGTATTGAGATGTTTTTAAAGTAAGGGTGTAACGTTAATTGTTAATTGCTCGAGCTTCATCTGTTTTTCTTCTTGGTTGAATTTATCATTAGCTTCAGTTTTAAAGGATAGTTCATAAAAGAATACCAGTTCTGTGTTATATTTACTCATATTTTGTTGACGATGTAAATTCTGTCTATAGATACATTAGTATATTGTATAACGCATGCAGTGCGTTGTCAACGTGTAGCACGTGCAGTGCATGGGCAAGACACGTGATAAATGTTTTTCATATGGTGCATTCAAGTCCTCCTGGGAAGTTTGTATTTATGAGGTGGAAAGTCGTGTGTACGACGGTAAGTTAGGTGTCTTTCAAGTCACTTTCGTCGGAGTATGATGGCGGTGTGCCTTGTCTAAATTAATTACACAAAATAACAACACTTCTGCTTCTAGACAATGTAGAGCAAAGAATATGCATTAGTTGTATGTTGCTTTTTTTGTTTTTTAATTAATTTATGAAGCCATTGTACAATTTATTGTTACATATTATATTTTTATATTGTGATGCTATATTTTTTGCTGGGAATCAGTTTACTTCGTTGTAAATAGAAAAGCCTGACAATGTCACTGCTAAATACCTGTTAGTATTGTGGTATTTCACTATGTTTCTGATTGACACGCCCCCAACTCGTACAAATCGGAGATTAAAGAAAATTGCGAGATTCCCACTGGTATTTACGACATTGTGGTGGCGTTCATGTCGGTTCGGCTCGTAAATACGATCTTTCCGACATGACTTGAATGCACCATTAGTGTTTTTAACTAAAGCTAATTTTTTAACCATTTGTTGTGCAACGGTCAGCCGCAACGGACAACAACTTCAGCAAACGTTTGTAAATGTAATCATATAATTTAAACTTTACAAGATAAACAGTGGTTATGGTAGCTAATGTCTGCTAAACTAAAATTTAAAATACCTTTTCGACCGTCGAAAGAGAAAACTCAAGGCCTCATCTGAGAAAATCACCGGCAGGACCGTTAACTGTCGACGCAGCCGAGCGTTGCCATGGCTACATGCGCGTAACCTAAAGAATGACGTCACTCGATCGTCACTTGCTTTTATCTCACAGTGTGGCTATATTACACTTTTTGCCACATGCTATACCTTTCTTATGTGTAAAAATTAAAGTAATTTTTTAAAAATAACTTCTCTTTAATAAAACCATGTTTTACAGGTATTTATGGGTATAGGAATTGTCTTACCTGTGTTATTTTCCAATTTCTTTGCCAGCAAAGTGCTTTTCCATTCTTCATCTTTTCTTTGGCTGCATTCATCAGTTGAAGTCATTAACATTATTTTATGTCCCATTCTTATATTATCCCACATCTTATATTCAGTAGCCTACTATTGGGGGGCATGATTTTAATGTTTAAAATGATAACTGCTGAAAGCACACATGATCTGATGACATCTTTAATTAGTTAGTAGTAGGTTGAAGTTACTGCTTCATTTTACAATGAATGGGTCAATCTACAGAAAAGTCAGTTTTTCTGTCCCTTTACAGAAATATTACACTTGAAAACACTTTTTTTTATATTAAAAACATTTTTTTAAATATTTTAATATGAAACAATATTTGAACAATTAAACCTTCTTGCGCATCAATGTGGCAGTATTTGTTTTTTAATTATAAAAATTCCAAACAGCACAGAAGTGCTCGTCCCCACAGTCATGTGGGAAAGTGCTTTATTTTGAGCTCAGGGTTTAAATACAATAATATGCATAACTGTCAAATATATTATGTAAATGACATAAAAAAACAAAAACAAATGCTGAATAAATATTATAAAATATATATATATAAAAAAAACCTGGTGTTGTGTCACTGGTGTTACCTTTAACAAAAATCTCTTATTTTGAAATAAAAATCACACTGTTGACATCAATTGACTACCTTCTTCCTATTTCCTGAAGATCCATGAAGAAAGACACATGGAAAGTCCACTATCTCTTTTCAGTTATCAGAAATTTTAATTAGAAAATCATAATTTCATATGAAGCTTTTAGTTGAAGTCACTGGTGTGACCTACTTTATTATTAGTGAATTTTAAAAAACTAGAATACAAATGGATTAAACTACTTAATTTAGTGAATATACCATGATTGACAACATGTGGATTGATACCTTGCAGCAGTCATAAAATGCATTTTTCATGAAAAATGTCACTGGTGTTACTGTCACTGGTGTTGTTTATAGAAAAAAAAAAAAAAACTTTATTCAAAGCTATTTATTTAGTTATTTTGCATAAAATAGCACTAAATAATGTGATTCTAACTTTTTTTCCTATCGTTAATCCTCCTTTGGTCAGATATGGCTAAATTGAGGGTATTTGGCTAAACTGAGAAGCAGCGACTTTATGGACAGCGTATTTTACAGACATTTTTAAAATGTTGTTTATGATCTTTTCATTGACACTTAGTGAAGCAGTCAGTAAAAGTCTTTGATTGTATAAAAAATGTAAAAAATTTAGTCTCCTCTCCTTGATTAGTTGAAGAATAAGTAGGCTATCTTTGGTCGTATCTGTCACTGGTGATTCATTGTGTCACTGTTGTTACTGTTTTTTTGTCTGTCTCATTAAATAAAATGTGTCATACGTGACATAATACTTTTACATTCATTGAATTCTGCTAAACTCAAGAATTAAGATGTAAAGGATTGCATTACTTGTTTATAACTGTTTTTCAAATATTTCCATTGTTATAGCAAATACATGCATAATAAATTAGCATAATTCAATCACTTTTAACTAACCTGATTAAAAAAAAAAAAACACACACAATCTCCTTATTTTTTTCATTATCTTTTTTTCTGTAACTCTGACTGCATGTGCTGAAAAAAATTGAGAAATATAATTTCATTAAAATGTTTAAAATGCCAGAGAAGTATGGTAACACCAGTGACAAAAAATGGTACATGCTGTCTTTAAATGCACAAAATAATAATAATAATAATAAATCATAAAGATGTCATTTGTATTCATAAAGTCAATGTGTAATATAATAATGTGGTCTAAGTTTAAACGTTAGAAAAAGAAATACATTTTGTCATACCAAAAGTGGACTTTTCTGTGGAATGACCCAAATTCAACTACTATTTTTACTTGAAGTAAAACCATAATATCAACCTGCACAACAAAACAATCATTCTGTAAATCCATTATCATGTTTAAAGGGATTTTTAAGGAACACAACCTCCTTTAAATCCAGTAGGTTTAGTTAGGGCCCAAGCGAAAATTTGCGCAGGGCCCTCTTGTTCTTCTAAGGATTATTAGGGCCCAAGCGAAAATTCGCGCAGGGCCCTCTTGTTCTTCTAAGGATTATTATTAGGGCCCAAGCGAAAATTCGCGCAGGGCCCTCTTGTTCTTCTAAGGATTATTAGGGCCCAAGCGAAAATTCGCGCAGGGCCCTCTTGTTCTTCTAAGGATTATTAGGGCCCAAGCGAATTAAGCGCGCAGGGCCCTCTTGTTCTTCTAAGGATTATTATTATTTTTATTTATTTATTTATTTATTTATTTTTTTCGTCTTCCGGGGCTTTTTGGGGGCCTTAACATGCTCAAAAACTCTTGAAAATTGGCACACACATTGGAATCCGCGGCCATTAGGACGCCCCAGAGGCTGGTATCCGGGCGTGGCAGGGGGGCTCGACAGCGCCCCCTTGAAAAAAGTCTGAAAATTTGGTCCATATATTAAACACGCTTGCACGTATTAGTATGAAACTCGGTACACATATAGACCTCATCGGGCCGAACAACTTTCGTACTCTAAGTTAAACGCCACGCCAACAGGAAGTCAGCTATTAAGGGTTGTTTGAAAAACGCATGCTCTGGAATTTGATATACTCCTCCTAGACGATTAATCTGATCGCCACCAAACTCGGTCAGCATGAAGTCAAGAGAGATGTAGACCTATGACAGGATTTTTGATATTTGAAATATTGTTGCCATGGCAACAGGTCAAACTGTAATAATATTCTTGAGTGTTTTTGAGGCTCTTAACATGCTTCAAATTGCATGAAACTCGACACACACATCAATATTGTCAACCAGTAGACATGGACAAAGCCATAGAAATGGGCGTGGTGAAGGGGCTCAGTAGCGCCACCTTTTGTCAAAAGTGGGGGGGTTAGTTTTTCCTACAGTCACCAAACTCGGTACACATATTGTACTCATCAAGCTGGACAATTTTCTAATTTACATTCATTAGCTCCGACCAACAGGAAGTCGGCTATTTTTGTTTGAATGTTAATTTTTTGAAAAAACAGGCTATGAATTTTATACTACTACTCCTACAGGGTTTATCCAATTTACACCAAGCTTTTTTTAACTTGTTGCTAACACATTGAAGTTGTTTAATTGCAAACGGATTTTGGATATCTCAAACGGTTTGGCCGTGGCGAGGCAACGAATTTATGGCAAGAAAAGGGAAACAAAGTGTTATAACTTCTGCATACATTAATTGATTTTGATGAAACTTTGGCTTAGTCTTCGTTGTACAAGGCTGATCACATGGATTTGACTATTGTGATTCAAAGTCATAGCGCCACCAACTGGAAGCAGAAAATGTGTCACTTTCAGCATACATTGAGATCACCCTCTTATTTTTACCTGATTTGCTTCAAAATTCATCAGAATAATGTTAAAACTTGGCACATGTAATCCTTTGAAAATGGGCAGGGAGGAGGGGCTCTATAGCGGCACCTTGTAGTGCAGTAAATGTGGAGTGAATTTGACATAGTCCTTTGATGTTTAACCATTTTAAGTGCCTATTGCCCGCTGTGCACAGTTGCCCTGAAGCCACCGGGGTGGCGGTGCCACCGGGCTTGGGCCCGCCATCGCTGCTCGCAGCTATATTTATTAGGGCCCAAGCGAAAATTCGCGCAGGGCCCTCTTGTTCTTCTAAGGATTATTAGGGCCCAAGCGAAAATTCGCGCAGGGCCCTCTTGTTCTTCTAAGGATTATTATTATTTTTTTATTTTTATTTTTTTTTCCGTCTTCCGGGGCTTTTTGGGGGCCTTAACATGCTCAAAAACTCTTGAAAATTGGCACACACATTGGAATCCGCGGCCATTAGGACGCCGGAGAGGCTGGTACCCGGGCGTGGCAGGGGGGCTCGACAGCGCCCCCTTGAAAAAAGTCTGAAAATTTGGTCCATATATTAAACATGCTTGCACGTATTAGTATGAAACTCGGTACACATATAGACCTCATCGGGCCGAACAACTTTCGCGCTCTAAGTTAATCGCCACGCCAACAGGAAGTCAGCTATTAAGGGTTGTTTGAAAAACGCATGCTCTGGAATTTGATATACTCCTCCTAGACGATTAATCCGATCGCCACCAAACTCGGTCAGCATGAAGTCAAGACACTGATGATTAAAAATTGCCAGGGGATTTTTGATATCTCGAACGGTTTGGCCGTGGCGAGGCAACGAATTTATGGCGAGAAAAAGGAAACAGGAAATGTGTTATAACGTCTTAATACATATATTGATCTTTATGAAACTTCACGAGTGTGTTCGTTATAGGAGTCTGATCACATGGATGTGACTATTGTGAGTCAAAGTTATAGCGCCACCAACTGGCAGCAGGAAGTGTATCACTTTTTGAAATGTTTTGAGATCACCCTCTTATTTTTACCTGATTTGCTTCAAACTTCATCAGTGTAATGTCAATACACAGCAGATGTAGACCTATGACAGGATTTTTGATATTTGAAATATTGTTGCCATGGCAACAGGTCAAACTGTAATAATATTCTTGAGTGTTTTTGAGGCTCTTAACATGCTTCAAATTGCATGAAACTCGACACACACATCAATATTGTCAACCAGTAGACATGGACAAAGCCATAGAAATGGGCGTGGTGGAGGGGCTCAGTAGCGCCACCTTTTGACAAAAGTGGGGGGGTTAGTTTTTCCTACAGTCACCAAACTCGGTACACATATTATTCTCTTCAAGCCGGAAAATTTTCTAATTTACATTCATTAGCTCCGACCAACAGGAAGTCAGCTATTTTGGTTTGAATGTTAATTTTTTGAAAAAACAGGCTATGAATTTTATACTACTACTCCTACAGGGTTTATCCAATTTACACCAAGCTTTTTTTAACTTGTTGCGAACACATTGAAGTTGTTTAATTGCAAACGGATTTTGGATATCTCAAACGGTTTGGCCGTGGCGAGGCAACGAATTTATGGCGAGAAAAGGGAAACAGGAAATGTGTTATAACTTCTGCATACATTGATTGATGTTTATGAAACTTCAGGAGTGTGTTGGTTGTAGTAGTCTGATCACATGGATGTAACTATTGTGAGTCAAAGTTATAGCGCCACCAAATGGCAGCAAGAAGTGTATCACTTTTAAAATGCTTTGAGATCACCCTCTTATTTTTACCTGATTTGCTTCAAACTTCATCAGTGTAATGTCAATACACAGCAGATGTAGACCTATGACAGGATTTTTGATATTTGAAATATTGTTGCCATGGCAACAGGTCAAACTGTAATAATGTTCTTGAGTGTTTTTGAGGCTCTTAACATGCTTCAAATTGCATGAAACTCGACACACACATCAATATTGTCAACCAGTAGACATGGACAAAGCCATAGAAATGGGCGTGGTGGAGGGGCTCAGTAGCGCCACCTTTTGACAAAAGTGGGGGGGTTAGTTTTTCCTACAGTCACCAAACTCGGTACACATATTATTCTCATCAAGCCGGACAATTTTCTAATTTACATTCATTAGCTCCGACCAACAGGAAGTCAGCTATTTTGGTTTGAATGTTAATTTTTTGAAAAAACAGGCTATGAATTTTATACTACTACTCCTACAGGGTTTATCCAATTTACACCAAGCTTTTTTTAACTTGTTGCAAACACATTGAAGTTGTTTAATTGCAAACGGATTTTGGATATCTCAAACGGTTTGGCCGTGGCGAGGCAACGAATTTATGGCGAGAAAAGGGAAACAGGAAATGTGTTATAACTTCTGCATACATTGATTGATGTTTATGAAACTTCAGGAGTGTGTTGGTTGTAGTAGTCTGATCACATGGATGTAACTATTGTGAGTCAAAGTTATAGCGCCACCAAATGGCAGCAAGAAGTGTATCACTTTTAAAATGCTTTGAGATCACCCTCTTATTTTTACCTGATTTGCTTCAAACTTCATCAGTGTAATGTCAATACACAGCAGATGTAGACCTATGACAGGATTTTTGATATTTGAAATATTGTTGCCATGGCAACAGGTCAAACTGTAATAATATTCTTGAGTGTTTTTGAGGCTCTTAACATGCTTCAAATTGCATGAAACTCGACACACACATCAATATTGTCAACCAGTAGACATGGACAAAGCCATAGAAATGGGCGTGGTGGAGGGGCTCAGTAGCGCCACCTTTTGACAAAAGTGGGGGGGTTAGTTTTTCCTACAGTCACCAAACTCGGTACACATATTATTCTCATCAAGCCGGACAATTTTCTAATTTACATTCATTAGCTCCGACCAACAGGAAGTCAGCTATTTTGGTTTGAATGTTAATTTTTTGAAAAAACAGGCTATGAATTTTATACTACTACTCCTACAGGGTTTATCCAATTTACACCAAGCTTTTTTAACTTGTTGCTAACACATTGAAGTTGTTTAATTGCAAACGGATTTTGGATATCTCAAACGGTTTGGCCGTGGCGAGGCAACGAATTTATGGCAAGAAAAGGGAAACAAAGTGTTATAACTTCTGCATACATTAATTGATTTTGATGAAACTTTGGCTTAGTCTTCGTTGTACAAGGCTGATCACATGGATTTGACTATTGTGATTCAAAGTCATAGCGCCACCAACTGGAAGCAGAAAATGTGTCACTTTCAGCATACATTGAGATCACCCTCTTATTTTTACCTGATTTGCTTCAAAATTCATCAGAATAATGTTAAAACTTGGCACATGTAATCCTTTGAAAATGGGCAGGGAGGAGGGGCTCTATAGCGGCACCTTGTAGTGCAGTAAATGTGGAGTGAATTTGACATAGTCCTTTGATGTTTAACCGTTTTAAGTGCCTATTGCCCGCTGTGCACAGTTGCCCTGAAGCCACCGGGGTGGCGGTGCCACCGGGCTTGGGCCCGCCATCGCTGCTCGCAGCTATATTTATTTATTTTTTATTTTTTATTTTTTTTCCGTCTTCCGGGGCTTTTTGGGGGCCTTAACATGCTCAAAAACTCTCGAAAATTGGCACACACATTGGAATCCGCGGCCATTAGGACGCCGGAGAGGCTGGTACCCGGGCGTGGCAGGGGGGCTCGACAGCGCCCCCTTGAAAAAAGTCTGAAAATTTGGTCCATATATTAAACATGCTTGCACGTATTAGTATGAAACTCGGTACACATATAGACCTCATCGGGCCGAACAACTTTCGCGCTCTAAGTTAATCGCCACGCCAACAGGAAGTCAGCTATTAAGGGTTGTTTGAAAAACGCATGCTCTGGAATTTGATATACTCCTCCTAGACGATTAATCCGATCGCCACCAAACTCGGTCAGCATGAAGTCAAGACACTGATGATTAAAAATTGCCAGGGGATTTTTGATATCTCGAACGGTTTGGCCGTGGCGAGGCAACGAATTTATGGCGAGAAAAAGGAAACAGGAAATGTGTTATAACGTCTTAATACATATATTGATCTTTATGAAACTTCACGAGTGTGTTCGTTATAGGAGTCTGATCACATGGATGTGACTATTGTGAGTCAAAGTTATAGCGCCACCAACTGGCAGCAGGAAGTGTATCACTTTTTGAAATGTTTTGAGATCACCCTCTTATTTTTACCTGATTTGCTTCAAACTTCATCAGTGTAATGTCAATACACAGCAGATGTAGACCTATGACAGGATTTTTGATATTTGAAATATTGTTGCCATGGCAACAGGTCAAACTGTAATAATATTCTTGAGTGTTTTTGAGGCTCTTAACATGCTTCAAATTGCATGAAACTCGACACACACATCAATATTGTCAACCAGTAGACATGGACAAAGCCATAGAAATGGGCGTGGTGGAGGGGCTCAGTAGCGCCACCTTTTGACAAAAGTGGGGGGTTAGTTTTTCCTACAGTCACCAAACTCGGTACACATATTATTCTCATCAAGCCGGACAATTTTCTAATTTACATTCATTAGCTCCGACCAACAGGAAGTCAGCTATTTTGGTTTGAATGTTAATTTTTTGAAAAAACAGGCTATGAATTTTATACTACTACTCCTACAGGGTTTATCCAATTTACACCAAGCTTTTTTTAACTTGTTGCGAACACATTGAAGTTGTTTAATTGCAAACGGATTTTGGATATCTCAAACGGTTTGGCCGTGGCGAGGCAACGAATTTATGGCGAGAAAAGGGAAACAGGAAATGTGTTATAACTTCTGCATACATTGATTGATGTTTATGAAACTTCAGGAGTGTGTTGGTTCTAGTAGTCTGATCACATGGATGTAACTATTGTGAGTCAAAGTTATAGCGCCACCAAATGGCAGCAAGAAGTGTATCACTTTTAAAATGCTTTGAGATCACCCTCTTATTTTTACCTGATTTGCTTCAAACTTCATCAGTGTAATGTCAATACACAGCAGATGTAGACCTATGACAGGATTTTTGATATTTGAAATATTGTTGCCATGGCAACAGGTCAAACTGTAATAATATTCTTGAGTGTTTTTGAGGCTCTTAACATGCTTCAAATTGCATGAAACTCGACACACACATCAATATTGTCAACCAGTAGACATGGACAAAGCCATAGAAATGGGCGTGGTGGAGGGGCTCAGTAGCGCCACCTTTTGACAAAAGTGGGGGGGTTAGTTTTTCCTACAGTCACCAAACTCGGTACACATATTATTCTCATCAAGCCGGACAATTTTCTAATTTACATTCATTAGCTCCGACCAACAGGAAGTCAGCTATTTTGGTTTGAATGTTAATTTTTTGAAAAAACAGGCTATGAATTTTATACTACTACTCCTACAGGGTTTATCCAATTTACACCAAGCTTTTTTAACTTGTTGCTAACACATTGAAGTTGTTTAATTGCAAACGGATTTTGGATATCTCAAACGGTTTGGCCGTGGCGAGGCAACGAATTTATGGCAAGAAAAGGGAAACAAAGTGTTATAACTTCTGCATACATTAATTGATTTTGATGAAACTTTGGCTTAGTCTTCGTTGTACAAGGCTGATCACATGGATTTGACTATTGTGATTCAAAGTCATAGCGCCACCAACTGGAAGCAGAAAATGTGTCACTTTCAGCATACATTGAGATCACCCTCTTATTTTTACCTGATTTGCTTCAAAATTCATCAGAATAATGTTAAAACTTGGCACATGTAATCCTTTGAAAATGGGCAGGGAGGAGGGGCTCTATAGCGGCACCTTGTAGTGCAGTAAATGTGGAGTGAATTTGACATAGTCCTTTGATGTTTAACCGTTTTAAGTGCCTATTGCCCGCTGTGCACAGTTGCCCTGAAGCCACCGGGGTGGCGGTGCCACCGGGCTTGGGCCCGCCATCGCTGCTCGCAGCTATATTTATTTATTTTTTTATTTTATTTTTTTTTTTCCGTCTTCCGGGGCTTTTTGGGGGCCTTAACATGCTCAAAAACTCTCGAAAATTGGCACACACATTGGAATCCGCGACCATTAGGACGCCGGAGAGGCTGGTACCCGGGCGTGGCAGGGGGGCTCGACAGCGCCCCCTTGAAAAAAGTCTGAAAATTTGGTCCATATATTAAACATGCTTGCACGTATTAGTATGAAACTCGGTACACATATAGACCTCATCGGGCCGAACAACTTTCGCGCTCTAAGTTAATCGCCACGCCAACAGGAAGTCAGCTATTAAGGGTTGTTTGAAAAACGCATGCTCTGGAATTTGATATACTCCTCCTAGACGATTAATCCGATCGCCACCAAACTCGGTCAGCATGAAGTCAAGACACTGATGATTAAAAATTGCCAGGGGATTTTTGATATCTCGAACGGTTTGGCCGTGGCGAGGCAACGAATTTATGGCGAGAAAAAGGAAACAGGAAATGTGTTATAACGTCTTAATACATATATTGATCTTTATGAAACTTCACGAGTGTGTTCGTTATAGGAGTCTGATCACATGGATGTGACTATTGTGAGTCAAAGTTATAGCGCCACCAACTGGCAGCAGGAAGTGTATCACTTTTTGAAATGTTTTGAGATCACCCTCTTATTTTTACCTGATTTGCTTCAAACTTCATCAGTGTAATGTCAATACACAGCAGATGTAGACCTATGACAGGATTTTTGATATTTGAAATATTGTTGCCATGGCAACAGGTCAAACTGTAATAATATTCTTGAGTGTTTTTGAGGCTCTTAACATGCTTCAAATTGCATGAAACTCGACACACACATCAATATTGTCAACCAGTAGACATGGACAAAGCCATAGAAATGGGCGTGGTGGAGGGGCTCAGTAGCGCCACCTTTTGACAAAAGTGGGGGGGTTAGTTTTTCCTACAGTCACCAAACTCGGTACACATATTATTCTCATCAAGCCGGACAATTTTCTAATTTACATTCATTAGCTCCGACCAACAGGAAGTCAGCTATTTTGGTTTGAATGTTAATTTTTTGAAAAAACAGGCTATGAATTTTATACTACTACTCCTACAGGGTTTATCCAATTTACACCAAGCTTTTTTTAACTTGTTGCGAACACATTGAAGTTGTTTAATTGCAAACGGATTTTGGATATCTCAAACGGTTTGGCCGTGGCGAGGCAACGAATTTATGGCGAGAAAAGGGAAACAGGAAATGTGTTATAACTTCTGCATACATTGATTGATGTTTATGAAACTTCAGGAGTGTGTTGGTTGTAGTAGTCTGATCACATGGATGTAACTATTGTGAGTCAAAGTTATAGCGCCACCAAATGGCAGCAAGAAGTGTATCACTTTTAAAATGCTTTGAGATCACCCTCTTATTTTTACCTGATTTGCTTCAAACTTCATCAGTGTAATGTCAATACACAGCAGATGTAGACCTATGACAGGATTTTTGATATTTGAAATATTGTTGCCACCGGGCTTGGGCCCGCCATCGCTGCTCGCAGCTATATTTATTTATTTTTTATTTTATTTTTTTTTCCGTCTTCCGGGGCTTTTTGGGGGCCTTAACATGCTCAAAAACTCTCGAAAATTGGCACACACATTGGAATCCGCGGCCATTAGGACGCCGGAGAGGCTGGTACCCGGGCGTGGCAGGGGGGCTCGACAGCGCCCCCTTGAAAAAAGTCTGAAAATTTGGTCCATATATTAAACATGCTTGCACGTATTAGTATGAAACTCGGTACACATATAGACCTCATCGGGCCGAACAACTTTCGCGCTCTAAGTTAATCGCCACGCCAACAGGAAGTCAGCTATTAAGGGTTGTTTGAAAAACGCATGCTCTGGAATTTGATATACTCCTCCTAGACGATTAATCCGATCGCCACCAAACTCGGTCAGCATGAAGTCAAGACACTGATGATTAAAAATTGCCAGGGGATTTTTGATATCTCGAACGGTTTGGCCGTGGCGAGGCAACGAATTTATGGCGAGAAAAAGGAAACAGGAAATGTGTTATAACGTCTTAATACATATATTGATCTTTATGAAACTTCACGAGTGTGTTCGTTATAGGAGTCTGATCACATGGATGTGACTATTGTGAGTCAAAGTTATAGCGCCACCAACTGGCAGCAGGAAGTGTATCACTTTTTGAAATGTTTTGAGATCACCCTCTTATTTTTACCTGATTTGCTTCAAACTTCATCAGTGTAATGTCAATACACAGCAGATGTAGACCTATGACAGGATTTTTGATATTTGAAATATTGTTGCCATGGCAACAGGTCAAACTGTAATAATATTCTTGAGTGTTTTTGAGGCTCTTAACATGCTTCAAATTGCATGAAACTCGACACACACATCAATATTGTCAACCAGTAGACATGGACAAAGCCATAGAAATGGGCGTGGTGGAGGGGCTCAGTAGCGCCACCTTTTGACAAAAGTGGGGGTTAGTTTTTCCTACAGTCACCAAACTCGGTACACATATTATTCTCATCAAGCCGGACAATTTTCTAATTTACATTCATTAGCTCCGACCAACAGGAAGTCAGCTATTTTGGTTTGAATGTTAATTTTTTGAAAAAACAGGCTATGAATTTTATACTACTACTCCTACAGGGTTTATCCAATTTACACCAAGCTTTTTTAACTTGTTGCGAACACATTGAAGTTGTTTAATTGCAAACGGATTTTGGATATCTCAAACGGTTTGGCCGTGGCGAGGCAACGAATTTATGGCGAGAAAAGGGAAACAGGAAATGTGTTATAACTTCTGCATACATTGATTGATGTTTATGAAACTTCAGGAGTGTGTTGGTTGTAGTAGTCTGATCACATGGATGTAACTATTGTGAGTCAAAGTTATAGCGCCACCAAATGGCAGCAAGAAGTGTATCACTTTTAAAATGCTTTGAGATCACCCTCTTATTTTTACCTGATTTGCTTCAAACTTCATCAGTGTAATGTCAATACACAGCAGATGTAGACCTATGACAGGATTTTTGATATTTGAAATATTGTTGCCATGGCAACAGGTCAAACTGTAATAATATTCTTGAGTGTTTTTGAGGCTCTTAACATGCTTCAAATTGCATGAAACTCGACACACACATCAATATTGTCAACCAGTAGACATGGACAAAGCCATAGAAATGGGCGTGGTGGAGGGGCTCAGTAGCGCCACCTTTTGACAAAAGTGGGGGTTAGTTTTTCCTACAGTCACCAAACTCGGTACACATATTATTCTCATCAAGCCGGACAATTTTCTAATTTACATTCATTAGCTCCGACCAACAGGAAGTCAGCTATTTTGGTTTGAATGTTAATTTTTTGAAAAAACAGGCTATGAATTTTATACTACTACTCCTACAGGGTTTATCCAATTTACACCAAGCTTTTTTTAACTTGTTGCTAACACATTGAAGTTGTTTAATTGCAAACGGATTTTGGATATCTCAAACGGTTTGGCCGTGGCGAGGCAACGAATTTATGGCAAGAAAAGGGAAACAAAGTGTTATAACTTCTGCATACATTAATTGATTTTGATGAAACTTTGGCTTAGTCTTCGTTGTACAAGGCTGATCACATGGATTTGACTATTGTGATTCAAAGTCATAGCGCCACCAACTGGAAGCAGAAAATGTGTCACTTTCAGCATACATTGAGATCACCCTCTTATTTTTACCTGATTTGCTTCAAAATTCATCAGAATAATGTTAAAACTTGGCACATGTAATCCTTTGAAAATGGGCAGGGAGGAGGGGCTCTATAGCGGCACCTTGTAGTGCAGTAAATGTGGAGTGAATTTGACATAGTCCTTTGATGTTTAACCGTTTTAAGTGCCTATTGCCCGCTGTGCACAGTTGCCCTGAAGCCACCGGGGTGGCGGTGCCACCGGGCTTGGGCCCGCCATCGCTGCTCGCAGCTATATTTATTTATTTTTTATTTTATTTTTTATTCCGTCTTCCGGGGCTTTTTGGGGCCCTTAACATGCTCAAAAACACTTGAAAATTGGCACACACATTGGAATCCGCGGCCATTAGGACGCCGGAGAGGCTGGTACCCGGGCGTGGCAGGGGGGCTCGACAGCGCCCCCTTGAAAAAAGTCTGAAAATTTGGTCCATATATTAAACATGCTTGCACGTATTAGTATGAAACTCGGTACACATATAGACCTCATCGGGCCGAACAACTTTCGCGCTCTAAGTTAATCGCCACGCCAACAGGAAGTCAGCTATTAAGGGTTGTTTGAAAAACGCATGCTCTGGAATTTGATATACTCCTCCTAGACGATTAATCCGATCGCCACCAAACTCGGTCAGCATGAAGTCAAGACACTGATGATTAAAAATTGCCAGGGGATTTTTGATATCTCGAACGGTTTGGCCGTGGCGAGGCAACGAATTTATGGCGAGAAAAAGGAAACAGGAAATGTGTTATAACGTCTTAATACATATATTGATCTTTATGAAACTTCACGAGTGTGTTCGTTATAGGAGTCTGATCACATGGATGTGACTATTGTGAGTCAAAGTTATAGCGCCACCAACTGGCAGCAGGAAGTGTATCACTTTTTGAAATGTTTTGAGATCACCCTCTTATTTTTACCTGATTTGCTTCAAACTTCATCAGTGTAATGTCAATACACAGCAGATGTAGACCTATGACAGGATTTTTGATATTTGAAATATTGTTGCCATGGCAACAGGTCAAACTGTAATAATATTCTTGAGTGTTTTTGAGGCTCTTAACATGCTTCAAATTGCATGAAACTCGACACACACATCAATATTGTCAACCAGTAGACATGGACAAAGCCATAGAAATGGGCGTGGTGGAGGGGCTCAGTAGCGCCACCTTTTGACAAAAGTGGGGGGGTTAGTTTTTCCTACAGTCACCAAACTCGGTACACATATTATTCTCATCAAGCCGGACAATTTTCTAATTTACATTCATTAGCTCCGACCAACAGGAAGTCAGCTATTTTGGTTTGAATGTTAATTTTTTGAAAAAACAGGCTATGAATTTTATACTACTACTCCTACAGGGTTTATCCAATTTACACCAAGCTTTTTTTAACTTGTTGCGAACACATTGAAGTTGTTTAATTGCAAACGGATTTTGGATATCTCAAACGGTTTGGCCGTGGCGAGGCAACGAATTTATGGCGAGAAAAGGGAAACAGGAAATGTGTTATAACTTCTGCATACATTGATTGATGTTTATGAAACTTCAGGAGTGTGTTGGTTGTAGTAGTCTGATCACATGGATGTAACTATTGTGAGTCAAAGTTATAGCGCCACCAAATGGCAGCAAGAAGTGTATCACTTTTAAAATGCTTTGAGATCACCCTCTTATTTTTACCTGATTTGCTTCAAACTTCATCAGTGTAATGTCAATACACAGCAGATGTAGACCTATGACAGGATTTTTGATATTTGAAATATTGTTGCCATGGCAACAGGTCAAACTGTAATAATATTCTTGAGTGTTTTTGAGGCTCTTAACATGCTTCAAATTGCATGAAACTCGACACACACATCAATATTGTCAACCAGTAGACATGGACAAAGCCATAGAAATGGGCGTGGTGGAGGGGCTCAGTAGCGCCACCTTTTGACAAAAGTGGGGGTTAGTTTTTCCTACAGTCACCAAACTCGGTACACATATTATTCTCATCAAGCCGGACAATTTTCTAATTTACATTCATTAGCTCCGACCAACAGGAAGTCAGCTATTTTGGTTTGAATGTTAATTTTTTGAAAAAACAGGCTATGAATTTTATACTACTACTCCTACAGGGTTTATCCAATTTACACCAAGCTTTTTTTAACTTGTTGCTAACACATTGAAGTTGTTTAATTGCAAACGGATTTTGGATATCTCAAACGGTTTGGCCGTGGCGAGGCAACGAATTTATGGCAAGAAAAGGGAAACAAAGTGTTATAACTTCTGCATACATTAATTGATTTTGATGAAACTTTGGCTTAGTCTTCGTTGTACAAGGCTGATCACATGGATTTGACTATTGTGATTCAAAGTCATAGCGCCACCAACTGGAAGCAGAAAATGTGTCACTTTCAGCATACATTGAGATCACCCTCTTATTTTTACCTGATTTGCTTCAAAATTCATCAGAATAATGTTAAAACTTGGCACATGTAATCCTTTGAAAATGGGCAGGGAGGAGGGGCTCTATAGCGGCACCTTGTAGTGCAGTAAATGTGGAGTGAATTTGACATAGTCCTTTGATGTTTAACCGTTTTAAGTGCCTATTGCCCGCTGTGCACAGTTGCCCTGAAGCCACCGGGGTGGCGGTGCCACCGGGCTTGGGCCCGCCATCGCTGCTCGCAGCTATATTTATTTATTTTTTATTTTATTTTTTTTTCCGTCTTCCGGGGCTTTTTGGGGGCCTTAACATGCTCAAAAACTCTCGAAAATTGGCACACACATTGGAATCCGCGGCCATTAGGACGCCGGAGAGGCTGGTACCCGGGCGTGGCAGGGGGGCTCGACAGCGCCCCCTTGAAAAAAGTCTGAAAATTTGGTCCATATATTAAACATGCTTGCACGTATTAGTATGAAACTCGGTACACATATAGACCTCATCGGGCCGAACAACTTTCGCGCTCTAAGTTAATCGCCACGCCAACAGGAAGTCAGCTATTAAGGGTTGTTTGAAAAACGCATGCTCTGGAATTTGATATACTCCTCCTAGACGATTAATCCGATCGCCACCAAACTCGGTCAGCATGAAGTCAAGACACTGATGATTAAAAATTGCCAGGGGATTTTTGATATCTCGAACGGTTTGGCCGTGGCGAGGCAACGAATTTATGGCGAGAAAAAGGAAACAGGAAATGTGTTATAACGTCTTAATACATATATTGATCTTTATGAAACTTCACGAGTGTGTTCGTTATAGGAGTCTGATCACATGGATGTGACTATTGTGAGTCAAAGTTATAGCGCCACCAACTGGCAGCAGGAAGTGTATCACTTTTTGAAATGTTTTGAGATCACCCTCTTATTTTTACCTGATTTGCTTCAAACTTCATCAGTGTAATGTCAATACACAGCAGATGTAGACCTATGACAGGATTTTTGATATTTGAAATATTGTTGCCATGGCAACAGGTCAAACTGTAATAATATTCTTGAGTGTTTTTGAGGCTCTTAACATGCTTCAAATTGCATGAAACTCGACACACACATCAATATTGTCAACCAGTAGACATGGACAAAGCCATAGAAATGGGCGTGGTGGAGGGGCTCAGTAGCGCCACCTTTTGACACAAGTGGGGGTTAGTTTTTCCTACAGTCACCAAACTCGGTACACATATTATTCTCATCAAGCCGGACAATTTTCTAATTTACATTCATTAGCTCCGACCAACAGGAAGTCAGCTATTTTGGTTTGAATGTTAATTTTTTGAAAAAACAGGCTATGAATTTTATACTACTACTCCTACAGGGTTTATCCAATTTACACCAAGCTTTTTTTAACTTGTTGCGAACACATTGAAGTTGTTTAATTGCAAACGGATTTTGGATATCTCAAACGGTTTGGCCGTGGCGAGGCAACGAATTTATGGCGAGAAAAGGGAAACAGGAAATGTGTTATAACTTCTGCATACATTGATTGATGTTTATGAAACTTCAGGAGTGTGTTGGTTGTAGTAGTCTGATCACATGGATGTAACTATTGTGAGTCAAAGTTATAGCGCCACCAAATGGCAGCAAGAAGTGTATCACTTTTAAAATGCTTTGAGATCACCCTCTTATTTTTACCTGATTTGCTTCAAACTTCATCAGTGTAATGTCAATACACAGCAGATGTAGACCTATGACAGGATTTTTGATATTTGAAATATTGTTGCCACCGGGCTTGGGCCCGCCATCGCTGCTCGCAGCTATATTTATTTATTTTTTATTTTATTTTTTTTTTCCGTCTTCCGGGGCTTTTTGGGGGCCTTAACATGCTCAAAAACTCTCGAAAATTGGCACACACATTGGAATCCGCGGCCATTAGGACGCCGGAGAGGCTGGTACCCGGGCGTGGCAGGGGGGCTCGACAGCGCCCCCTTGAAAAAAGTCTGAAAATTTGGTCCATATATTAAACATGCTTGCACGTATTAGTATGAAACTCGGTACACATATAGACCTCATCGGGCCGAACAACTTTCGCGCTCTAAGTTAATCGCCACGCCAACAGGAAGTCAGCTATTAAGGGTTGTTTGAAAAACGCATGCTCTGGAATTTGATATACTCCTCCTAGACGATTAATCCGATCGCCACCAAACTCGGTCAGCATGAAGTCAAGACACTGATGATTAAAAATTGCCAGGGGATTTTTGATATCTCGAACGGTTTGGCCGTGGCGAGGCAACGAATTTATGGCGAGAAAAAGGAAACAGGAAATGTGTTATAACGTCTTAATACATATATTGATCTTTATGAAACTTCACGAGTGTGTTCGTTATAGGAGTCTGATCACATGGATGTGACTATTGTGAGTCAAAGTTATAGCGCCACCAACTGGCAGCAGGAAGTGTATCACTTTTTGAAATGTTTTGAGATCACCCTCTTATTTTTACCTGATTTGCTTCAAACTTCATCAGTGTAATGTCAATACACAGCAGATGTAGACCTATGACAGGATTTTTGATATTTGAAATATTGTTGCCATGGCAACAGGTCAAACTGTAATAATATTCTTGAGTGTTTTTGAGGCTCTTAACATGCTTCAAATTGCATGAAACTCGACACACACATCAATATTGTCAACCAGTAGACATGGACAAAGCCATAGAAATGGGCGTGGTGGAGGGGCTCAGTAGCGCCACCTTTTGACAAAAGTGGGGGGGTTAGTTTTTCCTACAGTCACCAAACTCGGTACACATATTATTCTCATCAAGCCGGACAATTTTCTAATTTACATTCATTAGCTCCGACCAACAGGAAGTCAGCTATTTTGGTTTGAATGTTAATTTTTTGAAAAAACAGGCTATGAATTTTATACTACTACTCCTACAGGGTTTATCCAATTTACACCAAGCTTTTTTTAACTTGTTGCGAACACATTGAAGTTGTTTAATTGCAAACGGATTTTGGATATCTCAAACGGTTTGGCCGTGGCGAGGCAACGAATTTATGGCGAGAAAAGGGAAACAGGAAATGTGTTATAACTTCTGCATACATTGATTGATGTTTATGAAACTTCAGGAGTGTGTTGGTTGTAGTAGTCTGATCACATGGATGTAACTATTGTGAGTCAAAGTTATAGCGCCACCAAATGGCAGCAAGAAGTGTATCACTTTTAAAATGCTTTGAGATCACCCTCTTATTTTTACCTGATTTGCTTCAAACTTCATCAGTGTAATGTCAATACACAGCAGATGTAGACCTATGACAGGATTTTTGATATTTGAAATATTGTTGCCATGGCAACAGGTCAAACTGTAATAATATTCTTGAGTGTTTTTGAGGCTCTTAACATGCTTCAAATTGCATGAAACTCGACACACACATCAATATTGTCAACCAGTAGACATGGACAAAGCCATAGAAATGGGCGTGGTGGAGGGGCTCAGTAGCGCCACCTTTTGACAAAAGTGGGGGTTAGTTTTTCCTACAGTCACCAAACTCGGTACACATATTATTCTCATCAAGCCGGACAATTTTCTAATTTACATTCATTAGCTCCGACCAACAGGAAGTCAGCTATTTTGGTTTGAATGTTAATTTTTTGAAAAAACAGGCTATGAATTTTATACTACTACTCCTACAGGGTTTATCCAATTTACACCAAGCTTTTTTTAACTTGTTGCTAACACATTGAAGTTGTTTAATTGCAAACGGATTTTGGATATCTCAAACGGTTTGGCCGTGGCGAGGCAACGAATTTATGGCAAGAAAAGGGAAACAAAGTGTTATAACTTCTGCATACATTAATTGATTTTGATGAAACTTTGGCTTAGTCTTCGTTGTACAAGGCTGATCACATGGATTTGACTATTGTGATTCAAAGTCATAGCGCCACCAACTGGAAGCAGAAAATGTGTCACTTTCAGCATACATTGAGATCACCCTCTTATTTTTACCTGATTTGCTTCAAAATTCATCAGAATAATGTTAAAACTTGGCACATGTAATCCTTTGAAAATGGGCAGGGAGGAGGGGCTCTATAGCGGCACCTTGTAGTGCAGTAAATGTGGAGTGAATTTGACATAGTCCTTTGATGTTTAACCGTTTTAAGTGCCTATTGCCCGCTGTGCACAGTTGCCCTGAAGCCACCGGGGTGGCGGTGCCACCGGGCTTGGGCCCGCCATCGCTGCTCGCAGCTATATTTATTTATTTTTTATTTTATTTTTTTTTTCCGTCTTCCGGGGCTTTTTGGGGGCCTTAACATGCTCAAAAACTCTCGAAAATTGGCACACACATTGGAATCCGCGGCCATTAGGACGCCGGAGAGGCTGGTACCCGGGCGTGGCAGGGGGGCTCGACAGCGCCCCCTTGAAAAAGTCTGAAAATTTGGTCCATATATTAAACATGCTTGCACGTATTAGTATGAAACTCGGTACACATATAGACCTCATCGGGCCGAACAACTTTCGCGCTCTAAGTTAATCGCCACGCCAACAGGAAGTCAGCTATTAAGGGTTGTTTGAAAAACGCATGCTCTGGAATTTGATATACTCCTCCTAGACGATTAATCCGATCGCCACCAAACTCGGTCAGCATGAAGTCAAGACACTGATGATTAAAAATTGCCAGGGGATTTTTGATATCTCGAACGGTTTGGCCGTGGCGAGGCAACGAATTTATGGCGAGAAAAAGGAAACAGGAAATGTGTTATAACGTCTTAATACATATATTGATCTTTATGAAACTTCACGAGTGTGTTCGTTATAGGAGTCTGATCACATGGATGTGACTATTGTGAGTCAAAGTTATAGCGCCACCAACTGGCAGCAGGAAGTGTATCACTTTTTGAAATGTTTTGAGATCACCCTCTTATTTTTACCTGATTTGCTTCAAACTTCATCAGTGTAATGTCAATACACAGCAGATGTAGACCTATGACAGGATTTTTGATATTTGAAATATTGTTGCCATGGCAACAGGTCAAACTGTAATAATATTCTTGAGTGTTTTTGAGGCTCTTAACATGCTTCAAATTGCATGAAACTCGACACACACATCAATATTGTCAACCAGTAGACATGGACAAAGCCATAGAAATGGGCGTGGTGGAGGGGCTCAGTAGCGCCACCTTTTGACAAAAGTGGGGGTTAGTTTTTCCTACAGTCACCAAACTCGGTACACATATTATTCTCATCAAGCCGGACAATTTTCTAATTTACATTCATTAGCTCCGACCAACAGGAAGTCAGCTATTTTGGTTTGAATGTTAATTTTTTGAAAAAACAGGCTATGAATTTTATACTACTACTCCTACAGGGTTTATCCAATTTACACCAAGCTTTTTTTAACTTGTTGCGAACACATTGAAGTTGTTTAATTGCAAACGGATTTTGGATATCTCAAACGGTTTGGCCGTGGCGAGGCAACGAATTTATGGCGAGAAAAGGGAAACAGGAAATGTGTTATAACTTCTGCATACATTGATTGATGTTTATGAAACTTCAGGAGTGTGTTGGTTGTAGTAGTCTGATCACATGGATGTAACTATTGTGAGTCAAAGTTATAGCGCCACCAAATGGCAGCAAGAAGTGTATCACTTTTAAAATGCTTTGAGATCACCCTCTTATTTTTACCTGATTTGCTTCAAACTTCATCAGTGTAATGTCAATACACAGCAGATGTAGACCTATGACAGGATTTTTGATATTTGAAATATTGTTGCCATGGCAACAGGTCAAACTGTAATAATATTCTTGAGTGTTTTTGAGGCTCTTAACATGCTTCAAATTGCATGAAACTCGACACACACATCAATATTGTCAACCAGTAGACATGGACAAAGCCATAGAAATGGGCGTGGTGGAGGGGCTCAGTAGCGCCACCTTTTGACAAAAGTGGGGGTTAGTTTTTCCTACAGTCACCAAACTCGGTACACATATTATTCTCATCAAGCCGGACAATTTTCTAATTTACATTCATTAGCTCCGACCAACAGGAAGTCAGCTATTTTGGTTTGAATGTTAATTTTTTGAAAAAACAGGCTATGAATTTTATACTACTACTCCTACAGGGTTTATCCAATTTACACCAAGCTTTTTTTAACTTGTTGCTAACACATTGAAGTTGTTTAATTGCAAACGGATTTTGGATATCTCAAACGGTTTGGCCGTGGCGAGGCAACGAATTTATGGCAAGAAAAGGGAAACAAAGTGTTATAACTTCTGCATACATTAATTGATTTTGATGAAACTTTGGCTTAGTCTTCGTTGTACAAGGCTGATCACATGGATTTGACTATTGTGATTCAAAGTCATAGCGCCACCAACTGGAAGCAGAAAATGTGTCACTTTCAGCATACATTGAGATCACCCTCTTATTTTTACCTGATTTGCTTCAAAATTCATCAGAA
The DNA here is from genome assembly GCF_024489055.1 of Chanodichthys erythropterus. NCBI lineage: Eukaryota > Metazoa > Chordata > Actinopteri > Cypriniformes > Xenocyprididae > Chanodichthys > Chanodichthys erythropterus. Next base: position 46,165,970 of record NC_090236.1, read on the forward strand.
TAATGTTAAAACTTGGCACATGTAATCCTTTGAAAATGGGCAGGGAGGAGGGGCTCTATAGCGGCACCTTGTAGTGCAGTAAATGTGGAGTGAATTTGACATAGTCCTTTGATGTTTAACCGTTTTAAGTGCCTATTGCCCGCTGTGCACAGTTGCCCTGAAGCCACCGGGGTGGCGGTGCCACCGGGCTTGGGCCCGCCATCGCTGCTCGCAGCTATATTTATTTATTTTTTATTTTTTTTTTTTTTCCGTCTTCCGGGGCTTTTTGGGGGCCTTAACATGCTCAAAAACTCTCGAAAATTGGCACACACATTGGAATCCGCGGCCATTAGGACGCCGGAGAGGCTGGTACCCGGGCGTGGCAGGGGGGCTCGACAGCGCCCCCTTGAAAAAAGTCTGAAAATTTGGTCCATATATTAAACATGCTTGCACGTATTAGTATGAAACTCGGTACACATATAGACCTCATCGGGCCGAACAACTTTCGCGCTCTAAGTTAATCGCCACGCCAACAGGAAGTCAGCTATTAAGGGTTGTTTGAAAAACGCATGCTCTGGAATTTGATATACTCCTCCTAGACGATTAATCCGATCGCCACCAAACTCGGTCAGCATGAAGTCAAGACACTGATGATTAAAAATTGCCAGGGGATTTTTGATATCTCGAACGGTTTGGCCGTGGCGAGGCAACGAATTTATGGCGAGAAAAAGGAAACAGGAAATGTGTTATAACGTCTTAATACATATATTGATCTTTATGAAACTTCACGAGTGTGTTCGTTATAGGAGTCTGATCACATGGATGTGACTATTGTGAGTCAAAGTTATAGCGCCACCAACTGGCAGCAGGAAGTGTATCACTTTTTGAAATGTTTTGAGATCACCCTCTTATTTTTACCTGATTTGCTTCAAACTTCATCAGTGTAATGTCAATACACAGCAGATGTAGACCTATGACAGGATTTTTGATATTTGAAATATTGTTGCCATGGCAACAGGTCAAACTGTAATAATATTCTTGAGTGTTTTTGAGGCTCTTAACATGCTTCAAATTGCATGAAACTCGACACACACATCAATATTGTCAACCAGTAGACATGGACAAAGCCATAGAAATGGGCGTGGTGGAGGGGCTCAGTAGCGCCACCTTTTGACAAAAGTGGGGGTTAGTTTTTCCTACAGTCACCAAACTCGGTACACATATTATTCTCATCAAGCCGGACAATTTTCTAATTTACATTCATTAGCTCCGACCAACAGGAAGTCAGCTATTTTGGTTTGAATGTTAATTTTTTGAAAAAACAGGCTATGAATTTTATACTACTACTCCTACAGGGTTTATCCAATTTACACCAAGCTTTTTTAACTTGTTGCGAACACATTGAAGTTGTTTAATTGCAAACGGATTTTGGATATCTCAAACGGTTTGGCCGTGGCGAGGCAACGAATTTATGGCGAGAAAAGGGAAACAGGAAATGTGTTATAACTTCTGCATACATTGATTGATGTTTATGAAACTTCAGGAGTGTGTTGGTTGTAGTAGTCTGATCACATGGATGTAACTATTGTGAGTCAAAGTTATAGCGCCACCAAATGGCAGCAAGAAGTGTATCACTTTTAAAATGCTTTGAGATCACCCTCTTATTTTTACCTGATTTGCTTCAAACTTCATCAGTGTAATGTCAATACACAGCAGATGTAGACCTATGACAGGATTTTTGATATTTGAAATATTGTTGCCATGGCAACAGGTCAAACTGTAATAATATTCTTGAGTGTTTTTGAGGCTCTTAACATGCTTCAAATTGCATGAAACTCGACACACACATCAATATTGTCAACCAGTAGACATGGACAAAGCCATAGAAATGGGCGTGGTGGAGGGGCTCAGTAGCGCCACCTTTTGACAAAAGTGGGGGGTTAGTTTTTCCTACAGTCACCAAACTCGGTACACATATTATTCTCATCAAGCCGGACAATTTTCTAATTTACATTCATTAGCTCCGACCAACAGGAAGTCAGCTATTTTGGTTTGAATGTTAATTTTTTGAAAAAACAGGCTATGAATTTTATACTACTACTCCTACAGGGTTTATCCAATTTACACCAAGCTTTTTTTAACTTGTTGCTAACACATTGAAGTTGTTTAATTGCAAACGGATTTTGGATATCTCAAACGGTTTGGCCGTGGCGAGGCAACGAATTTATGGCAAGAAAAGGGAAACAAAGTGTTATAACTTCTGCATACATTAATTGATTTTGATGAAACTTTGGCTTAGTCTTCGTTGTACAAGGCTGATCACATGGATTTGACTATTGTGATTCAAAGTCATAGCGCCACCAACTGGAAGCAGAAAATGTGTCACTTTCAGCATACATTGAGATCACCCTCTTATTTTTACCTGATTTGCTTCAAAATTCATCAGAATAATGTTAAAACTTGGCACATGTAATCCTTTGAAAATGGGCAGGGAGGAGGGGCTCTATAGCGGCACCTTGTAGTGCAGTAAATGTGGAGTGAATTTGACATAGTCCTTTGATGTTTAACCGTTTTAAGTGCCTATTGCCCGCTGTGCACAGTTGCCCTGAAGCCACCGGGGTGGCGGTGCCACCGGGCTTGGGCCCGCCATCGCTGCTCGCAGCTATATTTATTTATTTTTTATTTTATTTTTTTTTTCCGTCTTCCGGGGCTTTTTGGGGGCCTTAACATGCTCAAAAACTCTCGAAAATTGGCACACACATTGGAATCCGCGGCCATTAGGACGCCGGAGAGGCTGGTACCCGGGCGTGGCAGGGGGGCTCGACAGCGCCCCCTTGAAAAAAGTCTGAAAATTTGGTCCATATATTAAACATGCTTGCACGTATTAGTATGAAACTCGGTACACATATAGACCTCATCGGGCCGAACAACTTTCGCGCTCTAAGTTAATCGCCACGCCAACAGGAAGTCAGCTATTAAGGGTTGTTTGAAAAACGCATGCTCTGGAATTTGATATACTCCTCCTAGACGATTAATCCGATCGCCACCAAACTCGGTCAGCATGAAGTCAAGACACTGATGATTAAAAATTGCCAGGGGATTTTTGATATCTCGAACGGTTTGGCCGTGGCGAGGCAACGAATTTATGGCGAGAAAAAGGAAACAGGAAATGTGTTATAACGTCTTAATACATATATTGATCTTTATGAAACTTCACGAGTGTGTTCGTTATAGGAGTCTGATCACATGGATGTGACTATTGTGAGTCAAAGTTATAGCGCCACCAACTGGCAGCAGGAAGTGTATCACTTTTTGAAATGTTTTGAGATCACCCTCTTATTTTTACCTGATTTGCTTCAAACTTCATCAGTGTAATGTCAATACACAGCAGATGTAGACCTATGACAGGATTTTTGATATTTGAAATATTGTTGCCATGGCAACAGGTCAAACTGTAATAATATTCTTGAGTGTTTTTGAGGCTCTTAACATGCTTCAAATTGCATGAAACTCGACACACACATCAATATTGTCAACCAGTAGACATGGACAAAGCCATAGAAATGGGCGTGGTGGAGGGGCTCAGTAGCGCCACCTTTTGACAAAAGTGGGGGTTAGTTTTTCCTACAGTCACCAAACTCGGTACACATATTATTCTCATCAAGCCGGACAATTTTCTAATTTACATTCATTAGCTCCGACCAACAGGAAGTCAGCTATTTTGGTTTGAATGTTAATTTTTTGAAAAAACAGGCTATGAATTTTATACTACTACTCCTACAGGGTTTATCCAATTTACACCAAGCTTTTTTTAACTTGTTGCGAACACATTGAAGTTGTTTAATTGCAAACGGATTTTGGATATCTCAAACGGTTTGGCCGTGGCGAGGCAACGAATTTATGGCGAGAAAAGGGAAACAGGAAATGTGTTATAACTTCTGCATACATTGATTGATGTTTATGAAACTTCAGGAGTGTGTTGGTTGTAGTAGTCTGATCACATGGATGTAACTATTGTGAGTCAAAGTTATAGCGCCACCAAATGGCAGCAAGAAGTGTATCACTTTTAAAATGCTTTGAGATCACCCTCTTATTTTTACCTGATTTGCTTCAAACTTCATCAGTGTAATGTCAATACACAGCAGATGTAGACCTATGACAGGATTTTTGATATTTGAAATATTGTTGCCACCGGGCTTGGGCCCGCCATCGCTGCTCGCAGCTATATTTATTTATTTTTTATTTTATTTTTTTTTCCGTCTTCCGGGGCTTTTTGGGGGCCTTAACATGCTCAAAAACTCTCGAAAATTGGCACACACATTGGAATCCGCGGCCATTAGGACGCCGGAGAGGCTGGTACCCGGGCGTGGCAGGGGGGCTCGACAGCGCCCCCTTGAAAAAAGTCTGAAAATTTGGTCCATATATTAAACATGCTTGCACGTATTAGTATGAAACTCGGTACACATATAGACCTCATCGGGCCGAACAACTTTCGCGCTCTAAGTTAATCGCCACGCCAACAGGAAGTCAGCTATTAAGGGTTGTTTGAAAAACGCATGCTCTGGAATTTGATATACTCCTCCTAGACGATTAATCCGATCGCCACCAAACTCGGTCAGCATGAAGTCAAGACACTGATGATTAAAAATTGCCAGGGGATTTTTGATATCTCGAACGGTTTGGCCGTGGCGAGGCAACGAATTTATGGCGAGAAAAAGGAAACAGGAAATGTGTTATAACGTCTTAATACATATATTGATCTTTATGAAACTTCACGAGTGTGTTCGTTATAGGAGTCTGATCACATGGATGTGACTATTGTGAGTCAAAGTTATAGCGCCACCAACTGGCAGCAGGAAGTGTATCACTTTTTGAAATGTTTTGAGATCACCCTCTTATTTTTACCTGATTTGCTTCAAACTTCATCAGTGTAATGTCAATACACAGCAGATGTAGACCTATGACAGGATTTTTGATATTTGAAATATTGTTGCCATGGCAACAGGTCAAACTGTAATAATATTCTTGAGTGTTTTTGAGGCTCTTAACATGCTTCAAATTGCATGAAACTCGACACACACATCAATATTGTCAACCAGTAGACATGGACAAAGCCATAGAAATGGGCGTGGTGGAGGGGCTCAGTAGCGCCACCTTTTGACAAAAGTGGGGGGGTTAGTTTTTCCTACAGTCACCAAACTCGGTACACATATTATTCTCATCAAGCCGGACAATTTTCTAATTTACATTCATTAGCTCCGACCAACAGGAAGTCAGCTATTTTGGTTTGAATGTTAATTTTTTGAAAAAACAGGCTATGAATTTTATACTACTACTCCTACAGGGTTTATCCAATTTACACCAAGCTTTTTTTAACTTGTTGCGAACACATTGAAGTTGTTTAATTGCAAACGGATTTTGGATATCTCAAACGGTTTGGCCGTGGCGAGGCAACGAATTTATGGCGAGAAAAGGGAAACAGGAAATGTGTTATAACTTCTGCATACATTGATTGATGTTTATGAAACTTCAGGAGTGTGTTGGTTGTAGTAGTCTGATCACATGGATGTAACTATTGTGAGTCAAAGTTATAGCGCCACCAAATGGCAGCAAGAAGTGTATCACTTTTAAAATGCTTTGAGATCACCCTCTTATTTTTACCTGATTTGCTTCAAACTTCATCAGTGTAATGTCAATACACAGCAGATGTAGACCTATGACAGGATTTTTGATATTTGAAATATTGTTGCCATGGCAACAGGTCAAACTGTAATAATATTCTTGAGTGTTTTTGAGGCTCTTAACATGCTTCAAATTGCATGAAACTCGACACACACATCAATATTGTCAACCAGTAGACATGGACAAAGCCATAGAAATGGGCGTGGTGGAGGGGCTCAGTAGCGCCACCTTTTGACAAAAGTGGGGGGGTTAGTTTTTCCTACAGTCACCAAACTCGGTACACATATTATTCTCATCAAGCCGGACAATTTTCTAATTTACATTCATTAGCTCCGACCAACAGGAAGTCAGCTATTTTGGTTTGAATGTTAATTTTTTGAAAAACAGGCTATGAATTTTATACTACTACTCCTACAGGGTTTATCCAATTTACACCAAGCTTTTTTTAACTTGTTGCTAACACATTGAAGTTGTTTAATTGCAAACGGATTTTGGATATCTCAAACGGTTTGGCCGTGGCGAGGCAACGAATTTATGGCAAGAAAAGGGAAACAAAGTGTTATAACTTCTGCATACATTAATTGATTTTGATGAAACTTTGGCTTAGTCTTCGTTGTACAAGGCTGATCACATGGATTTGACTATTGTGATTCAAAGTCATAGCGCCACCAACTGGAAGCAGAAAATGTGTCACTTTCAGCATACATTGAGATCACCCTCTTATTTTTACCTGATTTGCTTCAAAATTCATCAGAATAATGTTAAAACTTGGCACATGTAATCCTTTGAAAATGGGCAGGGAGGAGGGGCTCTATAGCGGCACCTTGTAGTGCAGTAAATGTGGAGTGAATTTGACATAGTCCTTTGATGTTTAACCGTTTTAAGTGCCTATTGCCCGCTGTGCACAGTTGCCCTGAAGCCACCGGGGTGGCGGTGCCACCGGGCTTGGGCCCGCCATCGCTGCTCGCAGCTATATTTATTTATTTTTTATTTTATTTTTTTTTTCCGTCTTCCGGGGCTTTTTGGGGGCCTTAACATGCTCAAAAACTCTCGAAAATTGGCACACACATTGGAATCCGCGGCCATTAGGACGCCGGAGAGGCTGGTACCCGGGCGTGGCAGGGGGGCTCGACAGCGCCCCCTTGAAAAAAGTCTGAAAATTTGGTCCATATATTAAACATGCTTGCACGTATTAGTATGAAACTCGGTACACATATAGACCTCATCGGGCCGAACAACTTTCGCGCTCTAAGTTAATCGCCACGCCAACAGGAAGTCAGCTATTAAGGGTTGTTTGAAAAACGCATGCTCTGGAATTTGATATACTCCTCCTAGACGATTAATCCGATCGCCACCAAACTCGGTCAGCATGAAGTCAAGACACTGATGATTAAAAATTGCCAGGGGATTTTTGATATCTCGAACGGTTTGGCCGTGGCGAGGCAACGAATTTATGGCGAGAAAAAGGAAACAGGAAATGTGTTATAACGTCTTAATACATATATTGATCTTTATGAAACTTCACGAGTGTGTTCGTTATAGGAGTCTGATCACATGGATGTGACTATTGTGAGTCAAAGTTATAGCGCCACCAACTGGCAGCAGGAAGTGTATCACTTTTTGAAATGTTTTGAGATCACCCTCTTATTTTTACCTGATTTGCTTCAAACTTCATCAGTGTAATGTCAATACACAGCAGATGTAGACCTATGACAGGATTTTTGATATTTGAAATATTGTTGCCATGGCAACAGGTCAAACTGTAATAATATTCTTGAGTGTTTTTGAGGCTCTTAACATGCTTCAAATTGCATGAAACTCGACACACACATCAATATTGTCAACCAGTAGACATGGACAAAGCCATAGAAATGGGCGTGGTGGAGGGGCTCAGTAGCGCCACCTTTTGACAAAAGTGGGGGGTTAGTTTTTCCTACAGTCACCAAACTCGGTACACATATTATTCTCATCAAGCCGGACAATTTTCTAATTTACATTCATTAGCTCCGACCAACAGGAAGTCAGCTATTTTGGTTTGAATGTTAATTTTTTGAAAAAACAGGCTATGAATTTTATACTACTACTCCTACAGGGTTTATCCAATTTACACCAAGCTTTTTTTAACTTGTTGCGAACACATTGAAGTTGTTTAATTGCAAACGGATTTTGGATATCTCAAACGGTTTGGCCGTGGCGAGGCAACGAATTTATGGCGAGAAAAGGGAAACAGGAAATGTGTTATAACTTCTGCATACATTGATTGATGTTTATGAAACTTCAGGAGTGTGTTGGTTGTAGTAGTCTGATCACATGGATGTAACTATTGTGAGTCAAAGTTATAGCGCCACCAAATGGCAGCAAGAAGTGTATCACTTTTAAAATGCTTTGAGATCACCCTCTTATTTTTACCTGATTTGCTTCAAACTTCATCAGTGTAATGTCAATACACAGCAGATGTAGACCTATGACAGGATTTTTGATATTTGAAATATTGTTGCCATGGCAACAGGTCAAACTGTAATAATATTCTTGAGTGTTTTTGAGGCTCTTAACATGCTTCAAATTGCATGAAACTCGACACACACATCAATATTGTCAACCAGTAGACATGGACAAAGCCATAGAAATGGGCGTGGTGGAGGGGCTCAGTAGCGCCACCTTTTGACAAAAGTGGGGGGTTAGTTTTTCCTACAGTCACCAAACTCGGTACACATATTATTCTCATCAAGCCGGACAATTTTCTAATTTACATTCATTAGCTCCGACCAACAGGAAGTCAGCTATTTTGGTTTGAATGTTAATTTTTTGAAAAAACAGGCTATGAATTTTATACTACTACTCCTACAGGGTTTATCCAATTTACACCAAGCTTTTTTTAACTTGTTGCTAACACATTGAAGTTGTTTAATTGCAAACGGATTTTGGATATCTCAAACGGTTTGGCCGTGGCGAGGCAACGAATTTATGGCAAGAAAAGGGAAACAAAGTGTTATAACTTCTGCATACATTAATTGATTTTGATGAAACTTTGGCTTAGTCTTCGTTGTACAAGGCTGATCACATGGATTTGACTATTGTGATTCAAAGTCATAGCGCCACCAACTGGAAGCAGAAAATGTGTCACTTTCAGCATACATTGAGATCACCCTCTTATTTTTACCTGATTTGCTTCAAAATTCATCAGAATAATGTTAAAACTTGGCACATGTAATCCTTTGAAAATGGGCAGGGAGGAGGGGCTCTATAGCGGCACCTTGTAGTGCAGTAAATGTGGAGTGAATTTGACATAGTCCTTTGATGTTTAACCGTTTTAAGTGCCTATTGCCCGCTGTGCACAGTTGCCCTGAAGCCACCGGGGTGGCGGTGCCACCGGGCTTGGGCCCGCCATCGCTGCTCGCAGCTATATTTATTTATTTTTTATTTTATTTTTTTTTTCCGTCTTCCGGGGCTTTTTGGGGGCCTTAACATGCTCAAAAACTCTCGAAAATTGGCACACACATTGGAATCCGCGGCCATTAGGACGCCGGAGAGGCTGGTACCCGGGCGTGGCAGGGGGGCTCGACAGCGCCCCCTTGAAAAAAGTCTGAAAATTTGGTCCATATATTAAACATGCTTGCACGTATTAGTATGAAACTCGGTACACATATAGACCTCATCGGGCCGAACAACTTTCGCGCTCTAAGTTAATCGCCACGCCAACAGGAAGTCAGCTATTAAGGGTTGTTTGAAAAACGCATGCTCTGGAATTTGATATACTCCTCCTAGACGATTAATCCGATCGCCACCAAACTCGGTCAGCATGAAGTCAAGACACTGATGATTAAAAATTGCCAGGGGATTTTTGATATCTCGAACGGTTTGGCCGTGGCGAGGCAACGAATTTATGGCGAGAAAAAGGAAACAGGAAATGTGTTATAACGTCTTAATACATATATTGATCTTTATGAAACTTCACGAGTGTGTTCGTTATAGGAGTCTGATCACATGGATGTGACTATTGTGAGTCAAAGTTATAGCGCCACCAACTGGCAGCAGGAAGTGTATCACTTTTTGAAATGTTTTGAGATCACCCTCTTATTTTTACCTGATTTGCTTCAAACTTCATCAGTGTAATGTCAATACACAGCAGATGTAGACCTATGACAGGATTTTTGATATTTGAAATATTGTTGCCATGGCAACAGGTCAAACTGTAATAATATTCTTGAGTGTTTTTGAGGCTCTTAACATGCTTCAAATTGCATGAAACTCGACACACACATCAATATTGTCAACCAGTAGACATGGACAAAGCCATAGAAATGGGCGTGGTGGAGGGGCTCAGTAGCGCCACCTTTTGACAAAAGTGGGGGTTAGTTTTTCCTACAGTCACCAAACTCGGTACACATATTATTCTCATCAAGCCGGACAATTTTCTAATTTACATTCATTAGCTCCGACCAACAGGAAGTCAGCTATTTTGGTTTGAATGTTAATTTTTTTGAAAAAACAGGCTATGAATTTTATACTACTACTCCTACAGGGTTTATCCAATTTACACCAAGCTTTTTTTAACTTGTTGCGAACACATTGAAGTTGTTTAATTGCAAACGGATTTTGGATACCTCAAACGGTTTGGCCGTGGCGAGGCAACGAATTTATGGCGAGAAAAGGGAAACAGGAAATGTGTTATAACTTCTGCATACATTGATTGATGTTTATGAAACTTCAGGAGTGTGTTGGTTGTAGTAGTCTGATCACATGGATGTAACTATTGTGAGTCAAAGTTATAGCGCCACCAAATGGCAGCAAGAAGTGTATCACTTTTAAAATGCTTTGAGATCACCCTCTTATTTTTACCTGATTTGCTTCAAACTTCATCAGTGTAATGTCAATACACAGCAGATGTAGACCTATGACAGGATTTTTGATATTTGAAATATTGTTGCCATGGCAACAGGTCAAACTGTAATAATATTCTTGAGTGTTTTTGAGGCTCTTAACATGCTTCAAATTGCATGAAACTCGACACACACATCAATATTGTCAAACCAGTAGACATGGACAAAGCCATAGAAATGGGCGTGGTGGAAGGGCTCAGTAGCGCCACCTTTTGACAAAAGTGGGGGTTAGTTTTTCCTACAGTCACCAAACTCGGTACACTTATGATTCTCATCAAGCCGGACAATTTTCTAATTTACATTCATTAGCTCCGACCAACAGGAAGTCAGCTATTTTGGTTTGAATGTTAATTTTTTGAAAAAACAGGCTATGAATTTTATACTACTACTCCTACAGGGTTTATCCAATTTACACCAAGCTTTTTTAACTTGTTGCTAACACATTGAAGTTGTTTAATTGCAAACGGATTTTGGATATCTCAAACGGTTTGGCCGTGGCGAGGCAACGAATTTATGGCAAGAAAAGGGAAACAAAGTGTTATAACTTCTGCATACATTAATTGATTTTGATGAAACTTTGGCTTAGTCTTCGTTGTACAAGGCTGATCACATGGATTTGACTATTGTGATTCAAAGTCATAGCGCCACCAACTGGAAGCAGAAAATGTGTCACTTTCAGCATACATTGAGATCACCCTCTTATTTTTACCTGATTTGCTTCAAAATTCATCAGAATAATGTTAAAACTTGGCACATGTAATCCTTTGAAAATGGGCAGGGAGGAGGGGCTCTATAGCGGCACCTTGTAGTGCAGTAAATGTGGAGTGAATTTGACATAGTCCTTTGATGTTTAACCGTTTTAAGTGCCTATTGCCCGCTGTGCACAGTTGCCCTGAAGCCACCGGGGTGGCGGTGCCACCGGGCTTGGGCCCGCCATCGCTGCTCGCAGCTATATTTATTTATTTTTTATTTTATTTATTTTTTCCGTCTTCCGGGGCTTTTTGGGGGCCTTAACATGCTCAAAAACTCTCGAAAATTGGCACACACATTGGAATCCGCGACCATTAGGACGCCGGAGAGGCTGGTACCCGGGCGTGGCAGGGGGGCTCGACAGCGCCCCCTTGAAAAAAGTCTGAAAATTTGGTCCATATATTAAACATGCTTGCACGTATTAGTATGAAACTCGGTACACATATAGACCTCATCGGGCCGAACAACTTTCGCGCTCTAAGTTAATCGCCACGCCAACAGGAAGTCAGCTATTAAGGGTTGTTTGAAAAACGCATGCTCTGGAATTTGATATACTCCTCCTAGACGATTAATCCGATCGCCACCAAACTCGGTCAGCATGAAGTCAAGACACTGATGATTAAAAATTGCCAGGGGATTTTTGATATCTCGAACAGTTTGGCCGTGGCGAGGCAACGAATTTATGGCGAGAAAAAGGAAACAGGAAATGTGTTATAACGTCTTAATACATATATTGATCTTTATGAAACTTCACGAGTGTGTTCGTTATAGGAGTCTGATCACATGGATGTGACTATTGTGAGTCAAAGTTATAGCGCCACCAACTGGCAGCAGGAAGTGTATCACTTTTTGAAATGTTTTGAGATCACCCTCTTATTTTTACCTGATTTGCTTCAAACTTCATCAGTGTAATGTCAATACACAGCAGATGTAGACCTATGACAGGATTTTTGATATTTGAAATATTGTTGCCATGGCAACAGGTCAAACTGTAATAATATTCTTGAGTGTTTTTGAGGCTCTTAACATGCTTCAAATTGCATGAAACTCGACACACACATCAATATTGTCAACCAGTAGACATGGACAAAGCCATAGAAATGGGCGTGGTGGAGGGGCTCAGTAGCGCCACCTTTTGACAAAAGTGGGGGGTTAGTTTTTCCTACAGTCACCAAACTCGGTACACATATTATTCTCATCAAGCCGGACAATTTTCTAATTTACATTCATTAGCTCCGACCAACAGGAAGTCAGCTATTTTGGTTTGAATGTTAATTTTTTGAAAAAACAGGCTATGAATTTTATACTACTACTCCTACAGGGTTTATCCAATTTACACCAAGCTTTTTTTAACTTGTTGCGAACACATTGAAGTTGTTTAATTGCAAACGGATTTTGGATATCTCAAACGGTTTGGCCGTGGCGAGGCAACGAATTTATGGCGAGAAAAGGGAAACAGGAAATGTGTTATAACTTCTGCATACATTGATTGATGTTTATGAAACTTCAGGAGTGTGTTGGTTGTAGTAGTCTGATCACATGGATGTAACTATTGTGAGTCAAAGTTATAGCGCCACCAAATGGCAGCAAGAAGTGTATCACTTTTAAAATGCTTTGAGATCACCCTCTTATTTTTACCTGATTTGCTTCAAACTTCATCAGTGTAATGTCAATACACAGCAGATGTAGACCTATGACAGGATTTTTGATATTTGAAATATTGTTGCCATGGCAACAGGTCAAACTGTAATAATATTCTTGAGTGTTTTTGAGGCTCTTAACATGCTTCAAATTGCATGAAACTCGACACACACATCAATATTGTCAACCAGTAGACATGGACAAAGCCATAGAAATGGGCGTGGTGGAGGGGCTCAGTAGCGCCACCTTTTGACAAAAGTGGGGGGTTAGTTTTTCCTACAGTCACCAAACTCGGTACACATATTATTCTCATCAAGCCGGACAATTTTCTAATTTACATTCATTAGCTCCGACCAACAGGAAGTCAGCTATTTTGGTTTGAATGTTAATTTTTTGAAAAAACAGGCTATGAATTTTATACTACTACTCCTACAGGGTTTATCCAATTTACACCAAGCTTTTTTTAACTTGTTGCTAACACATTGAAGTTGTTTAATTGCAAACGGATTTTGGATATCTCAAACGGTTTGGCCGTGGCGAGGCAACGAATTTATGGCAAGAAAAGGGAAACAAAGTGTTATAACTTCTGCATACATTAATTGATTTTGATGAAACTTTGGCTTAGTCTTCGTTGTACAAGGCTGATCACATGGATTTGACTATTGTGATTCAAAGTCATAGCGCCACCAACTGGAAGCAGAAAATGTGTCACTTTCAGCATACATTGAGATCACCCTCTTATTTTTACCTGATTTGCTTCAAAATTCATCAGAATAATGTTAAAACTTGGCACATGTAATCCTTTGAAAATGGGCAGGGAGGAGGGGCTCTATAGCGGCACCTTGTAGTGCAGTAAATGTGGAGTGAATTTGACATAGTCCTTTGATGTTTAACCGTTTTAAGTGCCTATTGCCCGCTGTGCACAGTTGCCCTGAAGCCACCGGGGTGGCGGTGCCACCGGGCTTGGGCCCGCCATCGCTGCTCGCAGCTATATTTATTTATTTTTTATTTTATTTATTTTTTCCGTCTTCCGGGGCTTTTTGGGGGCCTTAACATGCTCAAAAACTCTCGAAAATTGGCACACACATTGGAATCCGCGACCATTAGGACGCCGGAGAGGCTGGTACCCGGGCGTGGCAGGGGGGCTCGACAGCGCCCCCTTGAAAAAAGTCTGAAAATTTGGTCCATATATTAAACATGCTTGCACGTATTAGTATGAAACTCGGTACACATATAGACCTCATCGGGCCGAACAACTTTCGCGCTCTAAGTTAATCGCCACGCCAACAGGAAGTCAGCTATTAAGGGTTGTTTGAAAAACGCATGCTCTGGAATTTGATATACTCCTCCTAGACGATTAATCCGATCGCCACCAAACTCGGTCAGCATGAAGTCAAGACACTGATGATTAAAAATTGCCAGGGGATTTTTGATATCTCGAACGGTTTGGCCGTGGCGAGGCAACGAATTTATGGCGAGAAAAAGGAAACAGGAAATGTGTTATAACGTCTTAATACATATATTGATCTTTATGAAACTTCACGAGTGTGTTCGTTATAGGAGTCTGATCACATGGATGTGACTATTGTGAGTCAAAGTTATAGCGCCACCAACTGGCAGCAGGAAGTGTATCACTTTTTGAAATGTTTTGAGATCACCCTCTTATTTTTACCTGATTTGCTTCAAACTTCATCAGTGTAATGTCAATACACAGCAGATGTAGACCTATGACAGGATTTTTGATATTTGAAATATTGTTGCCATGGCAACAGGTCAAACTGTAATAATATTCTTGAGTGTTTTTGAGGCTCTTAACATGCTTCAAATTGCATGAAACTCGACACACACATCAATATTGTCAACCAGTAGACATGGACAAAGCCATAGAAATGGGCGTGGTGGAGGGGCTCAGTAGCGCCACCTTTTGACAAAAGTGGGGGTTAGTTTTTCCTACAGTCACCAAACTCGGTACACATATTATTCTCATCAAGCCGGACAATTTTCTAATTTACATTCATTAGCTCCGACCAACAGGAAGTCAGCTATTTTGGTTTGAATGTTAATTTTTTGAAAAAACAGGCTATGAATTTTATACTACTACTCCTACAGGGTTTATCCAATTTACACCAAGCTTTTTTAACTTGTTGCGAACACATTGAAGTTGTTTAATTGCAAACGGATTTTGGATATCTCAAACGGTTTGGCCGTGGCGAGGCAACGAATTTATGGCGAGAAAAGGGAAACAGGAAATGTGTTATAACTTCTGCATACATTGATTGATGTTTATGAAACTTCAGGAGTGTGTTGGTTGTAGTAGTCTGATCACATGGATGTAACTATTGTGAGTCAAAGTTATAGCGCCACCAAATGGCAGCAAGAAGTGTATCACTTTTAAAATGCTTTGAGATCACCCTCTTATTTTTACCTGATTTGCTTCAAACTTCATCAGTGTAATGTCAATACACAGCAGATGTAGACCTATGACAGGATTTTTGATATTTGAAATATTGTTGCCATGGCAACAGGTCAAACTGTAATAATATTCTTGAGTGTTTTTGAGGCTCTTAACATGCTTCAAATTGCATGAAACTCGACACACACATCAATATTGTCAACCAGTAGACATGGACAAAGCCATAGAAATGGGCGTGGTGGAGGGGCTCAGTAGCGCCACCTTTTGACAAAAGTGGGGGTTAGTTTTTCCTACAGTCACCAAACTCGGTACACATATTATTCTCATCAAGCCGGACAATTTTCTAATTTACATTCATTAGCTCCGACCAACAGGAAGTCAGCTATTTTGGTTTGAATGTTAATTTTTTGAAAAAACAGGCTATGAATTTTATACTACTACTCCTACAGGGTTTATCCAATTTACACCAAGCTTTTTTAACTTGTTGCTAACACATTGAAGTTGTTTAATTGCAAACGGATTTTGGATATCTCAAACGGTTTGGCCGTGGCGAGGCAACGAATTTATGGCAAGAAAAGGGAAACAAAGTGTTATAACTTCTGCATACATTAATTGATTTTGATGAAACTTTGGCTTAGTCTTCGTTGTACAAGGCTGATCACATGGATTTGACTATTGTGATTCAAAGTCATAGCGCCACCAACTGGAAGTAGAAAATGTGTCACTTTCAGCATACATTGAGATCACCCTCTTATTTTTACCTGATTTGCTTCAAAATTCATCAGAATAATGTTAAAACTTGGCACATGTAATCCTTTGAAAATGGGCAGGGAGGAAGGGGTCTATAGCGGCACCTTGTAGTGCAGTAAATGTGGAGTGAATTTGACATAGTCCTTTGATGTTTAACCGTTTTAAGTGCCTATTGCCCGCTGTGCACAGTTGCCCTGAAGCCACCGGGGTGGCGGTGCCACCGGGCTTGGGCCCGCCATCGCTGCTCGCAGCTATATTTAGGGCCCAAGCGAAAATTCGCGCAGGGCCCTCTTGTTCTTCTAAGGATTATTAGGGCCCAAGCGAAAATTCGCGCAGGGCCCTCTTGTTCTTCTAAGGATTATTATTATTATTATTTTTTTTTTTTTTTTTTTTTTTTCCGTCTTCCGGGGCTTTTTGGGGGCCTTAACATGCTCAAAAACTCTTGAAAATTGGCACACACATTGGAATCCGCGGCCATTAGGACGCCGGAGAGGCTGGTACCCGGGCGTGGCAGGGGGGCTCGACAGCGCCCCCTTGAAAAAAGTCTGAAAATTTGGTCCATATATTAAACATGCTTGCACGTATTAGTATGAAACTCGGTACACATATAGACCTCATAGGGCCGAACAACTTTCGCGCTCTAAGTTAATCGCCACGCCAACAGGAAGTCAGCTATTAAGGGTTGTTTGAAAAACGCATGCTCTGGAATTTGATATACTCCTCCTAGACGATTAATCCGATCGCCACCAAACTCGGTCAGCATGAAGTCAAGACACTGATGATTAAAAATTGCCAGGGGATTTTTGATATCTCGAACGGTTTGGCCGTGGCGAGGCAACGAATTTATGGCGAGAAAAAGGAAACAGGAAATGTGTTATAACGTCTTAATACATATATTGATCTTTATGAAACTTCACGAGTGTGTTCGTTATAGGAGTCTGATCACATGGATGTGACTATTGTGAGTCAAAGTTATAGCGCCACCAACTGGCAGCAGGAAGTGTATCACTTTTTGAAATGTTTTGAGATCACCCTCTTATTTTTACCTGATTTGCTTCAAACTTCATCAGTGTAATGTCAATACACAGCAGATGTAGACCTATGACAGGATTTTTGATATTTGAAATATTGTTGCCATGGCAACAGGTCAAACTGTAATAATATTCTTGAGTGTTTTTGAGGCTCTTAACATGCTTCAAATTGCATGAAACTCGACACACACATCAATATTGTCAACCAGTAGACATGGACAAAGCCATAGAAATGGGCGTGGTGGAGGGGCTCAGTAGCGCCACCTTTTGACAAAAGTGGGGGGGTTAGTTTTTCCTACAGTCACCAAACTCGGTACACATATTATTCTCATCAAGCCGGACAATTTTCTAATTTACATTCATTAGCTCCGACCAACAGGAAGTCAGCTATTTTGGTTTGAATGTTAATTTTTTGAAAAAACAGGCTATGAATTTTATACTACTACTCCTACAGGGTTTATCCAATTTACACCAAGCTTTTTTAACTTGTTGCGAACACATTGAAGTTGTTTAATTGCAAACGGATTTTGGATATCTCAAACGGTTTGGCCGTGGTGAGGCAACGAATTTATGGCGAGAAAAGGGAAACAGGAAATGTGTTATAACTTCTGCATACATTGATTGATGTTTATGAAACTTCAGGAGTGTGTTGGTTGTAGTAGTCTGATCACATGGATGTAACTATTGTGAGTCAAAGTTATAGCGCCACCAAATGGCAGCAAGAAGTGTATCACTTTTAAAATGCTTTGAGATCACCCTCTTATTTTTACCTGATTTGCTTCAAACTTCATCAGTGTAATGTCAATACACAGCAGATGTAGACCTATGACAGGATTTTTGATATTTGAAATATTGTTGCCATGGCAACAGGTCAAACTGTAATAATATTCTTGAGTGTTTTTGAGGCTCTTAACATGCTTCAAATTGCATGAAACTCGACACACACATCAATATTGTCAAACCAGTAGACATGGACAAAGCCATAGAAATGGGCGTGGTGGAGGGGCTCAGTAGCGCCACCTTTTGACAAAAGTGGGGGTTAGTTTTTCCTACAGTCACCAAACTCGGTACACATATTATTCTCATCAAGCCGGACAATTTTCTAATTTACATTCATTAGCTCCGACCAACAGGAAGTCAGCTATTTTGGTTTGAATGTTAATTTTTTGAAAAAACAGGCTATGAATTTTATACTACTACTCCTACAGGGTTTATCCAATTTACACCAAGCTTTTTTTAACTTGTTGCTAACACATTGAAGTTGTTTAATTGCAAACGGATTTTGGATATCTCAAACGGTTTGGCCGTGGCGAGGCAACGAATTTATGGCAAGAAAAGGGAAACAAAGTGTTATAACTTCTGCATACATTAATTGATTTTGATGAAACTTTGGCTTAGTCTTCGTTGTACAAGGCTGATCACATGGATTTGACTATTGTGATTCAAAGTCATAGCGCCACCAACTGGAAGCAGAAAATGTGTCACTTTCAGCATACATTGAGATCACCCTCTTATTTTTACCTGATTTGCTTCAAAATTCATCAGAATAATGTTAAAACTTGGCACATGTAATCCTTTGAAAATGGGCAGGGAGGAGGGGCTCTATAGCGGCACCTTGTAGTGCAGTAAATGTGGAGTGAATTTGACATAGTCCTTTGATGTTTAACCGTTTTAAGTGCCTATTGCCCGCTGTGCACAGTTGCCCTGAAGCCACCGGGGTGGCGGTGCCACCGGGCTTGGGCCCGCCATCGCTGCTCGCAGCTATATTTATTTATTTTTTTTTTTTTTTTTTTTTTCCGTCTTCCGGGGCTTTTTGGGGGCCTTAACATGCTCAAAAACTCTTGAAAATTGGCACACACATTGGAATCCGCGGCCATTAGGACGCCGGAGAGGCTGGTACCCGGGCGTGGCAGGGGGGCTCAACAGCGCCCCCTTGAAAAAAGTCTGAAAATTTGGTCCATATATTAAACATGCTTGCACGTATTAGTATGAAACTCGGTACACATATAGACCTCATCGGGCCGAACAACTTTCGCGCTCTAAGTTAATCGCCACGCCAACAGGAAGTCAGCTATTAAGGGTTGTTTGAAAAACGCATGCTCTGGAATTTGATATACTCCTCCTAGACGATTAATCCGATCGCCACCAAACTCGGTCAGCATGAAGTCAAGACACTGATGATTAAAAATTGCCAGGGGATTTTTGATATCTCGAACGGTTTGGCCGTGGCGAGGCAACGAATTTATGGCGAGAAAAAGGAAACAGGAAATGTGTTATAACGTCTTAATACATATATTGATCTTTATGAAACTTCACGAGTGTGTTCGTTATAGGAGTCTGATCACATGGATGTGACTATTGTGAGTCAAAGTTATAGCGCCACCAACTGGCAGCAGGAAGTGTATCACTTTTTGAAATGTTTTGAGATCACCCTCTTATTTTTACCTGATTTGCTTCAAACTTCATCAGTGTAATGTCAATACACAGCAGATGTAGACCTATGACAGGATTTTTGATATTTGAAATATTGTTGCCATGGCAACAGGTCAAACTGTAATAATATTCTTGAGTGTTTTTGAGGCTCTTAACATGCTTCAAATTGCATGAAACTCGACACACACATCAATATTGTCAACCAGTAGACATGGACAAAGCCATAGAAATGGGCGTGGTGGAGGGGCTCAGTAGCGCCACCTTTTGACAAAAGTGGGGGTTAGTTTTTCCTACAGTCACCAAACTCGGTACACATATTATTCTCATCAAGCCGGACAATTTTCTAATTTACATTCATTAGCTCCGACCAACAGGAAGTCAGCTATTTTGGTTTGAATGTTAATTTTTTGAAAAAACAGGCTATGAATTTTATACTACTACTCCTACAGGGTTTATCCAATTTACACCAAGCTTTTTTTAACTTGTTGCGAACACATTGAAGTTGTTTGAGATATCCAAAATCCGTTTGCAATTAAACGGTTTGGCCGTGGCGAGGCAACGAATTTATGGCGAGAAAAGGGAAACAGGAAATGTGTTATAACTTCTGCATACATTGATTGATGTTTATGAAACTTCAGGAGTGTGTTGGTTGTAGTAGTCTGATCACATGGATGTAACTATTGTGAGTCAAAGTTATAGCGCCACCAAATGGCAGCAAGAAGTGTATCACTTTTAAAATGCTTTGAGATCACCCTCTTATTTTTACCTGATTTGCTTCAAACTTCATCAGTGTAATGTCAATACACAGCAGATGTAGACCTATGACAGGATTTTTGATATTTGAAATATTGTTGCCATGGCAACAGGTCAAACTGTAATAATATTCTTGAGTGTTTTTGAGGCTCTTAACATGCTTCAAATTGCATGAAACTCGACACACACATCAATATTGTCAACCAGTAGACATGGACAAAGCCATAGAAATGGGCGTGGTGGAGGGGCTCAGTAGCGCCACCTTTTGACAAAAGTGGGGGTTAGTTTTTCCTACAGTCACCAAACTCGGTACACATATTATTCTCATCAAGCCGGACAATTTTCTAATTTACATTCATTAGCTCCGACCAACAGGAAGTCAGCTATTTTGGTTTGAATGTTAATTTTTTGAAAAAACAGGCTATGAATTTTATACTACTACTCCTACAGGGTTTATCCAATTTACACCAAGCTTTTTTTAACTTGTTGCTAACACATTGAAGTTGTTTAATTGCAAACGGATTTTGGATATCTCAAACGGTTTGGCCGTGGCGAGGCAACGAATTTATGGCAAGAAAAGGGAAACAAAGTGTTATAACTTCTGCATACATTAATTGATTTTGATGAAACTTTGGCTTAGTCTTCGTTGTACAAGGCTGATCACATGGATTTGACTATTGTGATTCAAAGTCATAGCGCCACCAACTGGAAGTAGAAAATGTGTCACTTTCAGCATACATTGAGATCACCCTCTTATTTTTACCTGATTTGCTTCAAAATTCATCAGAATAATGTTAAAACTTGGCACATGTAATCCTTTGAAAATGGGCAGGGAGGAAGGGGTCTATAGCGGCACCTTGTAGTGCAGTAAATGTGGAGTGAATTTGACATAGTCCTTTGATGTTTAACCGTTTTAAGTGCCTATTGCCCGCTGTGCACAGTTGCCCTGAAGCCACCGGGGTGGCGGTGCCACCGGGCTTGGGCCCGCCATCGCTGCTCGCAGCTATATTTAGGGCCCAAGCGAAAATTCGCGCAGGGCCCTCTTGTTCTTCTAAGGATTATTAGGGCCCAAGCGAAAATTCGCGCAGGGCCCTCTTGTTCTTCTAAGGATTATTATTATTATTATTTTTTTTTTTTTTTTTTTTTTACGTCTTCCGGGGCTTTTTGGGGGCCTTAACATGCTCAAAAACTCTTGAAAATTGGCACACACATTGGAATCCGCGGCCATTAGGACGCCGGAGAGGCTGGTACCCGGGCGTGGCAGGGGGGCTCGACAGCGCCCCCTTGAAAAAAGTCTGAAAATTTGGTCCATATATTAAACATGCTTGCACGTATTAGTATGAAACTCGGTACACATATAGACCTCATCGGGCCGAACAACTTTCGCGCTCTAAGTTAATCGCCACGCCAACAGGAAGTCAGCTATTAAGGGTTGTTTGAAAAACGCATGCTCTGGAATTTGATATACTCCTCCTAGACGATTAATCCGATCGCCACCAAACTCGGTCAGCATGAAGTCAAGACACTGATGATTAAAAATTGCCAGGGGATTTTTGATATCTCGAACGGTTTGGCCGTGGCGAGGCAACGAATTTATGGCGAGAAAAAGGAAACAGGAAATGTGTTATAACGTCTTAATACATATATTGATCTTTATGAAACTTCACGAGTGTGTTCGTTATAGGAGTCTGATCACATGGATGTGACTATTGTGAGTCAAAGTTATAGCGCCACCAACTGGCAGCAGGAAGTGTATCACTTTTTGAAATGTTTTGAGATCACCCTCTTATTTTTACCTGATTTGCTTCAAACTTCATCAGTGTAATGTCAATACACAGCAGATGTAGACCTATGACAGGATTTTTGATATTTGAAATATTGTTGCCATGGCAACAGGTCAAACTGTAATAATATTCTTGAGTGTTTTTGAGGCTCTTAACATGCTTCAAATTGCATGAAACTCGACACACACATCAATATTGTCAACCAGTAGACATGGACAAAGCCATAGAAATGGGCGTGGTGGAGGGGCTCAGTAGCGCCACCTTTTGACAAAAGTGGGGGTTAGTTTTTCCTACAGTCACCAAACTCGGTACACATATTATTCTCATCAAGCCGGACAATTTTCTAATTTACATTCATTAGCTCCGACCAACAGGAAGTCAGCTATTTTGGTTTGAATGTTAATTTTTTGAAAAAACAGGCTATGAATTTTATACTACTACTCCTACAGGGTTTATCCAATTTACACCAAGCTTTTTTTAACTTGTTGCGAACACATTGAAGTTGTTTAATTGCAAACGGATTTTGGATATCTCAAACGGTTTGGCCGTGGCGAGGCAACGAATTTATGGCAAGAAAAGGGCAACAAAGTGTTATAACTTCTGCATACATTAATTGATTTTGATGAAACTTTGGCTCAGTCTTCGTTGTACAAGGCTGATCACATGGATTTGACTATTGTGATTCAAAGTCATAGCGCCACCAACTGGAAGCAGAAAATGTGTCACTTTCAGCATACATTGAGATCACCCTCTTATTTTTACCTGATTTGCTTCAAAATTAATCAGAATAATGTTAAAACTTGGCACATGTAATCCTTTGAAAATGGGCAGGGAGGAGGGGCTCTATAACGGCACCTTGTAGTGCAGTAAATGTAGAGTGAATTTGACATAGTCCTTTGATGTTTAACCGTTTTAAGTGCCTATTGCCCGCTGTGCACAGTTGCCCTGAAGCCACCGGGGTGGCGGTGCCACCGGGCTTGGGCCCGCCATCGCTGCTCGCAGCTATATTTAGGGCCCAAGCGAAAATTCGCGCAGGGCCCTCTTGTTCTTCTAAGGATTATTATTATTATTTTTTTTTATTTTTTTTTTTTCCGTCTTCCGGGGCTTTTTGGGGGCCTTAACATGCTCAAAAACTCTTGAAAATTGGCACACACATTGGAATCCGCGGCCATTAGGACGCCGGAGAGGCTGGTACCCGGGCGTGGCAGGGGGGCTCGACAGCGCCCCCTTGAAAAAAGTCTGAAAATTTGGTCCATATATTAAACATGCTTGCACGTATTAGTATGAAACTCGGTACACATATAGACCTCATCGGGCCGAACAACTTTCGCGCTCTAAGTTAATCGCCACGCCAACAGGAAGTCAGCTATTAAGGGTTGTTTGAAAAACGCATGCTCTGGAATTTGATATACTCCTCCTAGACGATTAATCCGATCGCCACCAAACTCGGTCAGCATGAAGTCAAGACACTGATGATTAAAAATTGCCAGGGGATTTTTGATATCTCGAACGGTTTGGCCGTGGCGAGGCAACGAATTTATGGCGAGAAAAAGGAAACAGGAAATGTGTTATAACGTCTTAATACATATATTGATCTTTATGAAACTTCACGAGTGTGTTCGTTATAGGAGTCTGATCACATGGATGTGACTATTGTGAGTCAAAGTTATAGCGCCACCAACTGGCAGCAGGAAGTGTATCACTTTTTGAAATGTTTTGAGATCACCCTCTTATTTTTACCTGATTTGCTTCAAACTTCATCAGTGTAATGTCAATACACAGCAGATGTAGACCTATGACAGGATTTTTGATATTTGAAATATTGTTGCCATGGCAACAGGTCAAACTGTAATAATATTCTTGAGTGTTTTTGAGGCTCTTAACATGCTTCAAATTGCATGAAACTCGACACACACATCAATATTGTCAACCAGTAGACATGGACAAAGCCATAGAAATGGGCGTGGTGGAGGGGCTCAGTAGCGCCACCTTTTGACAAAAGTGGGGGGGTTAGTTTTTCCTACAGTCACCAAACTCGGTACACATATTATTCTCATCAAGCCGGACAATTTTCTAATTTACATTCATTAGCTCCGACCAACAGGAAGTCAGCTATTTTGGTTTGAATGTTAATTTTTTGAAAAAACAGGCTATGAATTTTATACTACTACTCCTACAGGGTTTATCCAATTTACACCAAGCTTTTTTTAACTTGTTGCGAACACATTGAAGTTGTTTGAGATATCCAAAATCCGTTTGCAATTAAACGGTTTGGCCGTGGCGAGGCAACGAATTTATGGCGAGAAAAGGGAAACAGGAAATGTGTTATAACTTCTGCATACATTGATTGATGTTTATGAAACTTCAGGAGTGTGTTGGTTGTAGTAGTCTGATCACATGGATGTAACTATTGTGAGTCAAAGTTATAGCGCCACCAAATGGCAGCAAGAAGTGTATCACTTTTAAAATGCTTTGAGATCACCCTCTTATTTTTACCTGATTTGCTTCAAACTTCATCAGTGTAATGTCAATACACAGCAGATGTAGACCTATGACAGGATTTTTGATATTTGAAATATTGTTGCCATGGCAACAGGTCAAACTGTAATAATATTCTTGAGTGTTTTTGAGGCTCTTAACATGCTTCAAATTGCATGAAACTCGACACACACATCAATATTGTCAACCAGTAGACATGGACAAAGCCATAGAAATGGGCGTGGTGGAGGGGCTCAGTAGCGCCACCTTTTGACAAAAGTGGGGGTTAGTTTTTCCTACAGTCACCAAACTCGGTACACATATTATTCTCATCAAGCCGGACAATTTTCTAATTTACATTCATTAGCTCCGACCAACAGGAAGTCAGCTATTTTGGTTTGAATGTTAATTTTTTGAAAAAACAGGCTATGAATTTTATACTACTACTCCTACAGGGTTTATCCAATTTACACCAAGCTTTTTTAACTTGTTGCTAACACATTGAAGTTGTTTAATTGCAAACGGATTTTGGATATCTCAAACGGTTTGGCCGTGGCGAGGCAACGAATTTATGGCAAGAAAAGGGAAACAAAGTGTTATAACTTCTGCATACATTAATTGATTTTGATGAAACTTTGGCTTAGTCTTCGTTGTACAAGGCTGATCACATGGATTTGACTATTGTGATTCAAAGTCATAGCGCCACCAACTGGAAGTAGAAAATGTGTCACTTTCAGCATACATTGAGATCACCCTCTTATTTTTACCTGATTTGCTTCAAAATTCATCAGAATAATGTTAAAACTTGGCACATGTAATCCTTTGAAAATGGGCAGGGAGGAAGGGGTCTATAGCGGCACCTTGTAGTGCAGTAAATGTGGAGTGAATTTGACATAGTCCTTTGATGTTTAACCGTTTTAAGTGCCTATTGCCCGCTGTGCACAGTTGCCCTGAAGCCACCGGGGTGGCGGTGCCACCGGGCTTGGGCCCGCCATCGCTGCTCGCAGCTATATTTAGGGCCCAAGCGAAAATTCGCGCAGGGCCCTCTTGTTCTTCTAAGGATTATTAGGGCCCAAGCGAAAATTCGCGCAGGGCCCTCTTGTTCTTCTAAGGATTATTATTATTATTTTTTTTTTTTTTTTTTTTTTTTTTTCCGTCTTCCGGGGCTTTTTGGGGGCCTTAACATGCTCAAAAACTCTTGAAAATTGGCACACACATTGGAATCCGCGGCCATTAGGACGCCGGAGAGGCTGGTACCCGGGCGTGGCAGGGGGGCTCGACAGCGCCCCCTTGAAAAAAGTCTGAAAATTTGGTCCATATATTAAACATGCTTGCACGTATTAGTATGAAACTCGGTACACATATAGACCTCATAGGGCCGAACAACTTTCGCGCTCTAAGTTAATCGCCACGCCAACAGGAAGTCAGCTATTAAGGGTTGTTTGAAAAACGCATGCTCTGGAATTTGATATACTCCTCCTAGACGATTAATCCGATCGCCACCAAACTCGGTCAGCATGAAGTCAAGACACTGATGATTAAAAATTGCCAGGGGATTTTTGATATCTCGAACGGTTTGGCCGTGGCGAGGCAACGAATTTATGGCGAGAAAAAGGAAACAGGAAATGTGTTATAACGTCTTAATACATATATTGATCTTTATGAAACTTCACGAGTGTGTTCGTTATAGGAGTCTGATCACATGGATGTGACTATTGTGAGTCAAAGTTATAGCGCCACCAACTGGCAGCAGGAAGTGTATCACTTTTTGAAATGTTTTGAGATCACCCTCTTATTTTTACCTGATTTGCTTCAAACTTCATCAGTGTAATGTCAATACACAGCAGATGTAGACCTATGACAGGATTTTTGATATTTGAAATATTGTTGCCATGGCAACAGGTCAAACTGTAATAATATTCTTGAGTGTTTTTGAGGCTCTTAACATGCTTCAAATTGCATGAAACTCGACACACACATCAATATTGTCAACCAGTAGACATGGACAAAGCCATAGAAATGGGCGTGGTGGAGGGGCTCAGTAGCGCCACCTTTTGACAAAAGTGGGGGGGTTAGTTTTTCCTACAGTCACCAAACTCGGTACACATATTATTCTCATCAAGCCGGACAATTTTCTAATTTACATTCATTAGCTCCGACCAACAGGAAGTCAGCTATTTTGGTTTGAATGTTAATTTTTTGAAAAAACAGGCTATGAATTTTATACTACTACTCCTACAGGGTTTATCCAATTTACACCAAGCTTTTTTTAACTTGTTGCGAACACATTGAAGTTGTTTAATTGCAAACGGATTTTGGATATCTCAAACGGTTTGGCCGTGGTGAGGCAACGAATTTATGGCGAGAAAAGGGAAACAGGAAATGTGTTATAACTTCTGCATACATTGATTGATGTTTATGAAACTTCAGGAGTGTGTTGGTTGTAGTAGTCTGATCACATGGATGTAACTATTGTGAGTCAAAGTTATAGCGCCACCAAATGGCAGCAAGAAGTGTATCACTTTTAAAATGCTTTGAGATCACCCTCTTATTTTTACCTGATTTGCTTCAAACTTCATCAGTGTAATGTCAATACACAGCAGATGTAGACCTATGACAGGATTTTTGATATTTGAAATATTGTTGCCATGGCAACAGGTCAAACTGTAATAATATTCTTGAGTGTTTTTGAGGCTCTTAACATGCTTCAAATTGCATGAAACTCGACACACACATCAATATTGTCAAACCAGTAGACATGGACAAAGCCATAGAAATGGGCGTGGTGGAGGGGCTCAGTAGCGCCACCTTTTGACAAAAGTGGGGGTTAGTTTTTCCTACAGTCACCAAACTCGGTACACATATTATTCTCATCAAGCCGGACAATTTTCTAATTTACATTCATTAGCTCCGACCAACAGGAAGTCAGCTATTTTGGTTTGAATGTTAATTTTTTGAAAAAACAGGCTATGAATTTTATACTACTACTCCTACAGGGTTTATCCAATTTACACCAAGCTTTTTTTAACTTGTTGCTAACACATTGAAGTTGTTTAATTGCAAACGGATTTTGGATATCTCAAACGGTTTGGCCGTGGCGAGGCAACGAATTTATGGCAAGAAAAGGGAAACAAAGTGTTATAACTTCTGCATACATTAATTGATTTTGATGAAACTTTGGCTTAGTCTTCGTTGTACAAGGCTGA
Source organism: Chanodichthys erythropterus (assembly GCF_024489055.1). Taxonomy (NCBI): domain Eukaryota; kingdom Metazoa; phylum Chordata; class Actinopteri; order Cypriniformes; family Xenocyprididae; genus Chanodichthys; species Chanodichthys erythropterus. The sequence goes on from NC_090236.1 coordinate 46,193,750, forward strand.
TCACATGGATTTGACTATTGTGATTCAAAGTCATAGCGCCACCAACTGGAAGCAGAAAATGTGTCACTTTCAGCATACATTGAGATCACCCTCTTATTTTTACCTGATTTGCTTCAAAATTCATCAGAATAATGTTAAAACTTGGCACATGTAATCCTTTGAAAATGGGCAGGGAGGAGGGGCTCTATAGCGGCACCTTGTAGTGCAGTAAATGTGGAGTGAATTTGACATAGTCCTTTGATGTTTAACCGTTTTAAGTGCCTATTGCCCGCTGTGCACAGTTGCCCTGAAGCCACCGGGGTGGCGGTGCCACCGGGCTTGGGCCCGCCATCGCTGCTCGCAGCTATATTTATTATTTATTTTTTTTTTTTTTTTTTCGTCTTCCGGGGCTTTTTGGGGGCCTTAAAATTCTCAAAAACTCTTTAAAATTTGCACACACAATTGTATCCCCGGCCCATAGGACCCCGGTGAGGCTTGTAACCGGGCGTGGCAGGGGGGCTCGACAGCGCCCCCTTGAAAAAGTCTGAAAATTTGGTCCATATATTAAACATGCTTGCACGTATTAGTATGAAACTCGGTACACATATAGACCTCATCGGGCCGAACAACTTTCGCGCTCTAAGTTAATCGCCACGCCAACAGGAAGTCAGCTATTAAGGGTTGTTTGAAAAACGCATGCTCTGGAATTTGATATACTCCTCCTAGACGATTAATCCGATCGCCACCAAACTCGGTCAGCATGAAGTCAAGACACTGATGATTAAAAATTGCCAGGGGATTTTTGATATCTCGAACGGTTTGGCCGTGGCGAGGCAACGAATTTATGGCGAGAAAAAGGAAACAGGAAATGTGTTATAACTTCTACATACATTGATTGATGTTTATGAAACTTCAGGAGTGTGTTGGTTGTAGTAGTCTGATCACATGGATGTAACTATTGTGAGTCAAAGTTATAGCGCCACCAAATGGCAGCAAGAAGTGTATCACTTTTAAAATGCTTTGAGATCACCCTCTTATTTTTACCTGATTTGCTTCAAACTTCATCAGTGTAATGTCAATACACAGCAGATGTAGACCTATGACAGGATTTTTGATATTTGAAATATTGTTGCCATGGCAACAGGTCAAACTGTAATAATATTCTTGAGTGTTTTTGAGGCTCTTAACATGCTTCAAATTGCATGAAACTCGACACACACATCAATATTGTCAACCAGTAGACATGGACAAAGCCATAGAAATGGGCGTGGTGGAGGGGCTCAGTAGCGCCACCTTTTGACAAAAGTGGGGGGGTTAGTTTTTCCTACAGTCACCAAACTCGGTACATATATTATTCTCATCAAGCCGGACAATTTTCTAATTTACATTCATTAGCTCCGACCAACAGGAAGTCAGCTATTTTGGTTTGAATGTTAATTTTTTGAAAAAACAGGCTATGAATTTTATACTACTACTCCTACAGGGTTTATCCAATTTACACCAAGCTTTTTTTAACTTGTTGCTAACACATTGAAGTTGTTTAATTGCAAACGGATTTTGGATATCTCAAACGGTTTGGCCGTGGCGAGGCAACGAATTTATGGCAAGAAAAGGGCAACAAAGTGTTATAACTTCTGCATACATTAATTGATTTTGATGAAACTTTGGCTCAGTCTTCGTTGTACAAGGCTGATCACATGGATTTGACTATTGTGATTCAAAGTCATAGCGCCACCAACTGGAAGCAGAAAATGTGTCACTTTCAGCATACATTGAGATCACCCTCTTATTTTTACCTGATTTGCTTCAAAATTAATCAGAATAATGTTAAAACTTGGCACATGTAATCCTTTGAAAATGGGCAGGGAGGAGGGGCTCTATAACGGCACCTTGTAGTGCAGTAAATGTAGAGTGAATTTGACATAGTCCTTTGATGTTTAACCGTTTTAAGTGCCTATTGCCCGCTGTGCACAGTTGCCCTGAAGCCACCGGGGTGGCGGTGCCACCGGGCTTGGGCCCGCCATCGCTGCTCGCAGCTATATTTAGGGCCCAAGCGAAAATTCGCGCAGGGCCCTCTTGTTCTTCTAAGGATTATTATTATTATTTATTTATTTATTTTTTTTTTTTCCGTCTTCCGGGGCTTTTTGGGGGCCTTAACATGCTCAAAAACTCTTGAAAATTGGCACACACATTGGAATCCGCGGCCATTAGGACGCCGGAGAGGCTGGTACCCGGGTGTGGCAGGGGGGCTCGACAGCGCCCCCTTGAAAAAAGTCTGAAAATTTGGTCCATATATTAAACATGCTTGCACGTATTAGTATGAAACTCGGTACACATATAGACCTCATCGGGCCGAACAACTTTCGCGCTCTAAGTTAATCGCCACGCCAACAGGAAGTCAGCTATTAAGGGTTGTTTGAAAAACGCATGCTCTGGAATTTGATATACTCCTCCTAGACGATTAATCCGATCGCCACCAAACTCGGTCAGCATGAAGTCAAGACACTGATGATTAAAAATTGCCAGGGGATTTTTGATATCTCGAACGGTTTGGCCGTGGCGAGGCAACGAATTTATGGCGAGAAAAAGGAAACAGGAAATGTGTTATAACGTCTTAATACATATATTGATCTTTATGAAACTTCACGAGTGTGTTCGTTATAGGAGTCTGATCACATGGATGTGACTATTGTGAGTCAAAGTTATAGCGCCACCAACTGGCAGCAGGAAGTGTATCACTTTTTGAAATGTTTTGAGATCACCCTCTTATTTTTACCTGATTTGCTTCAAACTTCATCAGTGTAATGTCAATACACAGCAGATGTAGACCTATGACAGGATTTTTGATATTTGAAATATTGTTGCCATGGCAACAGGTCAAACTGTAATAATATTCTTGAGTGTTTTTGAGGCTCTTAACATGCTTCAAATTGCATGAAACTCGACACACACATCAATATTGTCAACCAGTAGACATGGACAAAGCCATAGAAATGGGCGTGGTGGAGGGGCTCAGTAGCGCCACCTTTTGACAAAAGTGGGGGTTAGTTTTTCCTACAGTCACCAAACTCGGTACACATATTATTCTCATCAAGCCGGACAATTTTCTAATTTACATTCATTAGCTCCGACCAACAGGAAGTCAGCTATTTTGGTTTGAATGTTAATTTTTTGAAAAAACAGGCTATGAATTTTATACTACTACTCCTACAGGGTTTATCCAATTTACACCAAGCTTTTTTTAACTTGTTGCGAACACATTGAAGTTGTTTAATTGCAAACGGATTTTGGATATCTCAAACGGTTTGGCCGTGGCGAGGCAACGAATTTATGGCGAGAAAAGGGAAACAGGAAATGTGTTATAACTTCTGCATACATTGATTGATGTTTATGAAACTTCAGGAGTGTGTTGGTTCTAGTAGTCTGATCACATGGATGTAACTATTGTGAGTCAAAGTTATAGCGCCACCAAATGGCAGCAAGAAGTGTATCACTTTTAAAATGCTTTGAGATCACCCTCTTATTTTTACCTGATTTGCTTCAAACTTCATCAGTGTAATGTCAATACACAGCAGATGTAGACCTATGACAGGATTTTTGATATTTGAAATATTGTTGCCATGGCAACAGGTCAAACTGTAATAATATTCTTGAGTGTTTTTGAGGCTCTTAACATGCTTCAAATTGCATGAAACTCGACACACACATCAATATTGTCAACCAGTAGACATGGACAAAGCCATAGAAATGGGCGTGGTGGAGGGGCTCAGTAGCGCCACCTTTTGTCAAAAGTGGGGGGTTAGTTTTTCCTACAGTCACCAAACTCGGTACACATATTATTCTCATCAAGCCGGACAATTTTCTAATTTACATTCATTAGCTCCGACCAACAGGAAGTCAGCTATTTTGGTTTGAATGTTAATTTTTTGAAAAAACAGGCTATGAATTTTATACTACTACTCCTACAGGGTTTATCCAATTTACACCAAGCTTTTTTTAACTTGTTGCTAACACATTGAAGTTGTTTAATTGCAAACGGATTTTGGATATCTCAAACGGTTTGGCCGTGGCGAGGCAACGAATTTATGGCAAGAAAAGGGAAACAAAGTGTTATAACTTCTGCATACATTAATTGATTTTGATGAAACTTTGGCTTAGTCTTCGTTGTACAAGGCTGATCACATGGATTTGACTATTGTGATTCAAAGTCATAGCGCCACCAACTGGAAGCAGAAAATGTGTCACTTTCAGCATACATTGAGATCACCCTCTTATTTTTACCTGATTTGCTTCAAAATTCATCAGAATAATGTTAAAACTTGGCACATGTAATCCTTTGAAAATGGGCAGGGAGGAGGGGCTCTATAACGGCACCTTGTAGTGCAGTAAATGTGGAGTGAATTTGACATAGTCCTTTGATGTTTAACCGTTTTAAGTGCCTATTGCCCGCTGTGCACAGTTGCCCTGAAGCCACCGGGGTGGCGGTGCCACCGGGCTTGGGCCCGCCATCGCTGCTCGCAGCTATATTTATTATTATTTTTTTTTATTTTTTTTATTTTTTTTTTTTTTTTTCCGTCTTCCGGGGCTTTTTGGGGGCCTTAACATGCTCAAAAACTCTTGAAAATTGGCACACACATTGGAATCCGCGGCCATTAGGACGCCGGAGAGGCTGGTACCCGGGCGTGGCAGGGGGGCTCGACAGCGCCCCCTTGAAAAAAGTCTGAAAATTTGGTCCATATATTAAACATGCTTGCACGTATTAGTATGAAACTCGGTACACATATAGACCTCATCGGGCCGAACAACTTTCGCGCTCTAAGTTAATCGCCACGCCAACAGGAAGTCAGCTATTAAGGGTTGTTTGAAAAACGCATGCTCTGGAATTTGATATACTCCTCCTAGACGATTAATCCGATCGCCACCAAACTCGGTCAGCATGAAGTCAAGACACTGATGATTAAAAATTGCCAGGGGATTTTTGATATCTCGAACGGTTTGGCCGTGGCGAGGCAACGAATTTATGGCGAGAAAAAGGAAACAGGAAATGTGTTATAACGTCTTAATACATATATTGATCTTTATGAAACTTCACGAGTGTGTTCGTTATAGGAGTCTGATCACATGGATGTGACTATTGTGAGTCAAAGTTATAGCGCCACCAACTGGCAGCAGGAAGTGTATCACTTTTTGAAATGTTTTGAGATCACCCTCTTATTTTTACCTGATTTGCTTCAAACTTCATCAGTGTAATGTCAATACACAGCAGATGTAGACCTATGACAGGATTTTTGATATTTGAAATATTGTTGCCATGGCAACAGGTCAAACTGTAATAATATTCTTGAGTGTTTTTGAGGCTCTTAACATGCTTCAAATTGCATGAAACTCGACACACACATCAATATTGTCAACCAGTAGACATGGACAAAGCCATAGAAATGGGCGTGGTGGAGGGGCTCAGTAGCGCCACCTTTTGACAAAAGTGGGGGTTAGTTTTTCCTACAGTCACCAAACTCGGTACACATATTATTCTCATCAAGCCGGACAATTTTCTAATTTACATTCATTAGCTCCGACCAACAGGAAGTCAGCTATTTTGGTTTGAATGTTAATTTTTTGAAAAAACAGGCTATGAATTTTATACTACTACTCCTACAGGGTTTATCCAATTTACACCAAGCTTTTTTTAACTTGTTGCGAACACATTGAAGTTGTTTAATTGCAAACGGATTTTGGATATCTCAAACGGTTTGGCCGTGGCGAGGCAACGAATTTATGGCGAGAAAAGGGAAACAGGAAATGTGTTATAACTTCTGCATATATTGATTGATGTTTATGAAACTTCAGGAGTGTGTTGGTTGTAGTAGTCTGATCACATGGATGTAACTATTGTGAGTCAAAGTTATAGCGCCACCAAATGGCAGCAAGAAGTGTATCACTTTTAAAATGCTTTGAGATCACCCTCTTATTTTTACCTGATTTGCTTCAAACTTCATCAGTGTAATGTCAATACACAGCAGATGTAGACCTATGACAGGATTTTTGATATTTGAAATATTGTTGCCATGGCAACAGGTCAAACTGTAATAATATTCTTGAGTGTTTTTGAGGCTCTTAACATGCTTCAAATTGCATGAAACTCGACACACACATCAATATTGTCAACCAGTAGACATGGACAAAGCCATAGAAATGGGCGTGGTGGAGGGGCTCAGTAGCGCCACCTTTTGACAAAAGTGGGGGGTTAGTTTTTCCTACAGTCACCAAACTCGGTACACATATTATTCTCATCAAGCCGGACAATTTTCTAATTTACATTCATTAGCTCCGACCAACAGGAAGTCAGCTATTTTGGTTTGAATGTTAATTTTTTGAAAAAACAGGCTATGAATTTTATACTACTACTCCTACAGGGTTTATCCAATTTACACCAAGCTTTTTTTAACTTGTTGCTAACACATTGAAGTTGTTTAATTGCAAACGGATTTTGGATACCTCAAACGGTTTGGCCGTGGCGAGGCAACGAATTTATGGCAAGAAAAGGGAAACAAAGTGTTATAACTTCTGCATACATTAATTGATTTTGA